>NC_086445.1:467552514-467887514 GCF_028390025.1 Pseudophryne corroboree
AGAAGGGTGCTAACCCGTCCAAGTGGTCTGAAGAAGCCATGCAAGCATTTCATCTTTTAAAACAAAGGTTCATCTCTGCGCCTGTTCTGAAACAGCCTGACATCGACTCTCCTTTCATCTTAGAGGTGGATGCCTCCTCCGTTGGAGTAGGAGCGGTGTTATCTCAGAGGGCTAAAGATGGCCATTTACACCCTTGCAGTTTCTTCTCCCGGAAGTTCTCCCCAGCTGAGCGCAACTATGCCATTGGCGACCAGGAGTTGCTAGCCATCAAGCTCGCTCTAGAAGAGTGGAGGTATCTGTTGGAGGGAGCTTCTCATTCAATCACCATACTTACAGACCACAAGAACCTTTTATATCTGAAAGGCGCACAATGTCTCAACCCTCGTCAGGCCAGATGGGCACTTTTCTTTTCCAGGTTCGACTTTAAACTCCAGTTCTGTCCGGGCTCTCAGAATCGCAAGGCCGATGCCCTTTCCCGCTCATGGGAGCAAGAAAATGAGTCAGAGTCTTCAGACAAGCATCCTATTATAAATCCGTTGGCATTCTCCACGGTAGGGATGGACTCTACGCCCCCATCAGGGAAAAGTTTTGTGAAACCGATGCTAAGGAAGAAGCTCATGCATTGGGCCCATGCTTCCCGTTTTGCCGGACATACAGGTATCCAAAAAACCCTGGAGTTTATCTCTAGGTCCTATTGGTGGCCAACTCTGAAAAAGGACGTCTTGGAGTTTATTGCATCTTGCCCAAAGTGTGCTCAACATAAGGTATCCCGCCAGTCGCCTGCGGGGCAACTGGTTCCATTATCTGTTCCCCGTCGACCTTGGACCCATTTGTCGATGGATTTTATTACAGATTTACCCATGTGCAACAAGTTCAATACCATCTGGGTGGTAGTTGACCGGTTCACCAAGATGGCACACTTCATTCCTCTCACCGGTCTTCCGTCAGCTTCCAAGTTGGCTCAAGTATTCATACAAGAGATCTTCCGACTCCACGGTCTTCCTGAAGAAATTATCTCAGATCGAGGAGTTCAATTCACAGCCAAATTCTGGCGAAGTTTATGTCAAGTCCTCCAAGTCAAGCTAAAGTTTTCCACGGCTTACCATCCTCAGACCAATGGTCAAACCGAGAGGGTGAATCAGGACTTGGAGGCCTTCCTCCGCATCTATGTGTCCTCCTCTCAAGATGACTTGGTTCAATTACTTCCCTGGGCCGAGTTCTGTCATAACAACCAGTATCATTCTTCATCTGCTTCAACACCATTCTTCACTAACTTTGGATTCCACCCTAAAGTCCCTGAGTTCCAACCGCTTCCAGCAACTTCTGTTCCCGCAGTGGATATCACCTTGCATCAGTTTGCCAATATCTGGAAGAGCGTACGATCAGCTCTGCTCAAGGCATCGTTCAGGTACAAGAAGTTTGCGGATAAGAAGCGTCGAGCAGTTCCTGCTCTCAAGGTGGGTGATCGGGTATGGTTATCCATGAAGAATTTGAGGTTAAGAGTTCCCAGTATGAAGTTTGCACCTCGCTATATCGGTCCTTTCAAGATTGAACAAGTCATCAATCCTGTTGCTTACAGACTCCAGTTGCCTCCCTTCTTAAAAATACCCAGGACATTCCATGTTTCCCTGTTGAAACCGCTGATCTTGAATTGGTTTCATTCCTCACTTCCTCCAACTCCGAAAGTCCAAACTCAACGAGGCGTTGAGTATGAAGTGGCCAAGATCCTGGACTCACGTCACCGTTACGGTCAACTACAATATCTTATTGACTGGAAGGGTTATGGTCCTGAGGAACGTTCATGGACCAATGCTTCTGATGTCCATGCTCCTGCCTTGGTCCGGAGATTCCATTCCAAGTTTCCTCAAAAGCCAAAGAAGTGTCCTGGGGCCACTCCTAAAGGGGGGGGTGCTGTCACGATCCGGGTATCTGGACGCCATTTCTTACCCATCAGATGCCTCCTAAGGCTGGCTCAGCGCTCCAGGACCGGATCCCATCTGTTATCCTGATGTGTACATTCCTGTATCCTCTCCTGTCACTCTGGGACGCTGTCACAGTAAACGCCATATTACACCTGGCATGGCGTCTCCCGCGGCCTCCGCCGCCGTCCCTGAACTTCTGCATGCAGAGTGTCTGAGTGGCGATTACGTCAGCCGCGGCCTCCGCTGTGTCCGCGTGGTTGGATGTGCATCTGTCAGCCTGGCGCCTCCTGTCTCCGGTGGCCGGCGCCGCCATTACTGTTTTCATTACCACATGGATTACAAACCAAACTTCCCTCCAAGTGTCTGCATGGGCGCAGCCATCTTGGATTCTGTCAGCTGATCATTTCCACCAATCTGTTCTCAGTATTGATAATCTGCATAATTGCCTAGCCAATCCCTTCCTTGCTGCAGGTATAAATACACTGTGCCTGAGCAAGGAAGGCGTCAGTGCTTTGGTTGTCAAACCTAGTTCCTGTTTGTCTCTCTCCTGTGATTGTCTTCCAGGTTCCAGCTCCTGTCTCAAGACTTCCACCATAGAGACCCGCACCAGCATTCCACCTGCGGTGTAGCCTGACTCTCCAATCCATTGTGGATTTATCTGTTTCCAGCAACAACATTACCTGCTTCCAGCTCAGCTTCCAGCAGAGTACAGCTTCTCTTAAAGGGCCGGTGTCCTTTCTACACTTTACCACTCTCCACCGGTATTATTATTTCTCCGCTCTCAAGTTCTACATTTCAGTTCATATTTCATCGCTCCCAAGTTCATTTATTATTTAACTGGTTCCAGCCAGTATCCACTCCGTGCTAACAACAGTCTGGTTCCAGCCAGTATCCACAGCAGCCGTTTTATCTTCAGCAACCCAGCTTTTCCTGGAACACCAGCTGGCACAATCCTGGGTTATCTCCATTGCTACAGTCGGGCCTGGTAAGGACTTTCCATCTAGAAGATTATAAGAACTATCTCACACTACCAGTGCCCTGTGGCTCCTGCCATCCTGTAGTACCCAGGAACTGTATTTATTCTTTGCTGACTTTTACGTTTTCTTTTACTGCTGCTGTGTTGCGGAGTTGTCATAATAAACATCATTGACTTTTATCCAAGTTGTCGTGGTCACGCCTTCGGGCAGTTATTATTCATGTTACTTACATGTCCAGGGGTCTGATACAACCTCCCAGGTTCCGGTACATCTCAGCCCCTACAACTGAGGCTGCCTCCCGTCAGCTCAGGCCCTCAGTTGTGACAGTAGCTGACTGTGTGAGTAAGATAAGCGACCCTAGTGGCCGACACAAACACCGGGCCCATTTAGGAGTGGCACTGCAGTGTCACGCAGGATGTCCCTTCCAAAAAACCCTCCCCAAACAGCACATGACGCAAAGAAAAAGAAAAGAAAAAAGAGGTGC
This sequence comes from Pseudophryne corroboree, assembly GCF_028390025.1. Classification (NCBI taxonomy): domain Eukaryota; kingdom Metazoa; phylum Chordata; class Amphibia; order Anura; family Myobatrachidae; genus Pseudophryne; species Pseudophryne corroboree. The sequence continues at coordinate 467,555,898 of NC_086445.1, forward strand.
AAGATGGAATTGTCCTTGGGCCCTCCCACCCACCCTTATGTTGTATAAACAAAACAGGACATGCACACTTTAACCAACCCATCATTTCAGTGACAGGGTCTGCCACACGACTGTGACTGATATGACGGGTTGGTTTGGACCCCCCCCAAAAAAGAAGCAATTAATCTCTCCTTGCACAAACTGGCTCTACAGAGGCAAGATGTCCACCTCATCATCATCCTCCGATATATCACCGTGTACATCCCCCTCCTCACAGATTATCAATTCGTCCCCACTGGAATCCACCATCTCAGCTCCCTGTGTACTTTGTGGAGGCAATTGCTGCTGGTCAATGTCTCCGCGGAGGAATTGATTATAATTCATTTTAATGAACATCATCTTCTCCACATTTTCTGGATGTAACCTCGTACGCCGATTGCTGACAAGGTGAGCGGCGGCACTAAACACTCTTTCGGAGTACACACTTGTGGGAGGGCAACTTAGGTAGAATAAAGCCAGTTTGTGCAATGGCCTCCAAATTGCCTCTTTTTCCTGCCAGTATAAGTATGGACTGTGTGACGTGCCTACTTGGATGCGGTCACTCATATAATCCTCCACCATTCTTTCAATGGTGAGAGAATCATATGCAGTGACAGTAGACGACATGTCCGTAATCGTTGTCAGGTCCTTCAGTCCGGACCAGATGTCAGCATCAGCAGTCGCTCCAGACTGCCCTGCATCACCGCCAGCGGGTGGGCTCGGAATTCTGAGCCTTTTCCTCGCACCCCCAGTTGCGGGAGAATGTGAAGGAGGAGATGTTGACAGGTCGCGTTCCGCTTGACTTGACAATTTTCTCACCAGCAGGTCTTTCAACCCCAGCAGACTTGTGTCTGCCGGAAAGAGAGATCCAAGGTAGGCTTTAAATCTAGGATCGAGCACGGTGGCCAAAATGTAGTGTCTGATTTCAACAGATTGACCACCCGTGAATCCTTGTTAAGCGAATTAAGGGCTCCATCCACAAGTCCCACATGCCTAGCGGAATCGCTCCGTGTTAGCTCCTCCTTCAATGTCTCCAGCTTCTTCTGCAAAAGCCTGATGAGGGGAATGACCTGACTCAGGCTGGCAGTGTCTGAACTGACTTCACGTGTGGCAAGTTCAAAGGGCAGCAGAACCTTGCACAACGTTGAAATCATTCTCCACTGCGCTTGAGACAGGTGCATTCCACCTCCTATATCGTGCTCAATTGTATAGGCTTGAATGGCCTTTTGCTGCTCCTCCAACCTCTGAAGCATATAGAGGGTTGAATTCCACCTCGTTACCACTTCTTGCTTCAGATGATGGCAGGGCAGGTTCAGTAGTTTTTGGTGGTGCTCCAGTCTTCTGTACGTGGTGCCTGTACGCCGAAAGTGTCCCGCAATTCTTCTGGCCACCGACAGCATCTCTTGCACGCCCCTGTCGTTTTTTAAATAATTCTGCACCACCAAATTCAAGGTATGTGCAAAACATGGGACGTGCTGGAATTTGCCCATATTTAATGCACACACAATATTGCTGGCGTTGTCCGATGCCACAAATCCACAGGAGAGTCCAATTGGGGTAAGCCATTCCGCGATAATCTTCCTCAGTTGCCGTAAGAGGTTTTCAGCTGTGTGCGTATTCTGGAAACCGGTGATACAAAGCGTAGCCTGCCTAGGAAAGAGTTGGCGTTTGCGAGATGCTGCTACTTGTGCCGCCGCTGCTGTTCTTGCGGCGGGAGTCCATACATCTACCCAGTGGGCTGTCACAGTCATATAGTCCTGACCCTGCCCTGCTCCACTTGTCCACATGTCCGTGGTTAAGTGGACATTGGGTACAGCTGCATTTTTTAGGACACTGGTGACTCTTTTTCTGAGGTCTGTGTAAATTTTCGGTATCGCCTGCCTAGAGAAATGGAACCTAGATGGTATTTGGTACCGGGGACACAGTACCTCCAACAAGTCTCTAGTTGGCTCTGCAGTAATGATGGATACCGGAACCACGGTTCTCACCACCCAGGATGCCAAGGCCTCAGTTATCCGCTTTGCAGTAGGATGACTGCTGTGATATTTCATCTTCCTCGCAAAGGACTGTTGGACAGTCAATTGCTTGGTGGAAGTAGTAAAAGTGGTCTTACGACTTCCCCTCTGGGATGACCATCGACTCCCAGCAGCAACAACAGCAGCGCCAGCAGCAGTAGGCGTTACACGCAAGGATGCATCGGAGGAATCCCAGGCAGGAGAGGAATCGTCAGAATTGCCAGTGACATGGCCTGCAGGACTATTGGCATTCCTGGGGAAGGAGGAAATTGACACTGAGGGAGTTGGTGGGGTGGTTTGCGTGAGCTTGGTTACAAGAGGAAGGGATTTACTGGTCAGTGGACTGCTTCCGCTGTCACCCAAAGTTTTTGAACTTGTCACTGACTTATTATGAATGCGCTGCAGGTGACGTATAAGGGAGGATGTTCCGAGGTGGTTAACGTCCTTACCCCTACTTATTACAGCTTGACAAAGGGAACACACGGCTTGACACCTGTTGTCCGCATTTCTGTTGAAATACCTCCACACCGAAGAGCTGATTTTTTTGGTATTTTCACCAGGCATGTCAACGGCCATATTCCTCCCACGGACAACAGGTGTCTCCCCGGGTGCCTGACTTAAACAAACCACCTCACCATCAGAATCCTCCTGGTCAATTTCCTCCCCAGCGCCAGCAACACCCATATCCTCCTCATCCTGGTGTACTTCAACACTGACATCTTCAATCTGACTATCAGGAACTGGACTGCGGGTGCTCCTTCCAGCACTTGCAGGGGGCGTGCAAATGGTGGAAGGCGCATGCTCTTCACGTCCAGTGTTGGGAAGGTCAGGCATCGCAACCGACACAATTGGACTCTCCTTGTGGATTTGGGATTTCGAAGAACGCACAGTTCTTTGCGGTGCTACTGCTTTTGCCAGCTTGAGTCTTTTCATTTTTCTAGCGAGAGGCTGAGTGCCTCCATCCTCATGTGAAGCTGAACCACTAGCCATGAACATAGGCCAGGGCCTCAGCCGTTCCTTGCCACTCCGTGTGGTAAATGGCATATTGGCAAGTTTACGCTTCTCCTCCGACAATTTTATTTTAGGTTTTGGAGTCCTTTTTTTACTGATATTTGGTGTTTTGGATTTGACATGCTCTGTACTATGACATTGGGCATCGGCCTTGGCAGACGACGTTGCTGGCATTTCATCGTCTCGGCCATGACTAGTGGCAGCAGCTTCAGCACGAGGTGGAAGTGGATCTTGATCTTTCCCTAATTTTGGAACCTCAACATTTTTGTTCTCCATATTTTAATAGGCACAACTAAAAGGCACCTCAGGTAAACAATGGAGATGGATGGATACTAGTATACAATTATGGACGGACTGCCGAGTGCCGACACAGAGGTAGCTACAGCCGTGAACTACCGTACTGTACTGTGTCTGCTGCTAATATAGACTGGTTGATAAAGAGATGTAGTAGTATGTATGTATAAAGAAGAAAGAAAAAAAAACCACGGGTAGGTGGTATACAATTATGGACGGACTGCCGAGTGCCGACACAGAGGTAGCTACAGCCGTGAACTACCGTACTGTACTGTGTCTGCTGCTAATATAGACTGGTTGATAAAGAGATGTAGTAGTATGTATGTATAAAGAAGAAAGAAAAAAAAACCACGGGTAGGTGGTATACAATTATGGACGGACTGCCGAGTGCCGACACAGAGGTAGCTACAGCCGTGAACTACCGTACTGTACTGTGTCTGCTGCTAATATAGACTGGTTGATAAAGAGATGTAGTAGTATGTATGTATAAAGAAGAAAGAAAAAAAAACCTCGGGTAGGTGGTATACAATTATGGACGGACTGCCGAGTGCCGACACAGAGGTAGCTACAGCCGTGGACTACCGTACTGTACTGTGTCTGCTGCTAATATAGACTGGTTGATAAAGAGATGTAGTAGTATGTATGTATAAAGAAGAAAGAAAAAAAACCACGGGTAGGTGGTATACAATTATGGACGGACTGCCGAGTGCCGACACAGAGGTAGCTACAGCCGTGAACTACCGTACTGTACTGTGTCTGCTGCTAATATAGACTGGTTGATAAAGAGATGTAGTAGTATGTATGTATAAAGAAGAAAGAAAAAAAAACCACGGGTAGGTGGTATACAATTATGGACGGACTGCCGAGTGCCGACACAGAGGTAGCTACAGCCGTGAACTACCGTACTGTGTCTGCTGCTAATATAGACTGGTTGATAAAGAGATGTAGTAGTATGTATGTATAAAGAAGAAAGAAGAAAAAACCACGGGTAGGTGGTATACAATTATGGACGGACTGCCGAGTGCCGACACAGAGGTAGCTACAGCCGTGAACTACCGTACTGTGTCTGCTGCTAATATAGACTGGTTGATAAAGAGATGTAGTAGTATGTATGTATAAAGAAGAAAGAAAAAAAAACCACGGGTAGGTGGTATACAATTATGGACGGACTGCCGAGTGCCGACACAGAGGTAGCTACAGCCGTGAACTACCGTACTGTGTCTGCTGCTAATATAGACTGGTTGATAAAGAGATGTAGTAGTATGTATGTATAAAGAAGAAAGAAAAAAAAACCACGGGTAGGTGGTATACAATTATGGACGGACTGCCGAGTGCCGACACAGAGGTAGCTACAGCCGTGAACTACCGTACTGTACTGTGTCTTCTGCTAATATAGACTGGTTGATAAAGAGATGTAGTAGTATGTATGTATAAAGAAGAAAGAAAAAAAAACCACGGGTAGGTGGTATACAATTATGGACGGACTGCCGAGTGCCGACACAGAGGTAGCTACAGCCGTGAACTACCGTACTGTACTGTGTCTGCTGCTAATATAGACTGGTTGATAAAGAGATGTAGTAGTATGTATGTATAAAGAAGAAAGAAAAAAAAACCACGGGTAGGTGGTATACAATTATGGACGGACTGCCGAGTGCCGACACAGAGGTAGCTACAGCCGTGAACTACCGTACTGTGTCTGCTGCTAATATAGACTGGTTGATAAAGAGATGTAGTAGTATGTATGTATAAAGAAGAAAGAAAAAAAAACCTCGGGTAGGTGGTATACAATTATGGACGGACTGCCGAGTGCCGACACAGAGGTAGCTACAGCCGTGAACTACCGTACTGTGTCTGCTGCGACTGGATGATAAATAATGATATAAAAAATATATATATATCACTACTGCAGCCGGACAGGTATATATTATATAATGACGGACCTGCTGGACACTGTCTGTCTGCAGAATGAGTTTTTTATAGAATAAAAAAAAAAACACCACACAAGTGAAGTCACACGACGAGTGTTTAACTTTTTCAGGCAATCACACAATATAGTATACTACTAACTATACTGGTGGTCAGTGTGGTCAGGTCACTGATCAGTCACACTGGCAGTGGCACTCCTGCAGCAAAAGTGTGCACTGTTTAATTTTAATATAATATGTACTCCTGGCTCCTGCTATAACCTATAACTATTAACTGGCACTGCAGTGCTCCCCAGTCTCCCCCACAATTATAAGCTGTGTGAGCTGAGCACAGTCAGATATATATACATAGATGATGCAGCACACTGGGCTGAGCAGTGCACACAGATATGGTATGTGACTGAGTCACTGTGTGTATCGTTTTTTTCAGGCAGAGAACGGATATATTAAATAAAACTGCACTGTCTGGTGGTCACTGTGGTCAGTCACTAGTAAACTCTGCACTCTCTACACTTCTACAGTACTCCTAAGCTCCAGTAAATCAGGTCAATCTCTCTCTCTCTCTCTCTCTCTCTTCTAATCTAAATGGAGAGGACGCCAGCCACGTCCTCTCCCTATCAATCTCAATGCACGTGTGAAAATGGCGGCGACGCGCGGCTCCTTATATAGAATCCGAGACTCGCGAGAATCCGACAGCGTCATGATGACGTTCGGGCGCGCTCGGGTTAACCGAGCAAGGCGGGAAGATCCGAGTCGCTCGGACCCGTGAAAAAAAACATGAAGTTCGTGCGGGTTCGGATTCAGAGAAACCGAACCCGCTCATCTCTAGTATAAATGGCTCTACTGTGGGATAACATGTATAAGCGGCTTTACTGTGCGGCGTAACGTGTATAAGGGGCTTTACATTGTTGTGTAACGTGTATAAGGGGCTCTACTGTGTGGCGTAAAGTGACTAACGGACACTATTTTTGTGTAATGTGAATAACGGACAATGGGGGTAATTCCGAGTTGATCGCAGCAGGAATTTTGTTAGTAGTTGGGCAAAACCATGTGCACTGCAGGGGAGGCAGATTTAACATGTGCAGAGAGAGTTAGATTTGGGTGTGGTGTGTTCAATCTGCAATCTAAATTGCAGTGTAAAAATAAAGCAGCCAGTATTTACCCTGCACAGAAACAAAATAACCCACCCAAATCTAACTCTCTCTGCAAATGTTATATCTGCCCCCCTGCAGTGCACATGGTTTTGCCCAACTGCTAACAAAATTCCTGCTGCGATCAACTCAGAATGAGGGCCAATACTGTAAGGTGCAATCTGAATTGGAACTATTCTGTGGCCACACCCATTTCCCATGAAGCCAGGCACTTATATATTGTTGTGCATCTTAGGTGCGTACTGTCCCTATTTTAAACATGGGGGAAACTTTTGCCCTGAGATCCACAAGGCCTAGAACCGACCCTGTCACCAATTTAGGATTTTTAAATAATTTTTCTTTTCAAATTTAACATTCCCACAATTCAATACAGGTTAGGGGGTACCAAAACATACCCTTGCTCCGGGCACCATGGCACCTAGCTACACCTCTGGTGGCAGTAGTAATGCCGCTGCACACTGCACTTATCAGCAGTCACTAGGAAGCCTGTAGAGTCCCCCTTGTACAGGTAGAAATGGGTAGACAACCCGGGACTTACCTAGCAGCCTGCAGAAACAGTGGGTCCTCTACCTGTCACTGCTGGGAGGGACAGTGCTCACAGCTGGGGCCTTCTGTACTCCCCATACTGCAGGATGCAGGCTCTGGCAATATTTTGGACATATTTTTAAAGCAGCAATAATTTACCTAATGATGCCTTTAAAAAAGAAAATGGCCAGACTTGCTGGAACCTCACCAGAGCTTGCATCTTGCTGGCTATAACATACTTGCCTACCTGACCCTCTCCATGAGGGAGAAAACACTCTGTTCCTGGACTTTCCTGGTAATGTATGATTGCCATCACCTGTGGTGAGCTAGTTAATTGATAAGAAAGGTGTTTCACCACAGGTGATGGCAATCATACATTACCAGGAAAGTCCAGGAACAGAGTATTTTCTCCCTCATGGAGAGGGTCAGGTAGGCAAGTATGGGCTATAACATAAACTCTACTGTAGGTCTGGATTGAGAATATCTTTATACTTTTGAAGAATGGGTTCAAGTGCCTTGATAAATCGGTTGTAGTGCTTTTGTATGCCCCTGCAATAGTGGCAAATATAGTTGCAATCCGACTTTAAAATATACTTGCCTACCTGACCCTCTCCATGAGGGAGAAAATGCTCTGTTCCTGGATTTTCCTGGTAATGTATGATTGCCATCACCTGTGGCGAGCTAGTTAATTGATAAGAAAGGTGTTTCATCACAGGTGATGGCAATCATACATTACCAGGAAAGTCCAGGTTCAGAGCATTTTCTCCCTCATGGAGAGGGTCAGGTAGGCAAGTATGCTTTAAAACAGAGGTTCTCAAACTCGGCCCTCGGGGGCACACACAGTGCATGTTTTGCAGGTCTCCTCACAGAATCGCAAGTGAAATAATTAGCTCCACCTGTGGACCTTTTAAAATGTGTCAGTTAGTAATTAATACACCTGTGCACCTGCTGGGTGACCTGCAAAACATGCACTGTGTGCCCCCGAGGACCGAGTTTGAGAACCTCTGCTTTAAAACAACATAGTCCCATCCATATATAGTACACAGCAACAAGGAAGCAGGGTGTCTGTTATCAGAACTACATGGAACTACATGCTCCATAAAGCCTAAGGGCATGTGGGTTGAGAGTGAGTGATTTGGTGTGACTAATGTGGATCTAAAAGTGGGATGGTTTGCTGCCTTTGCTAGATACAGAAGCAGAATCAGTGACAAGCGTTCTCCTGCTTGTGTTTCCAGTCTGTGTTTGTATTTAAAATAATACACAACATATATACTTTCTGCAAACCGGTAATCAAATCCGGGCTTTTACCAAACACATTTAGGGATGTATTCTGAGGTGGCAGTCAAGCAAATAGAGCAAGTAACTGTTCACCTGGACAAACCATGATGCTATGGGTGGGACTGCAAATTTATTTATGAATTATTATTTTTTTTGCTTGCAGAGTAAATACTGGTTGCTTTTGCATGTACTCAACAAATACTGGACAGCTTCATTTTTACTGTACATTGCAATTTAGCTTTGAGCTTGAATAATACAACCCTCACAAATCTAAATCTCTCTGTACATTTTAAATCTGACCCACCCGCAAATCAACATAGGGCCTAATTCAGACCTGATCGCAGCAGCAAAATTGTTCTCTAATGGGCAAAACCATGTGCCGTGCAGGTGGGGCAGATATAACCTGTGCAGAGAGAGTTACATTTGGGTGTGGGGTGCGTTTAAACTGAAATCTAAATTGCAGTGTAAAATAAAGTAGCCAGTACTATTTACCCTGCACAGAAACAATATAACCCACCCAAATCTAACTCTCTCTGCACAGGTTATATCTGTCCCCCCTGCAGTACACATGGTTTTGCCCATTAGAGATCAATTTTGCTGCAGCGATCAGGTCTGAATCAGGCCAATAGTTTTAAACAGGTGCACAGTTACTAGTTCTATTTTACTCTACTCCAACATCAGAAAATATTTTACAAATAAAGAGTAGTTAAAACAATGTAGACGAACAATGAGTCAAATCAGATTGCAGATATAAAATACAAAAAAGCAAAGTGAAGAAATATTCATTGAATTGTTAGGTGACGGTTGTCGGTGTCACTACCCCACAGGTATCATCCTAGAGACTCCTGAAATGAAGAGATATTATCATGAGGAAATCACATTTCTGTGTCTGGCTGTGAAAACGGGTTTAGGCAGTACAGTGATGATAATCTAACCCTGCTAGTCTATAAATTATAAATAACATTCCCTTTCATATTGCTCCTGAAGAGCGGATATTGCTTTTAATCTTTTGCTTCCAACTGCGAGTTCATTTCTCATGGACGGTGGAGACAGAAATAAGAATCTTACTGTAATCATCTTCCATAGTCATATTTCAAAACCTGCACATTAATTTTACATAAGCAAATAATATGCTGCATGTGTTTTAGTGATATATTATTATTCAAACATCTTCTTGGGAATCCTAGAGTCACTTTCAGATTTCATTTGGTGTTTCTACTACAATACTCCAAGGGACTGTAAGAATAGTCATAGTGTGGTGGTGAATAGCTTGATATACAGTGCAATGATATCATACCTCGTAACTTCTGTAGTTATGAATGCGGGACCTGGCGGCTGGAGGTGTGCCCGTGCTAGAAAAATGGGTGGGCCTTGGGTGGAGGGTGGGGCTTCTGGGGAGGTGGTTGGGACCTCACTGGCCGACTCCCTGTTTTTGTCATTTTTTGGGGGGGTGCCCAGCGCTCCCTGAGTAGCTGGACAGCTTTCCGCTCACCTCCCTGCATTGATCAGATGCCGTACCGTACGCATTCACACGGCATCAATTCAGTGGTCACCAGCTGCTTTGCAGAGCAATGGTGATCACAGGCTCTCCCAACCTGCACACCCCCACCCCCCCCCCCCCCCACCCCCACACTCCCCACCCCTTTCCCCCGCGCCCGCGGGCAAGACAGTGTGACAGTGTCCAAATAGCAGGACTGTCCTGCTGAAAACAGGACAGTTGGGAGGTATGAGTCTGATATACAGAGATATCAATCCATTGTTCATATACCTTACCATTAGTAGCATACATGCACTTTCTGTTTAGTTTCATATATTTAAAGTATTACACCATAAAGCTAATTTATTAATTAGCCAATATGTGTAGACATAAAAATTTCAATTTGCATTTATTAATTATTGAAGGATGTGCGACCACTGCTGCTTATTAGTACTCAGTTGCTTGGATTTGCAAAGCTGTATACCGGATTACAGCTGTGTATGCATTAATGTACATCTTTGAATAAGGATCAATGTTACAGGTGCTGTTTACAATCCACAATGCATGTTGTATTGTGAAGTAAGTACAAATGAGCAAAACACCTCTCTGTAATGTTCACAAGCATACAATACTCAAATACTGGTTTTAAAGAATTAACAGAGAACTGCTGTATGACTTCCTAAACAATCATGTTTAGTGCTTTCCAAAATAACAAAAACCCTTGCTGGACACAAAACTCCTTCTGCTTGGACTATTTATATACTCCATCTTAAATTGTAGCATTTCTTACAATTCTTTTGAACATCCTTAGTGCTTAGAGTGTGTACTTGCATTTTCCTATTGTACTGCATGAAACTACGAGTCTCAGCATGGTAACTCCTTATGTTTAAAATTAGGGTGTGAGCAGGGGTTAAAGTGAGCCTGAACGGGGCGGAACTGCATTCCGTCAGTTCCACTTGGAGATGGAACGCAGTTCTGCCTCTTCCGGCTCACCTAACCTGATAAGCTGATATTGTATTACTAGGGACCGCCCGGCTCTCTCTCTCTCCACAGCGGAAGCCTGCGGCAGGGGCTCATTACTGAGCTCCGGCTCCCAGCTCGTCTGTGTGCGCTATGAGAGAGACGTCATGACGCCGGAAGGATGGCAGCGGTCGGACGCGGGAGCAGGGCTTGGTGAGTATTGTGTTGTTTTTATTTTCATATGTTTCTACTGTGGGCAAATGACAAGGGGGGCTAACTACTGGGGGGCATTACTACTGGGGGCAAACTACAAGGTGGCTAACTACTGGGGGCATTACTACTGGGGGGCATTACTACTGGGGACTAACTGGGGGGTAAAATACTGGGTGCTAACTACTGGGGTCAAACTACAATGGGGCTAACTACTGGGGGCAAACTACAGGGTGGCTAACTACTGGGGGCATAACTACTGGGGGGCATTACTACTGGGGGACATTACTATTGGGGGCATTACTACAGGGAGGTTAAACTACTGGGTGCATAACTACAGGGGCTAAACTACAGGGGGCATTACCACTGGGGGCTAAACTACAGGGAGGTTAAACTACTGGGGGCATAACTACAGGGGCTAAACTACTGGGGGCATTATCATTGGAGTGGCTAAACTAAAGGGGGGTAAATTACTGGGACCATAACTGCAGGGGCATTACCACGGGGGGCTAAACAACTGGGAGCATAACTACTGAGGGCTAAACTACTGGGGACATTACCACTGGGGGGCTAAACTAAAGGGGGGGCAAACTAATGGGGTCATAACCGCAGGGACATTACCACTGGGGGCTAAACTACTGGGGGCATAACTACTGAGGGCATAACTTAAGGGCATTACTACTGGGGGCACTACTAATGAGGGCATTGTAAAGGGGCACTTCATAAGGGGCAACACTCTTGGGGACATAAGGGGCTCTACTACTGGTGGCATTGCATAAGGGGCACTATGGGCTTTATATAAGAGGTACTACCACTGTGGGCACTACCAGTACGGTGGACATTGCATAAGGGGCACTACTACTGTGGGCATTGTGTAAGGGGCGCTACTGCTGTGGGCATTATGTGTATTACGGGGTGCTACTACTGTGGGCTCTGTGCATAAGGAACACTAATGTGTGTCATAACATGAGTAAGGGACACTACTATGTGGTGTAATGTGAATAAGATTGTGCTACTCTGTGGCATCATTTTAATTGGGGATACTATTGTGTGACCACACCTCTTTCTTTTTGAGACCACGCCCCTTTTTGTGGCTTACGGCATGCGCAATACCTTTATTGCATGGGTACAGGGGGGAGGGGGGGGGGGAGTTCCACCACCTCTCTAGGACCAGTTTAAGCGCTGGGTGTGAGTGCACCTGCACTAACCTTTCTTCTGTAATTGTGTACAGCGTACAGTATGTGAACACTTGAAGGTGAGACTTATTCTACTTGTACTAGCACCCCTCCCACATACCCATATGTAATTTTAAATAGTATAGGTCCTTGCATTTGCTCTATACATACTAGAATGGCCACTATTATAGTTAAGCCCTGATTGAATTTATATAATGTTTTAGTATTACAAATTTTAAGGACCCACCTGATGAGGTTCACCATGACGTGGTAGGTGGGCATGCATTTTTGTCCAAATGTGCTAAGAACCTTATTGATATACTTCATGTTAATTTGTACAGATTAATATAATTCATCAGTATTCAAAGTGCTTAGAGTGTGCATCTGCATTTTCCCTTTATTCTGTGTTAGCCCAAAACACCACCTGGATTCCTAAATGTCAGCAAGCAGGAATACTACACACTGCATCTGCATTTATACTGTAAGCACATACATTTGGGGAAATTAATGTTTGAATTATTGTCTATCCAGCACTACACCTGTGTATCACAATGATGAAGAAGTGGGTCTTGGTAGCAGAGGCGTAACTAGGGTTTTCGGAGCCCAGGGCAAGATGGAAAATGGCGCCCCCCCCAAAAACAAAAACACCAAAAGAAGCATGTGCGCGCGCGGTGAAAAATGGGCGTGACCACACACCAGAAGGGGTGTGGCCATGCACCAGAAGGGGTGTGGCCACTGAAAATGGCCCACAGTGCCAGTTACATTGCCCCACAGTGCCAGATACATGCCCCACAGTGCCAGATACATGTCCCACAGTGCCAGTTACATTGCCCCACAGTGCCAGTTACATTGCCCCACAGTGCCAGATACAATGCCCCACAGTGCCGGATACATGCCCCACAGTGCCGGATACATTCCCCACAGTGCCGGATACATGCCCCACAGTGCCAGTCACATTGCCCCACAGTGCCAGTTACATTGCCCCACAGTGCCAGATACATGTCCCACAGTGCCAGATACATTGCCCCACAGTGCCATTTACATTGCCCTACAGTGCCAGTTACATTGCCCCACTGTGCCAGATACAATGCCCCACAGTGCCGGATACAATGCCCCACAGTGCCGGATACATGCCCCACAGTGCCAGTTACAATGCCCCACAGTGCCGGATACTACATGCCCCACTGTGCCGGATACTACATGCCCCACTGTGCCAGATACATGCCCCACTGTGCCAGATACATGCCCCACTGTGCCAACTACATGCCCCACTGTGCCAGTTACATGCCCCACTGTGCTCCCCCCCCCCCAGTCACTAACCGCTTGCGGCTCCGGCTCGCCTCTGATATCTATGTGAGGGGAGGAGAGCGCAGCGCCTCTCCTTCCCCTCACCGCTCCAGGTCTCCGGCGGCTGTGTGGCGCCGGTTCGCTAGCCAATCAGAGCTCGCGGACCAGCAGCGCTCTCCTCCCCTCACATTTCGGCATGACAGGGGCGAGTGGGGCATGATGCCCTGGCCGGCGGCGGCGCCCCCCCTCTCCTAGGCCTGCCAAGGCGCCCAGGGCATGTGCCCCACTTGCCCTACCCTAGTTACACCTCTGCTTGGTAGCCTTTTTGAAGTTTTCTAGAGAGGTGGAGAGTCTGATGTGGAGATGTAGGGAAATGTAGAGATAAGGAGCAGCATGTACAAAATCTTGGAGGCAGTAGTGGTAGGAAGTTACCATTTGGCAGGAGAGGCAGCGTCCATTTGTTGAGCGAAGAGGGTAGGCGGGAGTGTGTAGGGAGATGAGGTCAGAGATGTAAAAGGGAGAGTATTGGATGACAAGCCAGCTCCCCTTTCCCTTAAGAATCCAATTTAAGTTTATCACATTCACCTACAAAACCCTCATCCAATCTGATTGGTTGCTAGGGGCAACAGCACCAATTTTAATTTTTAGGAGCTTTAGTAAATTTACCCCTATGTGTTTATCAGATGCAGTAATCAAATAAGATGATCTAATCCCTACAATTTATAATGAATATAAAAAGGAAAAGGCGCTTGCCTAAATTATCATGTGGGAAATCAATGCAAATTAGCTCAAATGACACAGTGGCTGTAAAAATAAAAATAAAAGAAACATCATTTATCTGTAATACATAATCTAAACATATATATGCATGCACATGCCCAGTGTATTAATGGTGAGGAATTGAAAGTCTTTACAATGTCAATAGAATATGTTTATTGTAAGGGCTAAAACACACTACCCGGCATTTGCCGGCCGGGAAAAAGCCGGACGGCTTTTTCCCGTGCCGGCATTGTAGTTAACAGTGTGAGGGCTAGGGTCCCTTCACACTGCACGGCCCCGGCCCGGCTGCCGGGTTGCAGCCGGGTCTCACCACTGGAAGGTCCGGCGGCCGGGCTGCCGCCGGGCCATCTTTGCAGCCAATGAACCGTGTGTGTGAAGGGAAGCTTTCACACACAACAGTTTTTTCTGAAGCCGTGTCTGATACTGCGCATGCGCTCAGCATCACACACGGCTCAAAGCCGTCCTGTGTGCGAGACTCTGCTGGTTTCTCCCGGATGGCAAAAAGCCGGACAAAGTTTGTCCGGCTTTTTGCCATCCGGGAGAAACCGGCCAGTGTGTTACAGCCCTAAGGGCTGAAACACACTACCCGGCTTTTGCCGGACGGGAAAAAGCCGGACAGCTTTTTCCCGTGCCGGCATTGTAGTTAACAGTGTGAGGGCTAGGGTCCCTTCACACTGCACGGCCCCGGACCTTCCAGTGGTGAGACCCGGCTGCAACCCGGCAGCCGGGCTGCAGCCGGGTCTCACCACTGGAAGGTCCGGCGGCCGTCGGCCGCCGGGCCGTCTTTGGAGCCAGTAAACCGTGTGTGTGAAGGGGAGCTTTCACACACAACGGTTTATTCTGAAGCCGTGTCTGATGCTGCACATGCGCACAGCATCACACACAAAGCCGTCCTGTGTGAGAGACACTGCCGGTTTCTCCCGGATGGCAAAAAGCCGGACAAAGTTTGTCCGGCTTTTTGCCATCCAGGAAAAACCGGAGTGTGTGTTACAGCCCGGAGTCTCTGTCCATAAACAAGTTCAGTGGTGTTCAGTGGTTATTATCAGTCAGTGGTGTTCAGTGGTTATTATCAGTCAGTGGTGTTCAGTGGTTATTATCAGTCAGTGGTGTTCAGTGGTTATTATCAGTCAGTGGTTATTATCAGTCAGTGGTGTTCAGTGGTTATTATCAGTCAGTGGTGTTCAGTGGTTATTATCAGTCAGTGGTGATGAAGACAGCATGAGTTAGCGCAATGTTCATATCTTTTCCCCCGATCTCGACTGATAACCGTGAGAGCTGGTGGGTGCTGTAGTGGATGTACGCCTGATTGTGTAATAAACCGTTAGTTTGTCATAAATATTCCCTGATGTCCCCTTTAATAAAAACTACAAATTTCAGGAGAAAACCAAGAATATTTAATTTAATGAAAGGCAACTATCAAATGTAGAATTTAAAGTCTTAATGCATTGGTGCCTCTTCTGAAATCAATGGCAGTAACCATGGTTGCACTTGGCTAGCCCCTGGGTAGTATTCACTATTGTAGTCTATTGGCTACATTATACCCTTTTCGGACATCAGACCTGGGAAATTGCCGGGTCTAGTATGCCGGCAAATTCCCGGGTCTGAGCTCCATGACAGTGGTAAGGAGAAAAGTCGCAGACCCGGTACTGCATTCAGACATACCAAAATACCAGATTGATGCGCGTTCATGTGCATAAACTCACAATTCATTCACCACTGGCTTCATGGAGCTACTCTTTATTTTTGCCAGGAAGGGAATTATAGACAGTCAGCAAATTTGACATAGGTGCATGTGTGCACACTTTCCATTTCTAATACATGTCCCTGTAAAATCAATCAACCCCTATTTTTTCAGGGTTTCAGGTCGAACTGGAAATGCACAATGTGAATACATTGAAAATGTCACTTCAAAATCCAAAAGTACATTGGGCCAGGACCAGAGGTGTAACTAGGGTCTTTGGCACCCAGGCTAAGATGAAGAAGGGCACCCCCTCCCCCACCCGGGGGCATGGGAGGTGGCAACATGACATGCCACCCATTTCTCATCACTTTGAGAACATTCCTTTACATTCTGTATGCACCTTACCTATATGATGGTTTCTCAAAATGTGGAACCTCGGAAGAAATGTATCATCCCTAGGAAGACGCCATCTTCAGTTGGTATTCACTATTCATTTAGGATAGCACATTGTCCAGAAGATATCTGTTTGTGTAGGAATATTAACAAGGTCATCATCATATAGTACAACAGTGGTTCAACCAGACTTGTGCCCCGTGTCACTTCCTGCCCCCTGCGTCTCTCAGCCACACTGTCTCCCTCTTGCGTCTCTCAGCCACACCATCATCTCCCTGTGTTGCCTCTCAACCATACCATCTGCCCCTGTGCCTCTCAGCCACACCATCATCTCCTCCCTGCTTCTCTCAGCCAAACCATCATCTCCCTCTTTCTTCTCTCAGTCACACCATCATATCCCCCTGCATCTCTCAGCCACACTCCCTGCAGCAATCAGCCACACCATCTCCTCCCTGCATCTCTTAGCCACACCATTATTTCCACCCTGCGTCTCTCAGTCACACCATCATTTCCTCCCTACGTTACCTCTCAGCACACCATCATCTCCACCCGCATTTTATCTCAGCACACCAGCATCTCTCCCACTGCGTCATCTCTAAGCACACCATCACCTCCCCCAGAGTTGTCTCTCAGCACACCATCATCTCCCCCCTGTGTCATCTCTCAGCACACCATCATTCCCCACCACATCATCTCTCAGTCTCACCATCATCTCCAGCCCTTTATTCTATGTCTTTTTGTCTCTCTCCCTCCTTCACTCTATGTCTCCCTTTGCCCCCCCTTAATTCTGTCTCTATGTATGTTTTCCCCCACATTCTACGTCTCCCCCCTTCATTCTGCGTTTATCTCTCTTCTCCCCTCATTCATTCTGTCTCTCTGTGCCTCCCCCCACCCCCCTTCATTCTATGTCTCTCCCGCCCTTCATTCTTAGGGGTCTATTTACTAAGCCTTGGATGGAGATATCTCCGCTGACTTTATCTCCAGCCAAGGCTAAGTAAATAGACCCCTATGTCTCCCTGTGTCTCTTCCTCTGCATTCATTCTCTCTGTCTCCCCCCGTCATTCTATGTCTCAGTGCAGTGTCTCTCCCCCCCCCCCTTAAATATCTCCCCGTTTCTCACCCCCCCCCCCCTCCCTTATTGTAAAGTATGCCTCTGTCTCTAAACTCCCCCCTCCCCCATCCCTTCTGGAGCAAGGAGGCTAGGCAGCAGGCGCCGGACAGTGCGCTACAATGGTGGCTAGAAGGTGTGGCACATAGAGGGAGGGCAGCAAGCAGTGCAGCGCAATGGTGGCTGGCTGACGGGCAGATCTGCTTGCTACGAATACCAGGGCATGCACCCTGCTCACACCACTCTAGTTACACCACTAACCAGGACTGTTTTTATTACATGCATAACTTTTGTGTATTTAAATGTTTATAAAGTATTGGTAGAAATATGCTTATAAATGTCATTTACAGGTTGAGTATCCCTTATCCAAAATGCTTGGGACCAGAAGTATTTTGGATATGGGATTTTTCCGTATTTTGGAATAATTGCATACCATAATGAGATATCATGGTGATGGGACCCAAGTCTAAGCACAGAATACATTTATGTTACATATACGCCTTATACACACAGCCTGAAGGTAATTTTAGCTAATATTTTTAATAACCTAGTGCATTAAACAAAGTGTGTTTACATTCACACAATTAATTTATGTCTCATATACACCTTAAACACACAGCCTGAAGGTCATTTAATACAATATTTTAATAACTCTGTGTATTAAACAAAGTTTGTGTACATTGAGCCATCAGAAAACAAAGGTTTCACTATCTCGGTCTCACTCAAAAAATTCCGTATTTCGGAATATTCCGTATTTCGGAATATTTGGATATGGGATACTCAACCTGTACCATATGCAATGCTTCTGGTTAACTATAAAAGGAAGCAAATGAAATATAAGTGACATCAGACAGCAGAATTAAATGACCATTCATGTCCCGGGATTATACTTAAATTATAAATTCTGCAAAATGTAAAACTTACAAATACTGTACACAGTAAAATAGCTTTCTGCAAAGTCATAAAGCCTTAGTGGAACTCCAAAAATTGTTGGCAGAAATCATACCTCTGCAATATGGTCTGTTTTGCTCACCTCTAATATTTGTTGATCCATTTGTTAAAAACTCTTAACACTACCTTTCTAACCTCAGTTCCTTGTAACATCATCTCATAGGTAAATTCATAGAGGGTTTCCAGTTGCCAGCAATACAACCTTCCCCATGACAGTGGCTTCAAAAGCTTTAGTATATGGGGGCTCATTCTGAGTTGGCCACTAATGTGACCCGCAGCGCAGTATGCCGATGGAGGAAATTGCACATGCACATCGGCCGCATTGCTGCTGCGCAGGCACACACATTGCGGTCACATCCATCAGGATGTGAACCTAATGTGATTGATATCAGCAGCAGTTCGCTGAGTGGCATTGAGGGGCGGAATGAACGGGCCAGGACCATTTTCGGGGTGGCTGTGTGACGCCACACGCAGCCGTTCCGATTAAAAATAATGCGGCTGACCGCCTGACAATGCAGCCGGGCTGCACTGCCATGGGACAACCTTGGTTCAAATGCGTCTGCAATTTAATTGCGGACGCATCAGGATGCGGCCTCACACATGCTGGGCGGCCTTGCCCTGTGCTAGGCAGCCCAAAGCATGTGAGGAGATGGATGGAGATCTGGCTGCGTATATCTCTGAACGAGCTCCATAATGCGATTTTACTAGAACTGCATCCACAACATGCAGCGTAGGGGATGGGATACAGCTGCTGTGCATTCCCAATTTTAGTAGATTCTCCTATCAAGTCTGCTGTGTGTGTGGATATGAGATCTCAATAAGCTCACTAGATCAGAGAGTCTAATGTTCAATTTTGGATTCGATTTTTTGTTCGCTTTAAATCGACTGAAATCAAATCAAATTAAAATTCTTTTGCACTCATCAAATCCCACATTTACTAATATTGGATTTTGCATTTGATTTCAAAATCGAGTTTGATGTTGTTCAATTTTGATTGGTAATTTTGTGTTCAGTTTAGGATATCTTTTTCAAATCACCTATAAAATTGAATGCAAAATCGAAAAAAGTCCTTATTTATTCCTTATGGTCCAAATATATTACATGCAAGAAGCTGCTGTGGTTCTCCAATTCTACTTTGCGTACATCTCCGATTCTTGAGCACATGTGCATGCAGAGAACCCCTTCCCTGCATGTGTAGAACGGGTCCTGCATCCTCGCACACAGCACCCCCTAAGTTGCAGCCTGTCACTGTTTGGTGGCGGGGAATCCAAAGTCACAGGAGCTGCATTGTATCCATTTCTGAATGAGGCCCATAATTCCTACAGCCACAGTTAACCACATGTTATGGTTCCTTTTTATTAGACGTGCTAAGATCCTCAAGTGTTTCTTGATTTCTTTTTAAAATTGACAAAAACATCTAAAATCATGTAATTTGAACCTGTCACATACAGCCTCAACAGTATTATTAATATTTGGCCTCATTCACTGACATATGCTATGGTGATTGCAGCTATGATTGTACATGTTAAAGATATGCAAACAATTTAAAAAACCCAGCTGCTCTAAAAAGTACAGAGACGCACGGTGGAACCATTGCACATGCACAGCAACTGCGTACACATTCGCATTGCATACGCACATCCTTTCATAATCAGCAGCTCAATTAAGTGAAAGGCCACGTAGCATGGCATCCTGAACAGTGATGCCAGGGACACGCTGCTTGAGTACAGATTTACAGGAGTACCCATCGAAACCCCCCAAAAATGACCACGACACACCTGCATTATTGCCACCACTCCCCTATCAACCTCCACAAACGGTGCCTAACTGTCAATCACTCTGCATAAAGATAAACGCTGCAAGTGGCATCGCTATTAGACTTTGGCACATGGGCTTAAATGCAAAAACATCAGCATAGCGTCCGTCATCTCTACTTTTATAGGCATCCTAATGAGGATGTATGGAAAAGAATGTTGTCTAGAAGCTAAAATCGCCTGTCTGTTATTAGTCTATTATTTTGGGGATTTGTAGATCAATTTTGTGTTTGATTTGTGTTCGATTTTCAGTTCGTATGTTAGTAAAATCAGGGAATCCTATGTTTGTCTATGTGAAAGTACCGATGTTTTGCCGATATTCGATTTTGAGTAGGATTTGGTTTTATATTAGATTTTTCCTTTAGCAAATCTCTAAATGCAAAATTAAATGCAAATCGAATGCAAAATCACCCAAAACCCAAAATGGAACTTTAGTAAATATTAGAGATGAGCGGGTTCGGTTTCTCTGAATCCGAACCCGCCAGAACTGCATGTTTTTTTTCACGGGTCCGAGCGACTCGGATCTTCCCGCCTTGCTCGGTTAACCCGAGCGCGCCCGAACGTCATCATGACGCTGTCGGATTCTCGCGAGGCTCGGATTCTATCGCGAGACTCGGATTCTATATAAGGAGCCGCGCGTCGCCGCCATTTTCACACGTGCATTGAGATTGATAGGGAGAGGACGTGGCTGGCGTCCTCTCCGTTTAGAATTAGAATAGATTAGAGAGACACTTGATTTACTAATTTTGGGGAGCATTAGGAGTACTCAGTAGTGTACAGTGCAGAGTTTTGCTGATAGTGACCAGTGACCACCACTTTTATTTATAATCCGTTCTCTGCCTGAAAAAAGCGATACACAGCACACAGTGACTCAGTCACATACCATATCTGTGTGCACTGCTCAGGCTCAGGCCAGTGTGCTGCATCATCTATATATTATATATCTGTCTGACTGCTCAGCTCACACAGCTTATAATTGTGGGGGAGACTGGGGAGCACTACTGCAGTGCCAGTTATAGGTTATAGCAGGAGCCAGGAGTACATAATATTATATTAAAATTAAACAGTGCACACTTTTGCTGCAGGAGTGCCACTGCCAGTGTGACTAGTGACCAGTGACCTGACCACCAGTATATAATATTAGTAGTATACTATCTCTTTATCAACCAGTCTATATTAGCAGCAGACACAGTACAGTGCGGTAGTTCACGGCTGTGGCTACCTCTGTGTCGGCACTCGGCAGCCCGTCCATAATTGTATATACCAGTGACCTAACCGTGGTTTTTTTTTCTTTCTTTATACATACATACTAGTTACGAGTATACTATCTCTTTATCAACCAGTCTATATATTAGCAGCAGACACAGTACAGTGCGGTAGTTCACGGCTGTGGCTACCTCTGTGTCGGCACTCGGCAGCCCGTCCATAATTGTATATACCACCTAACCGTGGTTTTTTTTCTTTCTTTATACATACATACTAGTTACGAGTATACTATCTCTTTATCAACCAGTCTATATATTAGCAGCAGACACAGTACAGTGCGGTAGTTCACGGCTGTGGCTACCTCTGTGTCGGCACTCGGCAGCCCGTCCATAATTGTATATACCACCTAACCGTGGTTTTTTTTTCTTTCTTTATACATACATACTAGTTACGAGTATACTATCTCTTTATCAACCAGTCTATATATTAGCAGCAGACACAGTACAGTGCGGTAGTTCACGGCTGTGGCTACCTCTGTGTCGGCACTCGGCAGCCCGTCCATAATTGTATATACCACCTAACCGTGGTTTTTTTTTCTTTCTTTATACATACATACTAGTTACGAGTATACTATCTCTTTATCAACCAGTCTATATATTAGCAGCAGACACAGTACAGTGCGGTAGTTCACGGCTGTGGCTACCTCTGTGTCGGCACTCGGCAGCCCGTCCATAATTGTATATACCACCTAACCGTGGTTTTTTTTCTTTCTTTATACATACATACTAGTTACGAGTATACTATCTCTTTATCAACCAGTCTATATATTAGCAGCAGACACAGTACAGTGCGGTAGTTCACGGCTGTGGCTACCTCTGTGTCGGCACTCGGCAGCCCGTCCATAATTGTATACTAGTATCCAATCCATCCATCTCCATTGTTTACCTGAGGTGCCTTTTAGTTGTGCCTATTAAAATATGGAGAACAAAAATGTTGAGGTTCCAAAATTAGGGAAAGATCAAGATCCACTTCCACCTCGTGCTGAAGCTGCTGCCACTAGTCATGGCCGAGACGATGAAATGCCAGCAACGTCGTCTGCCAAGGCCGATGCCCAATGGCATAGTACAGAGCATGTCAAAACCAAAACACCAAATATCAGTAAAAAAAGGACTCCAAAACCTAAAATAAAATTGTCGGAGGAGAAGCGTAAACTTGCCAATATGCCATTTACCACACGGAGTGGCAAGGAACGGCTGAGGCCCTGGCCTATGTTCATGGCTAGTGGTTCAGCTTCACATGAGGATGGAAGCACTCAGCCTCTCGCTAGAAAACTGAAAAGACTCAAGCTGGCAAAAGCACCGCAAAGAACTGTGCGTTCTTTGAAATCCCAAATCCACAAGGAGAGTCCAATTGTGTCGGTTGCGATGCCTGACCTTCCCAACACTGGACGTGAAGAGCATGCGCCTTCCACCATTTGCACGCCCCCTGCAAGTGCTGGAAGGAGCACCCGCAGTCCAGTTCCTGATAGTCAGATTGAAGATGTCAGTGTTGAAGTACACCAGGATGAGGAGGATATGGGTGTTGCTGGCGCTGGGGAGGAAATTGACCAGGAGGATTCTGATGGTGAGGTGGTTTGTTTAAGTCAGGCACCCGGGGAGACACCTGTTGTCCGTGGGAGGAATATGGCCGTTGACATGCCAGGTGAAAATACCAAAAAAATCAGCTCTTCGGTGTGGAGGTATTTCACCAGAAATGCGGACAACAGGTGTCAAGCCGTGTGTTCCCTTTGTCAAGCTGTAATAAGTAGGGGTAAGGACGTTAACCACCTCGGAACATCCTCCCTTATACGTCACCTGCAGCGCATTCATAATAAGTCAGTGACAAGTTCAAAAACTTTGGGTGACAGCGGAAGCAGTCCACTGACCAGTAAATCCCTTCCTCTTGTAACCAAGCTCACGCAAACCACCCCACCAACTCCCTCAGTGTCAATTTCCTCCTTCCCCAGGAATGCCAATAGTCCTGCAGGCCATGTCACTGGCAATTCTGACGAGTCCTCTCCTGCCTGGGATTCCTCCGATGCATCCTTGCGTGTAACGCCTACTGCTGCTGGCGCTGCTGTTGTTGCCGCTGGGAGTCGATGGTCATCCCAGAGGGGAAGTCGTAAGCCCACTTGTACTACTTCCAGTAAGCAATTGACTGTTCAACAGTCCTTTGCGAGGAAGATGAAATATCACAGCAGTCATCCTACTGCAAAGCGGATAACTGAGTCCTTGACAACTATGTTGGTGTTAGACGTGCGTCCGGTATCCGCCGTTAGTTCACAGGGAACTAGACAATTTATTGAGGCAGTGTGCCCCCGTTACCAAATACCATCTAGGTTCCACTTCTCTAGGCAGGCGATACCGAGAATGTACACGGACGTCAGAAAAAGACTCACCAGTATCCTAAAAAATGCAGTTGTACCCAATGTCCACTTAACCACGGACATGTGGACAAGTGGAGCAGGGCAGGGTCAGGACTATATGACTGTGACAGCCCACTGGGTAGATGTATGGACTCCCGCCGCAAGAACAGCAGCGGCGGCACCAGTAGCAGCATCTCGCAAACGCCAACTCTTTCCTAGGCAGGCTACGCTTTGTATCACCGCTTTCCAGAATACGCACACAGCTGAAAACCTCTTACGGCAACTGAGGAAGATCATCGCGGAATGGCTTACCCCAATTGGACTCTCCTGTGGATTTGTGGCATCGGACAACGCCAGCAATATTGTGTGTGCATTAAATATGGGCAAATTCCAGCACGTCCCATGTTTTGCACATACCTTGAATTTGGTGGTGCAGAATTTTTTAAAAAACGACAGGGGCGTGCAAGAGATGCTGTCGGTGGCCAGAAAAATTGCGGGACACTTTCGGCGTACAGGCACCACGTACAGAAGACTGGAGCACCACCAAAAACTACTGAACCTGCCCTGCCATCATCTGAAGCAAGAAGTGGTAACGAGGTGGAATTCAACCCTCTATATGCTTCAGAGGTTGGAGGAGCAGCAAAAGGCCATTCAAGCCTATACAATTGAGCACGATATAGTAGGTGGAATGCACCTGTCTCAAGTGCAGTGGAGAATGATTTCAACGTTGTGCAAGGTTCTGATGCCCTTTGAACTTGCCACACGTGAAGTCAGTTCAGACACTGCCAGCCTGAGTCAGGTCATT
Source organism: Pseudophryne corroboree (assembly GCF_028390025.1). Taxonomy (NCBI): domain Eukaryota; kingdom Metazoa; phylum Chordata; class Amphibia; order Anura; family Myobatrachidae; genus Pseudophryne; species Pseudophryne corroboree. The sequence goes on from NC_086445.1 coordinate 467,580,366, forward strand.
CCCCTCATCAGGCTTTTGCAGAAGAAGCTGGAGGCATTGAAGAAGGAGCTAAAAGGGAGCGATTCCGCTAGGCATGTGGGACTTGTGGATGCAGCCCTTAATTCACTTAACAAGGATTCACGGGTGGTCAATCTGTTGAAATCAGAGCACTACATTTTGGCCACCGTGCTCGATCCTAGATTTAAAGCCTACCTTGGATCTCTCTTTCCGGCAGACACAGGTCTGCTGGGGTTGAAAGACCTGCTGGTGACAAAATTGTCAAGTCAAGCGGAACGCGACCTGTCAACATCTCCTCCTTCACATTCTCCCGCAACTGGGGGTGCGAGGAAAAGGCTCAGAATTCCGAGCCCACCCGCTGGCGGTGATGCAGGGCAGTCTGGAGCGACTGCTGATGCTGACATCTGGTCCGGACTGAAGGACCTGACAACGATTACGGACATGTCGTCTACTGTCACTGCATATGATTCTCTCAACATTGATAGAATGGTGGAGGATTATATGAGTGACCGCATCCAAGTAGGCACGTCACACAGTCCGTACTTATACTGGCAGGAAAAAGAGGCAATTTGGAGGCCCTTGCACAAACTGGCTTTATTCTACCTAAGTTGCCCTCCCACAAGTGTGTACTCCGAAAGAGTGTTTAGTGCCGCCGCTCACCTTGTCAGCAATCGGCGTACGAGGTTACATCCAGAAAATGTGGAGAAGATGATGTTTATTAAAATGAATTATAATCAATTCCTCCGCGGAGACATTGACCAGCAGCAATTGCCTCCACAAAGTACACAGGGAGCTGAGATGGTGGATTCCAGTGGGGACGAATTGATAATCTGTGAGGAGGGGGATGTACACGGTGATATATCGGAGGGTGAAGATGAGGTGGACATCTTGCCTCTGTAGAGCCAGTTTGTGCAAGGAGAGATTAATTGCTTCTTTTTTGGGGGGGGTCCAAACCAACCCGTCATATCAGTCACAGTCGTGTGGCAGACCCTGTCACTGAAATGATGGGTTGGTTAAAGTGTGCATGTCCTGTTTTGTTTATACAACATAAGGGTGGGTGGGAGGGCCCAAGGACAATTCCATCTTGCACCTCTTTTTTCTTTTCTTTTTCTTTGCATCATGTGCTGATTGGGGAGGGTTTTTTGGAAGGGACATCCTGCGTGACACTGCAGTGCCACTCCTAGATGGGCCCGGTGTTTGTGTCGGCCACTAGGGTCGCTAATCTTACTCACACAGTCAGCTACCTCATTGCGCCTCTTTTTTTCTTTGCGTCATGTGCTGTTTGGGGAGGGTTTTTTGGAAGGGACATCCTGCGTGACACTGCAGTGCCACTCCTAGATGGGCCCGGTGTTTGTGTCGGCCACTAGGGTCGCTAATCTTACTCACACAGTCAGCTACCTCATTGCGCCTCTTTTTTTCTTTGCGTCATGTGCTGTTTGGGGAGGGTTTTTTGGAAGGGACATCCTGCGTGACACTGCAGTGCCACTCCTAGATGTGCCCGGTGTTTGTGTCGGCCACTAGGGTCGCTAATCTTACTCACACAGCTACCTCATTGCGCCTCTTTTTTTCTTTGCGTCATGTGCTGTTTGGGGAGGGTTTTTTGGAAGGGCCATCCTGCGTGACACTGCAGTGCCACTCCTAGATGGGCCCGGTGTTTGTGTCGGCCACTAGGGTCGCTAATCTTACTCACACAGCTACCTCATTGCGCCTCTTTTTTTCTTTGCGTCATGTGCTGTTTGGGGAGGGTTTTTTGGAAGGGACATCCTGCGTGACACTGCAGTGCCACTCCTAGATGGACCCGGTGTTTGTGTCGGCCACTAGGGTCGCTAATCTTACTCACACAGTCAGCTACCTCATTGCGCCTCTTTTTTTCTTTGCGTCATGTGCTGTTTGGGGAGGGTTTTTTGGAAGGGCCATCCTGCGTGACACTGCAGTGCCACTCCTAGATGGGCCCGGTGTTTGTGTCGGCCACTAGGGTCGCTAATCTTACTCACACAGCTACCTCATTGCGCCTCTTTTTTTCTTTGCGTCATGTGCTGTTTGGGGAGGGTTTTTTGGAAGGGCCATCCTGCGTGACACTGCAGTGCCACTCCTAGATGGGCCCGGTGTTTGTGTCGGCCACTAGGGTCGCTAATCTTACTCACACAGCTACCTCATTGCGCCTCTTTTTTTCTTTGCGTCATGTGCTGTTTGGGGAGGGTTTTTTGGAAGGGACATCCTGCGTGACACTGCAGTGCCACTCCTAGATGGGCCCGGTGTTTGTGTCGGCCACTAGGGTCGCTTATCTTACTCACACAGCGACCTCGGTGCAAATTTTAGGACTAAAAATAATATTGTGAGGTGTGAGGTATTCAGAATAGACTGAAAATGAGTGTAAATTATGGTTTTTGAGGTTAATAATACTTTGGGATCAAAATGACCCCCAAATTCTATGATTTAAGCTGTTTTTTAGTGTTTTTGGAAAAAAACACCCGAATCCAAAACACACCCGAATCCGACAAAAAAAATTCGGTGAGGTTTTGCCAAAACGCGTTCGAACCCAAAACACGGCCGCGGAACCGAACCCAAAACCAAAACACAAAACCCAAAAAATTTCAGGCGCTCATCTCTAGTAAATATACCCCTAGAGATCAGCTACTAGTAAGAAGAGACAGGCATCTTAACATGAGATGGATAGAAAGTTCATTTCTGTCTCTTATTTATTATGGGATGTTTAAACTTTTCGTGATCACTTACGTTATTTATATGGTATAAATTTGTTTACTACAGAAAGTTTATTATTTATACTCTCTTCCCTACAGCCCTTGCTATAGACCATCTATAGTGTTAATTATTAATACTGTATTGCGCTCTATCCAGTGTATAAGGAGGCCAATGTGTATATGAACTGTATGTCTAGGACAAGTGCTAGATTTTCCATCCACTCCCTCAGACTCCTGGACTTGCTCCAATGCAGCAGGCCCTAGATTATGGAATGGTGCCCATATCCAGAAAAAAAATAAACATGCATGTCTTACAGGAAATATTATCTTTTTAACTCCATAGCAGACATTTATAAACTGATTTACTAGCTAGCCATGAATATTACAGTTCTTTATTGGGAAGCAGCTGCCTCAATATTTGGGGACTAATTGTAGAGATGTTTTTCTTTGCACAATATTTGGCATTAAAACTACACATGTGCATCTGGCCATTTTTGGGGATTTGGTTTGGTTTTGGATTAGTTTTGCCAAAATTGGCCTTGTGTGTTTTGGTTTTGGTTCTAATTAATTTATTTTATTTAAATCCTAAAAATAGCTAAAATCATAAAATTTAGGGGTGTTTTTGTTGGGTGGTCTTCAGTTTGCCTGCTGTCGGGGTCCCGACGCACAGTATACCAGCGCCGGAATCCCGACAGCCAGCATACCAACACCGTTTCTCCCTCTTGGGGGTCCACGACGCCCCTGGAGGGAGAATAGATAGCGTGGTGCGCATAGCGCACCACCGTACCCGCAGCGTGGCTAGCGCAGTGAGCCCGCAAGCAGCTCATTTGCGCTCACCACATTGTCGTTGTGCTGGCGGTCAGGATTCTGGCGCCGGTATGCTGTGCGCCGGGACCCCGACAACCGGCATACCATACTACACCCATTATTGTTCCTATAGTATTATTAACCTCAATAACATTTATTTCCACTAATTTCCAGTCTATTTTGAACACCTTACAGCTCACAATATTGTTTTTATCCAAATTAGGCCAAAAGGTTGCACCGAGGTAGCTGGATGACTAAGCTAAGCAACAGAAATGGGTGGCACAAACACCTGGCACATCTAGGAGTGGCACTGCAGTGGCAGACAGGATGGCAGTTTTATAAACTATGCCCAAAAAATGCTCCAAAGAGCATATAATACAAAGAAATAAGCAAGATGGAATTATCCTTGGGCCCTCCCACCCACCCTTGTGTTGTATATATTAAACATGACATGCACAGTTTAACAAACCAATCATGTCAGCAACAGAGACCATCATTTGTGGCTAAAATGATTGGTTTGTTTGGGCCCCCACAAAAAAATTTTTAGAAGGACTTCCTCCAGTTAAGTAATTACTCTGAGGATGTTGATGAGGTGTTAATTACATTATAATCTTGTACAATAATTTTCATGTCCTCGCTGCAAATGACGTAACATGGAGGAGGTGCCTAGGTGACTAACGTTCCTACCGCTACTAAATTTGGCCTCACAAATGGAACAGATGCTTTCACAAACATTGTCAGGATTGGGGTAAAAATAACCCACACCCAAGAGGTGGCTTTTATGGTTTTATGCCCCGGCATTGCAATGGCTTTATTTTGTCATGGTCAACAAATTCAGCCACCGGTGGCTGTCTTACACAAACAACATCATCATCAACAACCTCACTGTCAGATGTACACACATATCCCCCTCATCCTGTCCCACTTCCACACACAAATCCTCAATTTGTATTATGTCCTTCTAATCAGATTCATCACCATCCTCATCAGATTTATCACCATCTTTAATTGTACTGCTCTCCAAATGTGCAGATGGTTCAGAAATGGTGGAAGGAGGTGAAAGAGGCTTTTCTATGAGGACAATGGGAGAAATGTCAGCTGACGTGGACACCCTTAAACTTTCCTCAAGAATGTCTGATTGTTCCGATTCTGAATGCTCAGTTTGTCTTACTGCCTCTGCAGCTAACTTTCTTTTTGATTTTGACTCACAAATGAGTCAAATGTATATAATGTATATAATAATAATAATAATAATAATAATAATTACACATTGCGGTTGACTTTACCAACAGCATTGCACAAATAAGTCAGAAATGTATATAATAATAATTACACACTGCGGTTGACTTTGCCGACAGCGTTGTATAGTACACTGGGGTACAGCACAACCCAAAAAATATGGTGTTTTTTATATAATTATAATTTTAGGCTTTTTTGTTTTTAGCTTTCATTATTTTAATTTTACACTGGGGCAGAGCCCCTGGATGGATGGACAGATCACCCCTTTCAAATACAGCAGACAGAGAGCACCCCTTTTTCAGATACAGCTGACAGAGAGAGCACCCCTTTTTCAGATACAGCTGACAGAGTGATCACCCCTTTCAAATATAGCAGACAGGGAGCACCCCTTTTTCAGATACAGCTGACATTGAGAGAGCACCCCTTTTTCAGATACAACTGACAGTGACAGCACCTCTTTTTCATATACAGCTGACAGAGAGAGCACCCCTTTTTCAGATACAGCTGACAGAGAGACCACCCCTTTTTCAGATACAGCTGACAGAGAGACCAACCCTTTCAAATACAGCAGACAGGGAGCACCCCTTTTTCAGATACAGCTGACAGAGAGAGCACCCCTTTTTCAGATACAACTGACACAAAGAGACCACCCCTTTTTCAGATACAGCTGACATTGAGAAAGCACCCCTTTTTCAGATACAGCTGACAGAGAGAGCACCCCTTTTTCAGATACAGCTGACAGAGAGAGCACCCCTTTTTCAGATACAGGTGACAAAGAGAGCACCCCTTTTTCAGGTACAGCTGACACTGAGAGAGTACTCCTTTTTCAGATACAGCTGACATTGAGAGAGCACTCCTTTTTCAGATACAGCTGACAGTGAGAGCACCCCTTTACAGATACAGCTGACAGAGCGCACCCCATTACAGATATAGCTGAGAGAGAGCATCCCTTTCAAATACAGCAGACAGGGAGTACCCCTTTTTCAGATACAGCTGACAGAGAGACCACCCCTTTCAAATACAGCAGACAAGGAGCACCCCTTTTTCAGATACAGCTGACATTGAGAGAGCACCCCTTTTTCAGATACAACTGACAGTGACAGCACCTCTTTTTCAGATGCAGCTGACAGAGAGACCATCCCTTTCAAATACAGCAGACAAGGAGCACCCCTTTTTCAGATACAGCTGACATTGAGAGAGCACCCCTTTTTCAGATACAACTGACAGTGACAGCACCTCTTTTTCATATACAGCTGACAGAGAGAGCACCCCTTTTTCAGATACAGCTGACAGAGAGACCACCCCTTTTTCAGATACAGCTGACAGAGAGACCACCCCTTTCAAATACAGCAGACAGGGAGCACCCCTTTTTCAGATACAGCTGACAGAGAGAGCACCCCTTTTTCAGATACAACTGACACAAAGAGACCACCCCTTTTTCAGATACAGCTGACATTGAGAAAGCACCCCTTTTTCAGATACAGCTGACAGAGAGAGCACCCCTTTTTCAGATACAGCTGACAGAGAGAGCACCCCTTTTTCAGATACAGGTGACAAAGAGAGCACCCCTTTTTCAGGTACAGCTGACACTGAGAGAGTACTCCTTTTTCAGATACAGCTGACATTGAGAGAGCACTCCTTTTTCAGATACAGCTGACAGTGAGAGCACCCCTTTACAGATACAGCTGACAGAGCGCACCCCATTACAGATATAGCTGAGAGAGAGCATCCCTTTCAAATACAGCAGACAGGGAGTACCCCTTTTTCAGATACAGCTGACAGAGAGACCACCCCTTTCAAATACAGCAGACAAGGAGCACCCCTTTTTCAGATACAGCTGACATTGAGAGAGCACCCCTTTTTCAGATACAACTGACAGTGACAGCACCTCTTTTTCAGATGCAGCTGACAGAGAGACCATCCCTTTCAAATACAGCAGACAAGGAGCACCCCTTTTTCAGATACAGCTGACATTGAGAGAGCACTCTTTTTTCAGATACAGCTGACAGTGAGAGCACCCCATTACAGATACAGCTGAGACCACCCCTTTCAAAAACAGCAGACAGGGAGCACCCCTTTTTCAGATACAGCTGACAGAGAGAGCACCCCTTTTTCAGATACAGCTGACAGAGAGAGCACCCCTCTTTCAGATACAGCTGACATCGAGAGAGCACCCCTTTTTCAGATACAGCTGACAGAGAGAGCACCCCTTTTTCAGATACAGCTGACAGTGAGAGCACCTTTTTTCAGATACAGCTGACAGAGAGAGCACCCTTTTTCAGATACAGATGACAGAGAGCACCCCATTACAGATACAGCTGAGAGAGAGCACCCTTTTCAAATACAGCAGACAGGGAGCACCCCTTTTTTCAGATACAGCTGACATTGAGAGAGCACTCCTTTTTCAGATACAGCAGACACGGAGCACCCCTTTTTTAGATACAGCTGACAGAGAGAGCACCCCTTTTTCAGATACAGCTGACAGAGAGAGCACCCCTTTTTCAGATACAGCTGACAGAGAGAGCACCCCTTTTTCAGATACAGCTGACAGAGAGAGCACCCCTTTTTTAGATACAGCTGACAGAGAGAGCACCCCTTTTTCAGATACAGCTGACATCGAGAGAGCACCCCTTTTTCAGATACAGCTGACAGAGAGAGCACCCCTTTTTCAGATACAGCTGACAGTGAGAGCACCCCTTTTTCAGATACAGCTGACAGAGAGAGCACCCTTTTTTAGATACAACTGACAGATAGAGCACCCCTTTTTCAGATACAGCTGACAGAGAGCACCCCATTACAGATACAGCTGAGAGAGAGCACCCTTTTCAAATACAGCAGACAGGGAGCACCCCTTTTTTCAGATACAGCTGACAGAGAGAGCACCCCTTTTTTCAGATACAGCTGACATTGAGAGAGCACACCTTTTTCAGATACAGAAGACAGGGAGCACCCCTATTTTAGATACAGCTGACAGAGAGAGCACCCCTTTTTCAGATACAGCTGACAGAGAGAGCACCCCTTTTTCAGATACAGCTGACAGAGAGAGAGCACCCCTTTCAAATACAGCAGACAGAGAGCACCTCTTTTTTAGATACAGCTGACAGAGAGAGCAACCTTTTTCAGATACAACTGACACAGAGAGACCACCCCTTTTTTAGATACAGCTGACAGTGAGAGCACCCCTTTTTCAGATACAGCTGACAGAGAGACCACCCCTTTTTCAGATACAGCTGACAGTGAGAGCACCCCTTTTTCAGATACAGCTGACAGAGAGACCACCCCTTTTTCAGATACAGCTGACAGAGAGAGCACCCTTTTTCAGATACAACTGACAGAGCACCTCTTTTTCAGATACAGCTGACCGAGAGAGCACCCCTTTTTCAGATACAGCTGACATCGAGAGAGCACCCCTTTTTCAGATACAGCTGACAATGAGAGCACCCCATTACAGATACAGCTAAGAGAGAGCATCCCTTTCAAATACAGCAGAGCACCCCTTTTACAGATACAGCACACAGGGAACCCCCACCCGCTGCACGCCACGCCACACCTCGCAGTACAGAGACGGACACATCCGTCCAGTACACTCTCCAATGCCGGAGTGAAGAGGGTACCGATGCATAGAATACAAAACACGCGAGAATCCGACAATGGGATTATGACATTTTGCCTCAATGACGTAATCGAGGCGGGCGGGAAAACCCGAGCCGGGCTCGGATCCCAGCTCGGATCCCAAAGTTCAGGGGGGTACGGTTCCGGGGAACCGAACCCACTCATCTCTAATTAAAACACAATTTTTATTTATATTATTTTATCTTTTTGATTGCCAATATTGTACTGTTCTTGCAGTCTAATGAAGACTATTTGTTGGTTCACCTTGGTACCAATTTTACATTAATATACTGCTTATAAACATTAATAGGGTCCTATTTGTTGATGTATTTCATGTGTTTCAAGCTTATGATCATTTATGAAAAGAACTGAAAGCATGGTTTGTTACATAGTAAACCAAATGTCATCACAAGGAGCATAATTCTCTATAGGGCCCTGGTCATTACATTAATAACTCGTTATACAGTATGTGAATTGTAAAACATATATGTAGTAGCCTATGTGCTCCAGTATACTGTGTTATCCCATACCACTAATTATCCTACTACTTAATTGCAGTCAGATGCGAATTTAGACCTCAAGGGGCCCTAAGCAAGACACTGATTAGGGACCCCCTTACTTAAAAAATCCCCCCAGTCAATCAGTGTATGCCAAATGCCCCCCACAGTCTGTGCCAGCCTATGTTCAAACACAGGGGGGTCAGTGCCAGCCTATGCGCATGCAGATCAATGCCAGCCTACATATTGTGCCATCTTTTGGAGCCACTGTAGGTAATACTACAGACACTCACCTTGAGACGGGCACTCCTCCTGCAGCCTCTCCTCCGAGTTCCCTGCCAGCTGCCTTCTTGCTGTCAATTCTCCCCACCAGAGCTGCTCTCTGCGCTGGGGGAGCATCTCCCTCAGTAAAGACAGCAGCTACCTGACAGGCCGTCCCATTAGCTTGGCCTCGGTGTGGAGCACCGCCTACACCACTCTCCTCACTGGACGGGACGCTGGCAGGTTCACTACCCCCTGGCAGCGGGAGCAATCATACAGCAGCTGCTACGAAACTTTCCCCCTGCTGCACTACTCATCTTCCAGGCAGAACACTGCTCTCTGCAGCTGCTCGCAGGGCCAGCTGTCCAGTCAATGCACGTAGGGCCCGGAAATAAGTAAAAAAAAAAAAGGCTATAATTTATATAGCACAGGCCATGGGCCCCCTGAGACTCCGGGGCCCTAGGCAGCCACTTGTGTTGCCTAGCGGTAAATCTGCCTCTGGTTGTAGTACTATAAACTTAGCTAGGAAGCACTCACATTTTTGAATAAGTGTAATCTGGCTTTGGTGTAAAAATCTAAATTCTACATCTAATTGCTATTTAATAGAAAGTACAACCATAACATAACAACAAAACATTGTCACCCTTAAATAACTCATTACTAGCCCTACTCCACCATCAGCTTCATTCTTCCAGGAGGTCAGACATCAGAAGGGGAATAGTCATGTTCCTTTCATCTCTAGACAACTGAAGTTCCAAATATGCAATAGACTAAAAATGTTATTTAAAAAGAAAACTTTCTGGCCATGGCACAGACCCTAGGCACAATTATTTGTGATTATGCTGAGATGGGCACTAGTCAGCACAAATATATTTGTTTCTATACTGGGGCATATTGGGGCATTGAGGGTAGCTCTGGTGTTTGAGTAGGATGGCTCACATTCAGAGAAGAACTGAATTTGCCCTCACCCATCACAGGCCCTAGGCAGTCCAGGCTCCTTTTTGTCTTACTCCCTAATAGTAGCTCTGGTATTAAGCAGAGCCAACAAGCCTGCAAGTCCACACTTGTAGAATAAGCAAGGAAGAGCAAACAAGTCTGCAATACCCAAAAAACCTTGCCATCCAATAGCCACACTGCCTACAGGCATAGTCCTCAGTACACCGACAGAAGCTGAGATTCCAAGATCAGTAGCTTTCAGTAGGAGACACCTGGAGCTCTCGTGTAGCCTCTTTTTAAAAAGGGTTCCAATTTCAACTACTAAAGTCCTTCCTGCAAAGGGTGGTCTTACGAAAAGGTCTCCTCTGATTTTGTAGAATTCAATGAGGGGCTGTAAAAGAGATGAGTCATGAGTTTCCAGTTGCTGTTTTTATGCCCAGTGTCCGACTCAGTGGTTGGGGAGAACAATAGGATCTTGATGTAATGAATCCTTTAGTAATGGTGGATGCAAGGGTGTCACTCACCTGAGGCATGGCATGGAGCATCCCAACCCCGTTTTTGTCACTCAGGGGGTTGGGAGATTCGGGTTGCCCCGGAGATTGGCGTGTCTGCATTCCTGGCTTCTACAGGATGACAGGAGCCGGGTTGCTGCACATAATGTTACAGGAGCCGGCACTTTGATGTCACCCCTCGGCAGGTGATACCTGGGTTTGGGCCGCACCCCCCTTGTGATGCCACTAAGTGGATGATAGCCAGTCACTCCCTGTTTGGGTCCATTATAGTAATTTCTGTCCTCAGAGGGGCTCCAGTTGCTCCCAGCTTCCTGTTCTTAATGTCTTTACAGGAATTGACTGGCCCAGAATAAAACAGCATACCCCTGTAAGAACAATAGGTGACTGCACTATTCTGTGCTACATTGTCAAAATGGGCCTGAGACAGTCCATTCTGTTACAAGCTACCAAGTGCCAGCGACCTACTGTATTACCTAGTCCCAAAGAAATCAGTGAGGAATGAATTTGCAGAAACAGAGTATTACATTTAAGTAATGCAGTCACCAAAGTGTTTTATGTAAATGTAGCTCTAAAGCAAGGGCGTAGCTACCATAGGTGCAGACAGTGCAGCTGCTATAGGGCCCAGGGTTGAGAGGGGCCCCTTTTATCTGTCAAAGTTACATATGTTATATACATATTTCATCATTCGGTGGTACATAGAGGCACTTACAAATATTTGCCTTGGAGCCTGCACTTCTGTGGAGAGGTGTCTCTCTAGAAGCATTTGGTAGGGTCCCCTTCAGAATGTTGCTATGGGGCCCGCAAAGTTCTGGCTACGCCCCTGCTCTCAAGTCTGCTCTTTTGTTAATGGTTCTCAAGTGATCCCAGTAAAATAAAAAAAACCTAAATAAAAATAGTGTACCCTGGATGAAACTTGTGGCTTTAGAATCATAAGAACAATATACTCTCTCATCTACGTCTACACATTTCACAGGGTCCATCTGCTTCATAAGGAAAGAAATCAGTGTGCCATTTTAGGATTTTTTTTCAATACAGTATATACGGTAGGAGCTCCCAGGAATAATAAGGAATGTAACTGTGCTTAATGGTCCAGTATGACTAATGCTAATGTTTTTTTGTCATTTAGAGAGTGGAAAGAAACCCTCCCTATAGTTTTTTTCTCTGCTTCATATTCAGTTTGTGCTCTTCTCTACAGAATTAAATTTATTAAGTGCTTTTTATTGCATGTCATTTTCAACCATTATTTTAGATCATGAGTTTGACAAGCTGTCTTACTTTAAATTGTAGTGAATGGAAAAGAAAAGGTATGTAGGTGTAAGACTGACACATTGGTCATTAGCATATACAGCATTACTAAACTGTAGAAAATTCACTCGTAGAAACTTTTTATAGAGAAATTGCATAAATAAAAAAAGTTAAACTATGTGTCAAAATGTTCTAATGTGCCAGCTGCCATTTTCATAGTCCCATAGAAATCTATGGGGAATGCTTTGGAGAAAACAGTGATTAAAACTAAAATAATGCAGTCACCAAAATGTTGTGATCCTAATGTAGATCTCAATATTGCTTGTGAGTCTCATAATTTTATTTTGTTAGTGGTTCTCAGGTGATCCCAGTAAATAATAAAAAATAAATAAAATAAAATAGTATATCCTGGATAAAACATATGTGATTTTACAGCTGTGAGCACAAATAGACTCCCTCATCTACTTCTACACATGGATTGGGTTTGTTATTCCGGTGGTTGGGATGCCGGTGGTCAGAATACCAAATGTGGCATCACGACTGTGAAAATCCCGATAGGGGGAAGACCTTACCTACACCCACTGGCTGGCTGGCTGAGCAGGGGGGCAGGGTGCCATCTGCCCCCCGGGCCAGTGCAATTTAAGTGTTCCAGGGCCATTTTCTCACTGCATTCCTTGTGAAAAGCTGGGCCACTTGCTTGAGTCTGCCCCCCAGGCTGAAAGTTGCCATCCAGCCCCTGCCTACACACAATGAACCCCTAACCCGAACCATCCCCTGCCTCAGCCAAAACATATCTCCTCCTCCCCCCGCATCCTAACTCTAACCCTCCTCGGAGGTGCCTAACCCTACCCCCTCCTTCCCGCAGACTAAACCTAACCCTCCCACCCCAGCACCAGCAGCCTAACCCTCCCTGGGGGTGCCTAATCCTAATCACCCCCCTCCACATATCTTAAACTTAACCCCCCTTCCCGCAGCCTAACCCTAACCCTCCCCCTGCAGCATAAACATAACACCCCCCTCCCTGTGGCTTACCTGTCCTGCATGCTGGGAGTGGAACAATCGGGATTCTGGGTATCGGTATTCCAGTGCCGGGATTCTGATCCCAATTGGGATTCCGGCGCCGGTCTGCTTAGCTCTGTCAGGATCCCGGTGTTGGTATTTTGACAGCCGGGATCCCCTACACATTTTACATGGTGCATCTGCTAAATTAAGGAAGAAAGCATTGTGCTATTTTAAGATAACTGGGTCAATATGTACAGTAGAAGCCCCCACATTAACTGGTCTAAGTAATAATCCTTGGAGAGAGATAAAGTGGAAGGAGATAAAGTACCAGCGAATCATCTCCTAACTGCCATGTGTTGGATACCTTTTTCAGGGTTAATTAAATTAACCCTCATGTTGCTATATGGGTTGTTAGGTAAAAGAATGAATTGAACTTAGATTTATAAAAATCAATAATTATTTATTAAAAAGGCCACGCCCGTATACAGGTTGAGAGGGAGAACATCCTCTCAAGCCTGGGTCAAAATGCTTCAACAACAGATACACGTAAAAACAATGATTTTTATAACATACCAGTTACGCCCCATTCTTATAACCCTCCCATATGAGTTCATTCATCTGGAATACAGTGTTATACAATATTAGAACAATTGGCAATGAAAACTAAAAGATACTCGTGATCTTCAGCTATGTGTCCATATTAGGAATTAAGCTGGACACTATGAGCTTTTCGAATGTGCGTATGTGGAATCAATACTTAGCCAACAAAGTTGTTTTTTGTCTTTGTATAGAGTTCAAATGAAATACAAATGAATCTGCTGTATCATCTAGCTAGAAACAAAATGGATTCTCTTATGCTTTTATACTGTACTAGTGAATGTAGATCACCTTTGATATTGTGATTATTAGGTGTATGCATAATATACGTACTATCCCGTAGTACATATATATAACTGTTAGGCCTTCAGCAGGTTGTCTCTGTCACAGTATTCGACAGCTCCACCCTTTGATCAGGGACATTATCCATGTGGAAAAAGGGGGGAACCTGGATTGCACATCCTATTACTGAAGATATCAAGAGGTGCTATCATGCTGAGGCTTCTAATACTATGCTGGGGGAAGAGAGATGCAGATGCACACTCTTAGCACTAAGAACACTGATAATAAAAAGAATTTAAATAAACCCTCACAATTAACATGGAGTATAATTGAAGTTCTTAGCACACATTTGCGCAAATATGCGGGCCCATGTACCGCGGCCAGGTGACTTCATCACATGGGTCCCTAACATCCCTAATACTATCACATTCTATAAATTTATACAGGACTTACCTCTAAATAGGGCCTTATCAATGTGTGATCTGAAATGCAGGAACCCAGCTAATTAAAACACCTGAGGGTGAATGGGAGGAGTGCCAATCCAGAGGAAGGAAGCCTTGCCTTCCAGTGTACAATATATACACAAATATAGTGGAAAAAGGGGGGAACCTGGATTGCACATCCTATTACTGAAGATATCAAGAGGTGCTATCATGCTGAGGCTTCTAATACTATGCTGGGGGAAGAGAGATGCAGATGCACACTCTTAGCACTAAGAACACTGATAATAAAAAGAATTTAAATAAACCCTCACAATTAACATGGAGTATAATTGAAGTTCTTAGCACACATTTGCGCAAATATGCGGGCCCATGTACCGTGGCCAGGTGACTTCATCACATGGGTCCCTAACATCCCTAATACTATCACATTCTATAAATTTATACAGGACTTACCTCTAAATAGGGCCTTAGCAATGTGTGATCTGAAATGCAGGAACCCAGCTAATTAAAACACCTGAGGGTGAATGGGAGGAGTGCCAATCCAGAGGAAGGAAGCCTTGCCTTCCAGTGTACAATATATACACAAATATAGTGGAAAAAGGGGGGAACCTGGATTGCACATCCTATTACTGAAGATATCAAGAGGTGCTATCATGCTGAGGCTTCTAATACTATGCTGGGGGAAGAGAGATGCAGATGCACACTCTTAGCACTAAGAACACTGATAATAAAAAGAATTTAAATAAATAGAATGTGATAGTATTAGGGATGTTAGGGACCCATGTGATGAAGTCACCTGGCCGCGGTACATGGGCCCGCATATTTGCGCAAATGTGTGCTAAGAACTTCAATTATACTCCATGTTAATTGTGAGGGTTTATTTAAATTCTTTTTATTATCAGTGTTCTTAGTGCTAAGAGTGTGCATCTGCATCTCTCTTCCCCCAGCATAGTATTAGAAGCCTCAGCATGATAGCACCTCTTGATATCTTCAGTAATAGGATGTGCAATCCAGGTTCCCCCCTTTTTCCACTATATTTGTGTATATATTGTACACTGGAAGGCAAGGCTTCCTTCCTCTGGATTGGCACTCCTCCCATTCACCCTCAGGTGTTTTAATGAGCTGGGTTCCTGCATTTCAGATCACACATTGATAAGGCCCTATTTAGAGGTAAGTCCTGTATAAATTTATAGAATGTGATAGTATTAGGGATGTTAGGGACCCATGTGATGAAGTCACCTGGCCGCGGTACATGGGCCCGCATATTTGCGCAAATGTGTGCTAAGAACTTCAATTATACTCCATGTTAATTGTGAGGGTTTATTTAAATTCTTTTTATTATCAGTGTTCTTAGTGCTAAGAGTGTGCATCTGCATCTCTCTTCCCCCAGCATAGTATTAGAAGCCTCAGCATGATAGCACCTCTTGATATCTTCAGTAATAGGATGTGCAATCCAGGTTCCCCCCTTTTTCCACTATATTTGTGTATATATTGTACACTGGAAGGCAAGGCTTCCTTCCTCTGGATTGGCACTCCTCCCATTCACCCTCAGGTGTTTTAATGAGCTGGGTTCCTGCATTTCAGATCACACATTGATAAGGCCCTATTTAGAGGTAAGTCCTGTATAAATTTATAGAATGTGATAGTATTAGGGATGTTAGGGACCCATGTGATGAAGTCACCTGGCCGCGGTACATGGGCCCGCATATTTGCGCAAATGTGTGCTAAGAACTTCAATTATACTCCATGTTAATTGTGAGGGTTTATTTAAATTCTTTTTATTATCAGTGTTCTTAGTGCTAAGAGTGTGCATCTGCATCTCTCTTCCCCCAGCATAGTATTAGAAGCCTCAGCATGATAGCACCTCTTGATATCTTCAGTAATAGGATGTGCAATCCAGGTTCCCCCCTTTTTCCACTATATTTGTGTATATATTGTACACTGGAAGGCAAGGCTTCCTTCCTCTGGATTGGCACTCCTCCCATTCACCCTCAGGTGTTTTAATTAGCTGGGTTCCTGCATTTCAGATCACACATTGCTAAGGCCCTATTTAGAGGTAAGTCCTGTATAAATTTATAGAATGTGATAGTATTAGGGATGTTAGGGACCCATGTGATGAAGTCACCTGGCCACGGTACATGGGCCCGCATATTTGCGCAAATGTGTGCTAAGAACTTCAATTATACTCCATGTTAATTGTGAGGGTTTATTTAAATTCTTTTTATTATCAGTGTTCTTAGTGCTAAGAGTGTGCATCTGCATCTCTCTTCCCCCAGCATAGTATTAGAAGCCTCAGCATGATAGCACCTCTTGATATCTTCAGTAATAGGATGTGCAATCCAGGTTCCCCCCTTTTTCCACTATATTTGTGTATATATTGTACACTGGAAGGCAAGGCTTCCTTCCTCTGGATTGGCACTCCTCCCATTCACCCTCAGGTGTTTTAATTAGCTGGGTTCCTGCATTTCAGATCACACATTGATAAGGCCCTATTTAGAGGTAAGTCCTGTATAAATTTATAGAATGTGATAGTATTAGGGATGTTAGGGACCCATGTGATGAAGTCACCTGGCCGCGGTACATGGGCCCGCATATTTGCGCAAATGTGTGCTAAGAACTTCAATTATACTCCATGTTAATTGTGAGGGTTTATTTAAATTCTTTTTATTATCAGTGTTCTTAGTGCTAAGAGTGTGCATCTGCATCTCTCTTCCCCCAGCATAGTATTAGAAGCCTCAGCATGATAGCACCTCTTGATATCTTCAGTAATAGGATGTGCAATCCAGGTTCCCCCCTTTTTCCACTATATTTGTGTATCTATTGTACACTGGAAGGCAAGGCTTCCTTCCTCTGGATTGGCACTCCTCCCATTCACCCTCAGGTGTTTTAATTAGCTGGGTTCCTGCATTTCAGATCACACATTGATAAGGCCCTATTTAGAGGTAAGTCCTGTATAAATTTATAGAATGTGATAGTATTAGGGATGTTAGGGACCCATGTGATGAAGTCACCTGGCCGCGGTACATGGGCCCGCATATTTGCGCAAATGTGTGCTAAGAACTTCAATTATACTCCATGTTAATTGTGAGGGTTTATTTAAATTCTTTTTATTATCAGTGTTCTTAGTGCTAAGAGTGTGCATCTGCATCTCTCTTCCCCCAGCATAGTATTAGAAGCCTCAGCATGATAGCACCTCTTGATATCTTCAGTAATAGGATGTGCAATCCAGGTTCCCCCCTTTTTCCACTATATTTGTGTATATATTGTACACTGGAAGGCAAGGCTTCCTTCCTCTGGATTGGCACTCCTCCCATTCACCCTCAGGTGTTTTAATTAGCTGGGTTCCTGCATTTCAGATCACACATTGATAAGGCCCTATTTAGAGGTAAGTCCTGTATAAATTTATAGAATGTGATAGTATTAGGGATGTTAGGGACCCATGTGATGAAGTCACCTGGCCGCGGTACATGGGCCCGCATATTTGCGCAAATGTGTGCTAAGAACTTCAATTATACTCCATGTTAATTGTGAGGGTTTATTTAAATTCTTTTTATTATCAGTGTTCTTAGTGCTAAGAGTGTGCATCTGCATCTCTCTTCCCCCAGCACATTATCCATGTGCCCTGTCATCTCAGGAGAATTTCTGGGAACGTATAGTTCGCTAATAATCATTTCATGTAGTATTGCTATTCTGTGTCTGACAGTAGCCTTCTAAATACAACATAGGCCGCACCTGTAGGCAGTGAACATCAAATAAATGGCTATAATCACATCGGGGTCACCAAAGAATAACCCTCATCACAGAATACATCATTACATACAATCACATACAATATACTTAAAAAACATTTTCCTAATCCTGAAAATTGAATACTAGGATTTAAACATTTATCTTTTCCAGTCCATATCATAATGCCTTGGTTACAGTTCTTCTTTTATATCATGGACCTCCTTTATATACTTGGCAATACACGTATCAGGATCCGTAATGTCTTTGGTCAAATAAGCACAGCAGTGAGCTCAAAGTGCTGTTTCCGGAAATCAACAATATCCTCCAATTTGTGGTATTAAAGAATGTAGAACAATATAGTATCGTAATAGTTCATGTCCAATGTCCTGGAATCATCATAAAGTTCAAATGAAATAAAACGTCAACTCCCAGTTGATTAATCATACGACTTCATTAGCCATAGGAGAACTTATTAGCCACCTTTACCAATTCGAGGTTTTAGTGATGCTCTGGTGGCAGGAACATGTTTCCTGATTCCTGAGTCAATTACTCTTTTTAGGAATAGTTCATCCTGCAAGAAAACTTTTCTCAAGTTATTATGTGTTTTTGTATAAAATTGCTAAATGAATCTTCTTAAATAACAAACATCTTCAGAATTAATAGGTAACCAATTGTATATCATATCCTAAGGACATAGTGACAACTAACATTCCCCGTTATGTATGATATCTTCTTTAGCTTTTGAATCTACTCCTGGTAAAATACATTTACTAACTCATAAACTTTAATGAACATCCTATGTATCCATTACTATTTATATACCTAACTCATTATATCTAGCACATCTAGAAACATTAGGTTAGTATATTGTAACAATCCTTTCACATTCCCTTAAATCAATCTTTCCTATCTTCATAAGTTAATTTTTTCTGTATTATTGACCTATTTTATTTCCACTAACTGAAATACAACCGATATGTGTAGCTGATATTATCACCAGTGGTTATTTCTTGAGATACTGTTGTATCTATACACATGTACCTGTTTCACTATTATCACAACTCTATAAAGTTTTGGTAATCACATCAAATGTAACTTACATAGAGAACTTTGGCATGCTACTATACAATGCTAGTGTCTATGTATACATAACTAAAAATTACAATAATAATAATTAGCAATAATATTTATTTAGCAGCAGTACCCAAAATCTTTCCAACAATTAATGGTATTGCTGGACTGGATACTCCTCAGGATAATATCCTAACTTATTAAATTATCCATACAGTAATCTATATATCTCTCTTCAAGTGGAGTATAATACTCACAACCACGTTTTTCAAAGTGTGTTTGTTACACCGGTCATAAATCTCTCTGGATTTCCTGCTTAGAAAAGAAAAGAGGAAGGAAGGGTCTTATTGAAATAATTCCCATCCACAATAATGGATGAGTACTCATACCTACACCACACGTTTGCTCGCTTTCTCTTCAAAAAAAAAAATCAAGTCCTAATACTGTTATAAATAACGTCGCTCCCGTATACTTTCAGAAATGTTAAAAGTTCTGTAGGATATTAGCTTATAAGCACATAGTCTATTATCAATGATCATAATCATCTCTATCTTGATTGAAGGGTTCATTCAAATACAACTCTGTGGTAGAAACAGTAGTAAAAGTCTCTGTATCTTCATACAATTGTTTTTAGTGTTAGGTTCCTTTAAGCTCTGGTCTCTGACCTTTTCATTTCATTGCAAGCTCATGGATCTAGGTGTCCTTCTTCTGCAGCCTTTGCAGCGGCTGTATCAGTAGTCAGCGGTACTTGCCCAGGACCATCCTATGCGATCTGTAATGGAACCGAAACATAAGCAACTTCTCACCATAACACCGTCTTCACTCTCTTTAGTGATTTTCCTGTGCCGGACTGTGTGTTTTCGTGTTGGTTAAATATCTTTCCAAGGTTCTTGCAGCTTTTGATATTCTTGTAACTGTTTAAATAATTTGTGTGACACATTTGAACCGTCAAATCATTTTGTAGTTTTGAATCAGTCTCTGGATAATATATCTTTGCTCTAGATAATATATCTTTGCTCTGGATAATATATCTTTGCTGGATTCCAAAAAGAATAAAACAAATTATATAGAAGAGAGACTAAGCAGAGGCTTAGGTGTAATTCTACCACTATTGAACCAACGATTGGACCATGCCATGATTCAAATTCTGCCTTTCCTGCCTCTTTTGTAGATTAATAATGCTTAATTCTTTAAACCTTCCCTGTCAAATTATGTCTCAACATTACCCATATTAAACACAAAATATTTTTCAAACTCCTATAACTCTTTCTATAAGTAAAGAAACTTTACTGTCTTTGAAACAATAGATCACACATAGAACACCGTTGCTTTACTTTACCCATTAACACCTGTTACACATACTATAGTTCCTTTTTAACATTAAACTATGTTGTATTAAAACAATGTTGTTTTTAATCAACCCAAACATCTGCAGTAAACATGCTATAGCTTTCTTTATCACCATCACTATCCCTCTCATTATCACATAATTTGTTATTTTGGTCATATGCCAGAATACAATGTACACTTCTCCATTAACTTCATCCTACCATAGAAAGCTTGTGAATCTATTTAATGCTAGTTACCCTTAGATTTGCATAACTCATGACATTTCCCCTTAATAAAAGTTGGCAGCAACACTTTATTATTAATAATACTAATTCACTAATGCACCATCCCATTATCCCCTATGGATGCTAGAGAAATTATTCTCCTGTTACTGTCAGTTTTTTTAAATGCAATGTAAAATGCGATGTAATCATTATAATTGTCTTACTCATCCACATTATATTCCTTATACTCCCCCACTTTTGGGGGTGAGGAAGACAAGTATGCAGCTGTATCTAAGTTGTATACTGTCAGAGGTAAAATGTACACATCATACAAACTCTACTGCTCAACCTCAGTATTAAACATATTTTTTATTTTTTTATTTTGTTCTTGCTTATACATAAGTTGATGGTTTGGCTCTGACTGTGTATCCATAATGTCTTATTCATGATAAAGTGTAATATTGTATTACCTTCTATAATTTCTTTGGTTATGAACTTGACTGCATGCACATAGCATTTACAAAAAAAATAAAAATGACTGTATCTAGAGATTTATCATCTGGTCATACATATATATATCTATCAATAAATGTATACCAAGGCTCCACCCTCTAAGGGTTTTAACTATCTTTGGCCTAGCGCCAAATAATGACCTAGGTAGTTAACTATGTCAGCACACCGTTGAATTTTGTCTTGCGACACCTTGTGTCCTGTTCTGCAAGAAAACACAACTGTTTAGTATCTGACACCAACACTTCAAATAATTTATAGCACAAAGGTATATCATCCACATACTGGTTACACCATCTGTAGGTAAAAAGAATGTAGGTTATTTTTTTTTTTTGCAAGTACAAAGAAAGATTGTATATAAATCTTTTGCATAATCTAGTCCAATACAGTGTAATTTATTCCATCAACATTACATTTTTCTCATTGGGTAGTCTGTGTCCTACCATTACTTACACACAAGGTTAGTAATCATACTACATCAACATACTATACATTTCTTTGCTTATCTCAAAATATCATTCAGACTGGCCAGTCCACTCAATCCAGTTTTCACAAGATCTACTTCTTTCATCCACACTCCTTACTTGCATCCAAGCACAACTATAAACTTTCCTTGGACTGCATCCATTCTATGTAATGCCTTGCCACATACACGAATTTCCTGAAAACTCACTTACTTAACACCACCACCGCTCACATTATCTGTGCTTTTGTATACAATCATATCCATTCCCCACACTTTCTGGCTACGGAACCTGATTCATCACTGCATATTGTGCAGTCCACTAAGAACCTCTCCAATCTATATCTATAATATCAATGCCTATACTTTGTTATGGATTTTAGCAAGCATATCCTTTACCTCCATTCATAGAAACACAGGGTAAGTGATATATATATATATATATATGCTATGTATCCAACTGAATCTGTCCCTACTCTATACTTTCTGAAATTTGTAGAAATACCTCCTCCGTGATACAATATATTTTACACTGTAACTTACAAATTAGGTTTCTTCCAAATAACTTTGAAGAATTGGCTAAAAGTATGTTAATACTGGAATCGTAGTGATTAATTGCTTGTCGCAATCTTTGATTTACAGCATATACTTTACAGAATGATATCTTTATCTTTCCCTATGATTCTAGCTGCTGCTCTGAAAAACTCTCTCCCTGTATAGCCCACATCTGAGAGGGAGAAATCGGTATCGTTTGCAGCCTTAGGGCGTTGTCTTCTTGACTGTCTGCCAGATGCAGATCTGTTAGCTTTAACGCTGTTAGCGCTGACATCTCTAGCCCCCATCTGTTGCTGGGATTTTTCCTGATTACAGTTATGCTTTTCTTTTTTTTCTATTATTGGCAGCTTTCTCTACAGACTATCTGATTAAGATATTAGTTCTTATATTAAAACTAGAGTAGATTGTTTGTATAACAAACATTTAAAATTGCAATTCATTGTATTCCAACAGCATTTTTTTAGCACAAAATATATTTAGAGTGCTGCTTATTATGATTCATCTTATTAGATGAAAAAAAATCAAAGCTCACTGAACACTTTTTTTTTCTTTACTCCGTCATGTTTATGCTGCAGGAAGGGGGGGTGAGCACACGAGTTGGGCTGTCACAGCTCCCTAGCTCTCCGTAATACACAGCGTTGGAAACTGAAGGCTTTTTTACTTATTTTACAGGGAAGAAAAAAACTTATCCAGCCATTAATTTGCTGGCAGACCTTCTCACAATATATTGCATTAATGAATATTTACGTATTAAACTCATATGGGAAACTTTGCTTCATAGTTAAATACTAACATCAGATAAACATCAGATGAACACATATTTTTAACTACAGATCTGCCAAAAGCCATTTGAACACGGACATCAACTCTTTTGTTTCCTCAGTTCACCACATATATATATAAACCTTATTTCAAAACTTGTAACCATGCCAATCACAGACAGAAGGTTTCTATTAGACACAGATCTGAGAATATACTTAACGGAACAAACACTGAACTTTTATGTCCCACACACAAGACACATAAAGCACAAAACATACAGATTCGCCAGTGCAAGGGCATGTTCCTTTGGTACCTGTTGAATACCATAGTTTTATAGTTTCATAAATTGGGCGCCCATAATTTAAATAATAAATCAGTTTACAAATTTTAACCGTTTACAGACTTTAATATCTTGCAGATTTCAACAGTTTTGCCGATTTCAAAATACGCTTAGTATTGGTTGATCAGGCCAATATTATATAGCATACTTGAAATGCACCTCTTAGTCACAGTACTGTACAAACTCTATGCATATATGGAATATTTCTTCCATAACATGATATGCACACTTAGGGTTAATCCTCCCTGCCCTTCCCATACGCTGAGAAATTTGCAATCCCTGCAATCTTTCACACACGCGACACGTCTGTCAACTGGGAAACTGCAGTAGTCCCTCTTATCACAAACTACAATCACAAAGCAACATGCCAACTACTATGTTAGCAAACAGACTTAGGTTATGGTTAAAACAACACCTCTTTAGAGTTGCTCAGTTCTTTTGTGCACGATAAACATTGTTAATAAACAGACTCAGAATATACTTGGGACTTTAGTCCGTAGATTCCGTTATTTACCAGAATCCATATATGATTAAAACAATCAGCAGCTCTTTCTAGCTCAGTATTACAATATAGTTACACTCAATTACATATAATCAACTACAACCTCAGGTAATCACCTTATTTATTTCATTTACCCTTCTTGCACACGTGTAGCTGACTAAAAAAGGGGAAGGTGGTCTATGTGCTTTTACTTAATTTGGCCCCTATCTTATCTGACACTCACAGCGTTAACGAGGGCATGTAATACTGCAAATTCAGATTGGAACTCATTCAGACCTCGTGAAGATGGTCCACAGCACTTATTCACACAATTACTCAAATTATTCATAGAGTGAAAAACCCAGGTCACTATTTCTCTGCCCAAATACAAACTTTGAATTAATTAATTTTAGTATTCTTATTTTCATGCAACAGCATCTGTCAATCATCATTCCCGAGTTACTTTTCCTCGCTACTTGGTCCTTCAACCGACTTAAACACAACTAATCAGTAATGCAATTACTAAGTACATCACACGGGTAACCAGCAAGTACAAAAGCACCATGCATAACATATTAGCATGTCATATTTTATACTTACCAGTGCCCGTAGTAGTGATGTTAGGATTGGTGCCGTCCTCAGCTCGTCTGGCTGGTCGTCTCCACCCTTTGTGAGAAGTCGATGAAAGGACCAATTCGAGTTCCTTCGGAGAGCCCCCACCTGTTGGATACCTTTTTCAGGGTTAATTAAATTAACCCTCATGTTGCTATATGGGTTGTTAGGTAAAAGAATGAATTGAACTTAGATTTATAAAAATCAATAATTATTTATTAAAAAGGCCACGCCCATATACAGGTTGAGAGGGAACATCCTCTCAAGCCTGGGTCAAAATGCTTCAACAACAGATACACGTAAAAACAATGATTTTTATAACATACCAGTTACGCCCCATTCTTATAACCCTCCCATATGAGTTCATTCATCTGGAATACAGTGTTATACAATATTAGAACAATTGGCAATGAAAACTAAAAGATACTCGTGATCTTCAGCTATGTGTCCATATTAGGAATTAAGCTGGACACTATGAGCTTTTCGGATGTGCGTATGTGGAATCAATACTTAGCCAACAAAGTTGTTTTTCGTCTTTGTATAGAGTTCAAATGAAATACAAATGAATCTGCTGTATCATCTAGCTAGAAACAAAATGGATTCTCTTATGCTTTTATACTATACTAGTGAATGTCGATCATCTTTGATATTGTGATTATTAGGTGTATGCATAATATACGTACTATCCCGTAGTACATATATATAACTGTTAGGCCTTCAGCAGGTTGTCTCTGTCACAGTATTCGACACATGTTACAGGCTGTGCTTTAAAAATGACAGGAGCTGGCTGGTTGGTGGTATTTTATCTCTCTCCACTTTATCACTCTCCAATGCTTAGTACATAGCCTCATAAATCTATTATGATGCTGGCGTGGCCACAGCAGTTTTACTAAAGTATTAATATATTGTCACCTTTGTGTCTAGTTGCTTAAACTATTTTGTGGAGACATTTTTGGCCTTAAAACCATTTTATTTATCCTCTGTAATTACTGAGTACTCTTGCATCCCGTATTATATAAAATCATATATCAAATCTTTGTTCTTCAATTGATGCTCATTTACAAAGCACAAAACAGCCAAGGTACAGCACATATACGCCTCAATTTGCCAAGTGTAACTAGACTTCCGCCAAGCCATGTAGGTTTAATAGCTCATGATGGCATTTATGGAGGAACAGACAATGAGAAAGTTGCTCAGAACTGGGATGTTCTTTAATAATTACAGTGTAAGTCCACCAGTGCATTGAATTTTTTCCTGGCTTTCCAAAAATGAGACTTAATTTTGCAGAGTGAGATTATTGAAAATATATAAATGAATGGAGAGTGCACATTCAAAATTTATAGTAAATTTATTCCGCTCTCTGGTGGAGTTTAAATTCTACATTAAAAAAAAAAAAGATGGGAAATTCCATGTGTACCACTGAAATCCAAATTCTTAAATGCGTAAAAGGCAAATTTTTCAACTGAGTTTTAAGCATTTTATTAATCTCATACACACTAATTGTTTAATGTACCCAGGTGGCACTCCACTTCTAGGCCAAACATATCAGAACTCAACTCCTCTATGATTTATACTACCACTAAAGCACGTTTCAAACCAGCGAGATGTTCAACACTTAAATATTAATTTGGAGATTTAAGGAAACTAAATGTAGCATAATACAATAATTCATGATTTATGGGCTAACTCGTTTACAGTAATTATTTAGTCTTCATAATAAAATGTTGGTATTTGAGATGTGAAAGTTTAGATGTAAAATGTTAGGAAACTTTGGTTTAATCCCAGTATTTCTTAACTTTGTTTTAATATGTGATGTATCAAATAGACTGTGAAGTATGTTTGTTTGTTTATTTATAATAAATAATACCTAATAAGCCTACAAGTATTTAAAGCACCTATCCATTATGCTCTAACTTGTTTTTTTAAATACATCTGCAGATTAGTTTCTAATGGTGGGTACACACTATGTGATATGCCCTATGAGCTATATCACATAGTTTTTCCCCTCCCAGACAGGGGCGCTGACATAGTGCATACAAACTATGCAATATGCAGCATCTGACGATATAGTCAGATTGAGTAGCATGTACAGTAGAGATGAGCGGGTTCTGTTCCTCGGGATCCGAACCCCCCCGAACTTCACCCATTTTACACGGTTCCGAGGCAGCCTCGGATCTTCCCGCCTTGCTCGGTTAACCAGAACGCGCCCGAACGTCATCATCCCGCTGTCGGATTCTCGTGAGATTCGTATTCTATATAAGGAGCCGCGCGTCGCCGCCATTTTCACTCGTGCATTGGAGATTAAACGGCGATGACGTGGCAGCGTTCTCTCCCTGAAAAGCTCCGTAATCTGTGCTCAGTGTGCTGCAAATATCTGTGCTCAGTGTGCTGCAAATATCTGTGCTCAGTGTGCTGCAAATAATCTGTGCTCAGTGTGCTGCAAATATCTACGTTCTCTACCTGAAAACGCTCCATATCTGTGCTCAGTGTGCTGCAAATATCTGATCAGTGTGCTGCATTGTGGGGACTGGAGACCACCAGTATAAGTATATACATGATGTGGCCATTCACTGGTACCTGGTGACAGAACGTATACTGGATTCGCCCACAATGTAACTTTATATCTGTCATCTATATACATGATGTGGTCATTCACTGGTACCTGGTGACAGAACGTATACTGGATTCCCCCACAATGTAACTTTATATCTGTCATCTATATACATGATGTGGTCATTCACTGGTACCTGGTGACAGAACGTATACTGGATTCCCCCACAATGTAACTTTATATCTGTCACCTACATACTGTACATGATGTGGCCATTCACTGGTACCTGGTGACAGAACGTATACTGGATTCCCCCACAATGTAACTTTATATCTGTCACCTATATACTGTACATGATGTGGCCATTCACTGGTACCTGGTGACAGAACATATACTGGATTCCCCCACAATGTAACTTTATTGGTGACTCAACAGTATATAGTTGTGTACAGTAGGCCATTGTTGTATCTTGCAGCTCTGTGTCACTGCAAGTATCCATCCATTCCATTTTCTTCCAGTGATTTGGACCAATAATACCATTGATTAGAACGAATAATTCCAGTGATTTTGTCATTTTCTTCCAGTGATTTGGACCAATAATACCATTAATTAGAACGAATAATTCCAGTAATTTTGTCATTTTCTTCCAGTGATTTGGATCAATAATACCATTGATTAGAACAAATAATTCCAGTGATTTTTGTCATTTTCTTCCAGTGATTTTGACCAATAATACCATTGATTAGAACGAATAATTCCAGTGATTTTGTCATTTTCTTCCAGTGATTTGGACCAATAATACCATTGATTAGAACGAATAATTCCTGTGATATTGAGGTGTTTGTGTTACTTAGCTCAGCCATCCAGTGACCACAGCGCACCTCTTTTTGTCTTTTCTTTGCATCATGTGCTGTTTGGGGCCAATTTTTTTAAGTGCCATCCTGTCTGACACTGCAGTGCCACTCCTAGATGGGCCAGGTGTTTGTGCCGCCCTCTTGGGTCGCTTTGCTTAGTCATCCAGCGACCTCGGTGCAAATTTTAGGACTAAAAATAATATTGTGAGGTGTGAGGTGTTCAGAATAGAGTGGAAATGAGTGGAAATTGTGGTTATTGAGGTTAATAATACTATAGGATCAAAATTACCCCCAAATTCTATGATTTAAGCTGTTTTTGAGGGGTTTTTATTATAAAAAAACACCCCAATGCAAAACACATCCGATTCCGACAAAAAAAAATTCAGGGAGGTTTTGCCAAAACGCGTCCGAATCCAAAACACGGCCGCGGAACCGAATCCAAAACACAAAACCCGAAAAATGTCCGGTGCACATCTCTAATGTACAGACAACAGAGGGGTTTGTTAATGACACCACGGGAGCGCGCATCGGGCATCGCTGGCAGCATACACCGTGGTCGATATTGTAAATGATATCGCTCAGGAGGGTGAAACCACGTATTATTTACTAATATATTTTGTGCTATAAGTAACAGACTCATGTACCAATTAAATTTGTCTAGATACCCATTGAGTTTATTTCAGTGCATTTCTGTTGGTTTGCCACCTGAACCTTGTCTCAGTATTAATGTATTTTTTAGGATTGCCTTTACATAGTGTATTTTCTCATTCTTGGGTTGGATCCAATTCGCTATCAGGTTCTAGCATCATATGCTGTTGCTTTGATGGTGAATGACAGGGAGAGAGTCCAAAGAAGGAGAAGGGAGCACTCTTGCTGGACCAAGCATTGGCTTCTGCGTCGGGAGACTCTGTCGCATATGCCGCTGCTTGCCGAACTGCGTGAGAACAATCCCGATGACTAGCAGTATTACCTTTGGATGGATGACGTTACATTCGAGGAGTTATTGGGTATGGTGACGCCATTCATACAGAGGCAGGATACCAAGCTGCGGAGAGCCACACCTGCCAAGGACAGACTGATTGCCACCCTTGGATTCCTCGCAACTTGAAGTTATCTTCAGGAGCAGAAATTTGGGACACTGATCTCCCCCCAGGCTTTGAGGACATATATGGCCACCCCTGACCTATATAAATACAGGATATACTCAATATTGACTGGTTATTGCGGTCCACCAATGGTTTATCTCTATGTAAATGTAGTAAACCATTGGAGGACAGAAATAACATGGGACTAACCTCTTTAAAGTGTCCCCCAGTTATTGCTGTCAACATTTAATTATTCAAACCTTTTAATTATACTTTACAATCAAAATACAATTTTTACACCCCCAAATATGTTTTAAATAAAAACACAACACCGTTTTTAAGTAAACATTACTAAACTTAGTATCAAAATTGTGAAGAAAATTACAAACCAGATTAGGACTGGATTCATGACATTGTATTGCGAGAAATGGCCAAAAAGACGAGATTACTTTAACAAAACCAATAACATGAGGCACTAAAACAATTGGGGACGTATAGCTAGGAGGAACAATGAGGCTGACATACTTGGGGTTTAGAAGAAGATACAAAATGAGGACCAATAATTTAAAGGAACAGAATAAAAAAAAGGATCACCGCGTTCATGTACATGGAACAAATCAAGTCCATGGACCACCCTTATGGTCCAAATGAACAATTCTAAACCACCCTGGATCAAGAAGCTGTGAGAATGTAAAAAGGATGAATTTTGAAACTCCTTTAATTAGAAAAACGCTTTTAAAAAATCAGAAATGTAAAAAATCAGGATCACCTTCTTCACTGGATTCTACACTCAACAGATCTGAGTAAAAACAACTGGAGGATGACAATGAGGTGGTGGAGTGGGTGGCTGTTGATGAAATGGCAGGATTGATGGAGGATTTGCCCATGTGGAAGAGGTGGGCGGTGGATACTGGATTTGGACACAGGTAGGTATTTAGGAATGAGGCTGAGAAGTGTTAGATGCCACTACGCAGCAGCACATGCCACTTTCTTGTAGTGATATGCACCGGAAATTATTCGGGTTTTGTGTTTTGGTTTTGGATTCGGTTCCGCAGCCGTGTTTTGGATTTGGACGCGTTTTGGCAAAACCTCCCTGAAATTTTTTTGTCGGATTCGGGTGTGTATTGGATTCAGGTGTTTTTTTTACAAAAACCCCTCAAAAACAGCTTAAATCATAGAATTTGGGGGTCATTTTGATCCCATAGTATTATTAACCTCAATAACCATAATTTCCACTCATTTTCAGTCTATTCTGAACACCTCACACCTCACAATATTATTTTTAGTCCTAAAATTTGCACCGAGGTCGCTGGATGACTAAGCTAAGCGACGCAAGTGGCCGACACAAACACCTGGCCCATCTAGGAGTGGCACTTCAGTGTCAGGCAGGATGGCACTTCAAAAAAATAGTCCCCAAACAGCACATGATGCAAAGAGAAAAAGAGGCGCAATGAGGTAGCTGTGTGACTAAGCTAAGCGACCCAAGTGGCCAACACAAACACCTGGCCCATCTAGGAGTGGCACTGCAGTGTCAGACAGGATGGCACTTCAAAAAAAAAGTCCCCAAACAGCACATGATGCAAAGAAAAAAAGAGGCGCAATGAGGTAGCTGTGTGACTAAGCTAAGCGACCCAAGTGGCCGACACAAACACCTGGCCCATCTAGGAGTGGCACTGCAGTGTCAGACAGGATGGCAGATTTAAAAATAGTCCCTAAACAGCACATGATGCAAAGAAAAAAAGAGGTGCACCAAGGTCGCTGGATGGCTAAGCTAAGCGAAACAAGTGGCCGACACAAACACCTGGCCCATCTAGGAGTGGCACTGCAGTGTCAGGCAGGATGGCACTTTATAAAAATAGTCCCCAAACAGCACATGAAGCAAAGAAAAAAAGAGGCGCAATGAGGTAGCTGTGTGACTAAGCTAAGCGACCCAAGTGGCCGACACAAACACCTGGCCCATCTAGGAGTGGCACTGTAGTTTTCTAGCGAGAGGATTAGTGCTTCCATCCTCATGTGAAGCTGAACCACTAGCCATGAACATAGGCCAGGGCCTCAGTCGTTCCTTGCCACTCCGTATCGTAAATGGCACATTGGCAAGTTTACGCTTCTCCTCAGACGCTTTTAATTTTGATTTTTGGGTCATTTTACTGAACTTTTGTTTTTTTGGATTTTACATGCTCTCTACTATGACATTGGGCAGCGGCCTTGGCAGACGACGTTGATGGCATTTCATCATCTCGGCCATGACTAGTGGCAGCAGCTTCAGCACGAGGTG
Organism: Pseudophryne corroboree; assembly: GCF_028390025.1. Taxonomy (NCBI): domain Eukaryota; kingdom Metazoa; phylum Chordata; class Amphibia; order Anura; family Myobatrachidae; genus Pseudophryne; species Pseudophryne corroboree. The sequence continues at coordinate 467,611,339 of NC_086445.1, forward strand.
GAAGTGGATCTTGATCTTTCCCTATTTTACCCTCCACATTTTTGTTCTCCATTTTTTAATGTGTGGAATTATATGCCAGTATCAATAGCAATGGCCTACTACTATATATACTGCGCACAACTGAAATGCACCACAGGTATGGATGGATAGTATACTTGACGACACAGAGGTAGGTAGAGCAGTGGCCTACTGTACCGTAATGCTATATATTATATACTGGTGGTCAGCAAACTGTGCAAAACTTAAATGCACCACAGGTATGGATGGATAGTATACTTGACGACACAGAGGTAGGTAGAGCAGTGGCCTACTGTACCGTACTGCTATATATTATATACTGGTGGTCAGCAAACTGTGCAAAACTTAAATGCACCACAGGTATGGATGGATAGTATACTTGACGACACAGAGGTAGGTAGAGCAGTGGACTATTGTACCGTACTGCTATATATTATATACTGGTGGTCAGCAAACTGTGCAAAACTGAAATGCACCACAGGTATGGATGGATAGTATACTTGACGACACAGAGGTAGGTAGAGCAGTGGCCTACTGTACCGTACTGCTATATATTATATACTGGTGGTCAGCAAACTGTGCAAAACTGAAATGCACCACAGGTATGGATGGATAGTATACTTGATGACACAGAGGTAGGTAGAGCAGTGGCCTTCTGTACCGTACTCCTATATATTATATACTGGTGGTCAGCAAAATTATGCACTGTACTCCTACTATATACTTCAATGCAGCACAGATATGGAGCGTTTTTCAGGCAGAGAACGTATAATACTGGTGGTCACTGGTCAGCAAAACTCTGCACTGTACTCCTCCTATATAATACTGCTGGTCCCCAGTCCCCACAATAAAGCAGTGTGAGCACAGATATATGCAGCACACTGAGCACAGATATGGAGCATTTTTCAGGCAGACAACGTATACTGGTGGTCACTGGTCAGCAAAACTCTGCACTGTACTCCTCCTATATAATACTGCTGGTCCCCAGTACCCACAATAAAGCAGTGTGAGCACAGATATATGCAGCACACTGAGCACAGATATGGAGCGTTTTTCAGGCAGACAACGTATACTGGTGGTCACTAGTCAGCAAAACTCTGCACTGTACTCCTCCTATATAATACTGCTGGTCCCCAGTCCCCACAATAAAGCAGTGTGAGCACAGATATATGCAGCACACTGAGCACAGATATGGAGCGTTTTTCAGGCAGACAACGTATACTGGTGGTCACTGGTCAGCAAAACTCTGCACTGTACTCCTCCTATAATACTGCTGGGCCCCAGTCCCCACAATAAAGCAGTGTGAGCACAGATATATGCAGCACACTGAGCACAGATATGGAGCATTTTTCAGGTAGACAACGTATACTGGTGGTCACTGGTCAGCAAAACTCTGCACTGTACTCCTCCTATATAATACTGCTGGTCCCCAGTCCCCACAATAAAGCAGTGTGAGCACAGATATATGCAGCACACTAAGCACAGATATGGAGCGTTTTTCAGGCAGAGAACGTATAATACTGGTGGTCACTGGTCAGCAAAACTCTGCACTGTACTCCTCCTATATAATACTGCTGGTCCCCAGTCCCCACAATAAAGCAGTGTGAGCACAGATATATGCAGCACACTGAGCACAGATATGGAGCGTTTTTCAGGCAGACAACGTATAATACTGGTGGTCACTGGTCAGCAAAACTCTGCACTGTACTCCTCCTATAATACTGCTGGTCCCCAGAATAAAGATATGCAGCTGTCGGATTCTCGCGAGATTCGGATTCTATATAAGGAGCCGCGCGTTGCCGCCATTTTTCACTCATGCATTGGAAATGATAGTGAGAGGACGTGGCTGGCGTCCTCTCACTATTATTTCCAATGCACGAGTGAAAAATGGCGGCAACGCGCGGCTCCTTATATAGAATCCGAATCTCGCGAGAATCCGACAGCGTGTCAACTGGGAAACTGCAGTAGTCCCTCTTATCACAAACTACAATCACAAAGCAACATGCCAACTACTATGTTAGCAAACAGACTTAGGTTATGGTTAAAACAACACCTCTTTAGAGTTGCTCAGTTCTTTTGTGCACGATAAACATTGTTAATAAACAGACTCAGAATATACTTGGGACTTTAGTCCGTAGATTCCGTTATTTACCAGAATCCATATATGATTAAAACAATCAGCAGCTCTTTCTAGCTCAGTATTACAATATAGTTACACTCAATTACATATAATCAACTACAACCTCAGGTAATCACCTTATTTATTTCATTTACCCTTCTTGCACACGTGTAGCTGACTAAAAAAGGGGAAGGTGGTCTATGTGCTTTTACTTAATTTGGCCCCTATCTTATCTGACACTCACAGCGTTAACGAGGGCATGTAATACTGCAAATTCAGATTGGAACTCATTCAGACCTCGTGAAGATGGTCCACAGCACTTATTCACACAATTACTCAAATTATTCATAGAGTGAAAAACCCAGGTCACTATTTCTCTGCCCAAATACAAACTTTGAATTAATTAATTTTAGTATTCTTATTTTCATGCAACAGCATCTGTCAATCATCATTCCCGAGTTACTTTTCCTCGCTACTTGGTCCTTCAACCGACTTAAACACAACTAATCAGTAATGCAATTACTAAGTACATCACACGGGTAACCAGCAAGTACAAAAGCACCATGCATAACATATTAGCATGTCATATTTTATACTTACCAGTGCCCGTAGTAGTGATGTTAGGATTGGTGCCGTCCTCAGCTCGTCTGGCTGGTCGTCTCCACCCTTTGTGAGAAGTCGATGAAAGGACCAATTCGAGTTCCTTCGGAGAGCCCCCACCTGTTGGATACCTTTTTCAGGGTTAATTAAATTAACCCTCATGTTGCTATATGGGTTGTTAGGTAAAAGAATGAATTGAACTTAGATTTATAAAAATCAATAATTATTTATTAAAAAGGCCACGCCCATATACAGGTTGAGAGGGAACATCCTCTCAAGCCTGGGTCAAAATGCTTCAACAACAGATACACGTAAAAACAATGATTTTTATAACATACCAGTTACGCCCCATTCTTATAACCCTCCCATATGAGTTCATTCATCTGGAATACAGTGTTATACAATATTAGAACAATTGGCAATGAAAACTAAAAGATACTCGTGATCTTCAGCTATGTGTCCATATTAGGAATTAAGCTGGACACTATGAGCTTTTCGGATGTGCGTATGTGGAATCAATACTTAGCCAACAAAGTTGTTTTTCGTCTTTGTATAGAGTTCAAATGAAATACAAATGAATCTGCTGTATCATCTAGCTAGAAACAAAATGGATTCTCTTATGCTTTTATACTATACTAGTGAATGTCGATCATCTTTGATATTGTGATTATTAGGTGTATGCATAATATACGTACTATCCCGTAGTACATATATATAACTGTTAGGCCTTCAGCAGGTTGTCTCTGTCACAGTATTCGACACATGTTACAGGCTGTGCTTTAAAAATGACAGGAGCTGGCTGGTTGGTGGTATTTTATCTCTCTCCACTTTATCACTCTCCAATGCTTAGTACATAGCCTCATAAATCTATTATGATGCTGGCGTGGCCACAGCAGTTTTACTAAAGTATTAATATATTGTCACCTTTGTGTCTAGTTGCTTAAACTATTTTGTGGAGACATTTTTGGCCTTAAAACCATTTTATTTATCCTCTGTAATTACTGAGTACTCTTGCATCCCGTATTATATAAAATCATATATCAAATCTTTGTTCTTCAATTGATGCTCATTTACAAAGCACAAAACAGCCAAGGTACAGCACATATACGCCTCAATTTGCCAAGTGTAACTAGACTTCCGCCAAGCCATGTAGGTTTAATAGCTCATGATGGCATTTATGGAGGAACAGACAATGAGAAAGTTGCTCAGAACTGGGATGTTCTTTAATAATTACAGTGTAAGTCCACCAGTGCATTGAATTTTTTCCTGGCTTTCCAAAAATGAGACTTAATTTTGCAGAGTGAGATTATTGAAAATATATAAATGAATGGAGAGTGCACATTCAAAATTTATAGTAAATTTATTCCGCTCTCTGGTGGAGTTTAAATTCTACATTAAAAAAAAAAAAGATGGGAAATTCCATGTGTACCACTGAAATCCAAATTCTTAAATGCGTAAAAGGCAAATTTTTCAACTGAGTTTTAAGCATTTTATTAATCTCATACACACTAATTGTTTAATGTACCCAGGTGGCACTCCACTTCTAGGCCAAACATATCAGAACTCAACTCCTCTATGATTTATACTACCACTAAAGCACGTTTCAAACCAGCGAGATGTTCAACACTTAAATATTAATTTGGAGATTTAAGGAAACTAAATGTAGCATAATACAATAATTCATGATTTATGGGCTAACTCGTTTACAGTAATTATTTAGTCTTCATAATAAAATGTTGGTATTTGAGATGTGAAAGTTTAGATGTAAAATGTTAGGAAACTTTGGTTTAATCCCAGTATTTCTTAACTTTGTTTTAATATGTGATGTATCAAATAGACTGTGAAGTATGTTTGTTTGTTTATTTATAATAAATAATACCTAATAAGCCTACAAGTATTTAAAGCACCTATCCATTATGCTCTAACTTGTTTTTTTAAATACATCTGCAGATTAGTTTCTAATGGTGGGTACACACTATGTGATATGCCCTATGAGCTATATCACATAGTTTTTCCCCTCCCAGACAGGGGCGCTGACATAGTGCATACAAACTATGCAATATGCAGCATCTGACGATATAGTCAGATTGAGTAGCATGTACAGTAGAGATGAGCGGGTTCTGTTCCTCGGGATCCGAACCCCCCCGAACTTCACCCATTTTACACGGTTCCGAGGCAGCCTCGGATCTTCCCGCCTTGCTCGGTTAACCAGAACGCGCCCGAACGTCATCATCCCGCTGTCGGATTCTCGTGAGATTCGTATTCTATATAAGGAGCCGCGCGTCGCCGCCATTTTCACTCGTGCATTGGAGATTAAACGGCGATGACGTGGCAGCGTTCTCTCCCTGAAAAGCTCCGTAATCTGTGCTCAGTGTGCTGCAAATATCTGTGCTCAGTGTGCTGCAAATATCTGTGCTCAGTGTGCTGCAAATAATCTGTGCTCAGTGTGCTGCAAATATCTACGTTCTCTACCTGAAAACGCTCCATATCTGTGCTCAGTGTGCTGCAAATATCTGATCAGTGTGCTGCATTGTGGGGACTGGAGACCACCAGTATAAGTATATACATGATGTGGCCATTCACTGGTACCTGGTGACAGAACGTATACTGGATTCGCCCACAATGTAACTTTATATCTGTCATCTATATACATGATGTGGTCATTCACTGGTACCTGGTGACAGAACGTATACTGGATTCCCCCACAATGTAACTTTATATCTGTCATCTATATACATGATGTGGTCATTCACTGGTACCTGGTGACAGAACGTATACTGGATTCCCCCACAATGTAACTTTATATCTGTCACCTACATACTGTACATGATGTGGCCATTCACTGGTACCTGGTGACAGAACGTATACTGGATTCCCCCACAATGTAACTTTATATCTGTCACCTATATACTGTACATGATGTGGCCATTCACTGGTACCTGGTGACAGAACATATACTGGATTCCCCCACAATGTAACTTTATTGGTGACTCAACAGTATATAGTTGTGTACAGTAGGCCATTGTTGTATCTTGCAGCTCTGTGTCACTGCAAGTATCCATCCATTCCATTTTCTTCCAGTGATTTGGACCAATAATACCATTGATTAGAACGAATAATTCCAGTGATTTTGTCATTTTCTTCCAGTGATTTGGACCAATAATACCATTAATTAGAACGAATAATTCCAGTAATTTTGTCATTTTCTTCCAGTGATTTGGATCAATAATACCATTGATTAGAACAAATAATTCCAGTGATTTTTGTCATTTTCTTCCAGTGATTTTGACCAATAATACCATTGATTAGAACGAATAATTCCAGTGATTTTGTCATTTTCTTCCAGTGATTTGGACCAATAATACCATTGATTAGAACGAATAATTCCTGTGATATTGAGGTGTTTGTGTTACTTAGCTCAGCCATCCAGTGACCACAGCGCACCTCTTTTTGTCTTTTCTTTGCATCATGTGCTGTTTGGGGCCAATTTTTTTAAGTGCCATCCTGTCTGACACTGCAGTGCCACTCCTAGATGGGCCAGGTGTTTGTGCCGCCCTCTTGGGTCGCTTTGCTTAGTCATCCAGCGACCTCGGTGCAAATTTTAGGACTAAAAATAATATTGTGAGGTGTGAGGTGTTCAGAATAGAGTGGAAATGAGTGGAAATTGTGGTTATTGAGGTTAATAATACTATAGGATCAAAATTACCCCCAAATTCTATGATTTAAGCTGTTTTTGAGGGGTTTTTATTATAAAAAAACACCCCAATGCAAAACACATCCGATTCCGACAAAAAAAAATTCAGGGAGGTTTTGCCAAAACGCGTCCGAATCCAAAACACGGCCGCGGAACCGAATCCAAAACACAAAACCCGAAAAATGTCCGGTGCACATCTCTAATGTACAGACAACAGAGGGGTTTGTTAATGACACCACGGGAGCGCGCATCGGGCATCGCTGGCAGCATACACCGTGGTCGATATTGTAAATGATATCGCTCAGGAGGGTGAAACCACGTATTATTTACTAATATATTTTGTGCTATAAGTAACAGACTCATGTACCAATTAAATTTGTCTAGATACCCATTGAGTTTATTTCAGTGCATTTCTGTTGGTTTGCCACCTGAACCTTGTCTCAGTATTAATGTATTTTTTAGGATTGCCTTTACATAGTGTATTTTCTCATTCTTGGGTTGGATCCAATTCGCTATCAGGTTCTAGCATCATATGCTGTTGCTTTGATGGTGAATGACAGGGAGAGAGTCCAAAGAAGGAGAAGGGAGCACTCTTGCTGGACCAAGCATTGGCTTCTGCGTCGGGAGACTCTGTCGCATATGCCGCTGCTTGCCGAACTGCGTGAGAACAATCCCGATGACTAGCAGTATTACCTTTGGATGGATGACGTTACATTCGAGGAGTTATTGGGTATGGTGACGCCATTCATACAGAGGCAGGATACCAAGCTGCGGAGAGCCACACCTGCCAAGGACAGACTGATTGCCACCCTTGGATTCCTCGCAACTTGAAGTTATCTTCAGGAGCAGAAATTTGGGACACTGATCTCCCCCCAGGCTTTGAGGACATATATGGCCACCCCTGACCTATATAAATACAGGATATACTCAATATTGACTGGTTATTGCGGTCCACCAATGGTTTATCTCTATGTAAATGTAGTAAACCATTGGAGGACAGAAATAACATGGGACTAACCTCTTTAAAGTGTCCCCCAGTTATTGCTGTCAACATTTAATTATTCAAACCTTTTAATTATACTTTACAATCAAAATACAATTTTTACACCCCCAAATATGTTTTAAATAAAAACACAACACCGTTTTTAAGTAAACATTACTAAACTTAGTATCAAAATTGTGAAGAAAATTACAAACCAGATTAGGACTGGATTCATGACATTGTATTGCGAGAAATGGCCAAAAAGACGAGATTACTTTAACAAAACCAATAACATGAGGCACTAAAACAATTGGGGACGTATAGCTAGGAGGAACAATGAGGCTGACATACTTGGGGTTTAGAAGAAGATACAAAATGAGGACCAATAATTTAAAGGAACAGAATAAAAAAAAGGATCACCGCGTTCATGTACATGGAACAAATCAAGTCCATGGACCACCCTTATGGTCCAAATGAACAATTCTAAACCACCCTGGATCAAGAAGCTGTGAGAATGTAAAAAGGATGAATTTTGAAACTCCTTTAATTAGAAAAACGCTTTTAAAAAATCAGAAATGTAAAAAATCAGGATCACCTTCTTCACTGGATTCTACACTCAACAGATCTGAGTAAAAACAACTGGAGGATGACAATGAGGTGGTGGAGTGGGTGGCTGTTGATGAAATGGCAGGATTGATGGAGGATTTGCCCATGTGGAAGAGGTGGGCGGTGGATACTGGATTTGGACACAGGTAGGTATTTAGGAATGAGGCTGAGAAGTGTTAGATGCCACTACGCAGCAGCACATGCCACTTTCTTGTAGTGATATGCACCGGAAATTATTCGGGTTTTGTGTTTTGGTTTTGGATTCGGTTCCGCAGCCGTGTTTTGGATTTGGACGCGTTTTGGCAAAACCTCCCTGAAATTTTTTTGTCGGATTCGGGTGTGTATTGGATTCAGGTGTTTTTTTTACAAAAACCCCTCAAAAACAGCTTAAATCATAGAATTTGGGGGTCATTTTGATCCCATAGTATTATTAACCTCAATAACCATAATTTCCACTCATTTTCAGTCTATTCTGAACACCTCACACCTCACAATATTATTTTTAGTCCTAAAATTTGCACCGAGGTCGCTGGATGACTAAGCTAAGCGACGCAAGTGGCCGACACAAACACCTGGCCCATCTAGGAGTGGCACTTCAGTGTCAGGCAGGATGGCACTTCAAAAAAATAGTCCCCAAACAGCACATGATGCAAAGAGAAAAAGAGGCGCAATGAGGTAGCTGTGTGACTAAGCTAAGCGACCCAAGTGGCCAACACAAACACCTGGCCCATCTAGGAGTGGCACTGCAGTGTCAGACAGGATGGCACTTCAAAAAAAAAGTCCCCAAACAGCACATGATGCAAAGAAAAAAAGAGGCGCAATGAGGTAGCTGTGTGACTAAGCTAAGCGACCCAAGTGGCCGACACAAACACCTGGCCCATCTAGGAGTGGCACTGCAGTGTCAGACAGGATGGCAGATTTAAAAATAGTCCCTAAACAGCACATGATGCAAAGAAAAAAAGAGGTGCACCAAGGTCGCTGGATGGCTAAGCTAAGCGAAACAAGTGGCCGACACAAACACCTGGCCCATCTAGGAGTGGCACTGCAGTGTCAGGCAGGATGGCACTTTATAAAAATAGTCCCCAAACAGCACATGAAGCAAAGAAAAAAAGAGGCGCAATGAGGTAGCTGTGTGACTAAGCTAAGCGACCCAAGTGGCCGACACAAACACCTGGCCCATCTAGGAGTGGCACTGTAGTTTTCTAGCGAGAGGATTAGTGCTTCCATCCTCATGTGAAGCTGAACCACTAGCCATGAACATAGGCCAGGGCCTCAGTCGTTCCTTGCCACTCCGTATCGTAAATGGCACATTGGCAAGTTTACGCTTCTCCTCAGACGCTTTTAATTTTGATTTTTGGGTCATTTTACTGAACTTTTGTTTTTTTGGATTTTACATGCTCTCTACTATGACATTGGGCAGCGGCCTTGGCAGACGACGTTGATGGCATTTCATCATCTCGGCCATGACTAGTGGCAGCAGCTTCAGCACGAGGTGGAAGTGGATCTTGATCTTTCCCTATTTTACCCTCCACATTTTTGTTCTCCATTTTTTAATGTGTGGAATTATATGCCAGTATCAATAGCAATGGCCTACTACTATATATACTGCGCACAACTGAAATGCACCACAGGTATGGATGGATAGTATACTTGACGACACAGAGGTAGGTAGAGCAGTGGCCTACTGTACCGTAATGCTATATATTATATACTGGTGGTCAGCAAACTGTGCAAAACTTAAATGCACCACAGGTATGGATGGATAGTATACTTGACGACACAGAGGTAGGTAGAGCAGTGGCCTACTGTACCGTACTGCTATATATTATATACTGGTGGTCAGCAAACTGTGCAAAACTTAAATGCACCACAGGTATGGATGGATAGTATACTTGACGACACAGAGGTAGGTAGAGCAGTGGACTATTGTACCGTACTGCTATATATTATATACTGGTGGTCAGCAAACTGTGCAAAACTGAAATGCACCACAGGTATGGATGGATAGTATACTTGACGACACAGAGGTAGGTAGAGCAGTGGCCTACTGTACCGTACTGCTATATATTATATACTGGTGGTCAGCAAACTGTGCAAAACTGAAATGCACCACAGGTATGGATGGATAGTATACTTGATGACACAGAGGTAGGTAGAGCAGTGGCCTTCTGTACCGTACTCCTATATATTATATACTGGTGGTCAGCAAAATTATGCACTGTACTCCTACTATATACTTCAATGCAGCACAGATATGGAGCGTTTTTCAGGCAGAGAACGTATAATACTGGTGGTCACTGGTCAGCAAAACTCTGCACTGTACTCCTCCTATATAATACTGCTGGTCCCCAGTCCCCACAATAAAGCAGTGTGAGCACAGATATATGCAGCACACTGAGCACAGATATGGAGCATTTTTCAGGCAGACAACGTATACTGGTGGTCACTGGTCAGCAAAACTCTGCACTGTACTCCTCCTATATAATACTGCTGGTCCCCAGTACCCACAATAAAGCAGTGTGAGCACAGATATATGCAGCACACTGAGCACAGATATGGAGCGTTTTTCAGGCAGACAACGTATACTGGTGGTCACTAGTCAGCAAAACTCTGCACTGTACTCCTCCTATATAATACTGCTGGTCCCCAGTCCCCACAATAAAGCAGTGTGAGCACAGATATATGCAGCACACTGAGCACAGATATGGAGCGTTTTTCAGGCAGACAACGTATACTGGTGGTCACTGGTCAGCAAAACTCTGCACTGTACTCCTCCTATAATACTGCTGGGCCCCAGTCCCCACAATAAAGCAGTGTGAGCACAGATATATGCAGCACACTGAGCACAGATATGGAGCATTTTTCAGGTAGACAACGTATACTGGTGGTCACTGGTCAGCAAAACTCTGCACTGTACTCCTCCTATATAATACTGCTGGTCCCCAGTCCCCACAATAAAGCAGTGTGAGCACAGATATATGCAGCACACTAAGCACAGATATGGAGCGTTTTTCAGGCAGAGAACGTATAATACTGGTGGTCACTGGTCAGCAAAACTCTGCACTGTACTCCTCCTATATAATACTGCTGGTCCCCAGTCCCCACAATAAAGCAGTGTGAGCACAGATATATGCAGCACACTGAGCACAGATATGGAGCGTTTTTCAGGCAGACAACGTATAATACTGGTGGTCACTGGTCAGCAAAACTCTGCACTGTACTCCTCCTATAATACTGCTGGTCCCCAGAATAAAGATATGCAGCTGTCGGATTCTCGCGAGATTCGGATTCTATATAAGGAGCCGCGCGTTGCCGCCATTTTTCACTCATGCATTGGAAATGATAGTGAGAGGACGTGGCTGGCGTCCTCTCACTATTATTTCCAATGCACGAGTGAAAAATGGCGGCAACGCGCGGCTCCTTATATAGAATCCGAATCTCGCGAGAATCCGACAGCGAGATGATGACGTTCGGGCGCGCTCGGGTTAACCGAGCAAGGCGGGAGGATCCGAATATGCCTCGGACCCGTGTAAAATGGGTGAAGTTCGGGGGGGTTCGGATTCCGAGGAACCGAACCCGCTCATCTCTACTTTCTTGTACTGAAGTGCTTGTTCCGGAGACATTTTGCGCATTTCGGCAACCACATGCATTACAAAAATTGCAAATTTATCTGGGGGCTTTTGAAGAAATACCTCCACATTCCTCAAAACTCGCTCTGACAATGAAGGTGTCCCAGCGATCGCACTTGATGCTGCAACTCTTCTCCTCTTTGATGGTACATGGGGATTTGGAGTTGTCTGTTCCAGCTCACTCTCTAGTATAACAGCTTCTGGAACACCTGCTGACTCCATTTCACAAATCCGGAGTTGGCTGAAATTAATATACTTTGTTACTTGAAGATCATGGTATGTGAAAAAATAAATATTTTCTTACTGGATCTACCCTCTCAGGAATCTCAGGATTAGCCTCTGCCATCTGCCCCAGAGGGTGTGGCACCATTTAACTCCAGGATTGGGTCACGGTTTCTTCTTCGAGGGTACATATGAGAAGTTCATAATACCATAAGGATGGTGTATAGACTTCACTTGTTCCTGGACCGGAATGCAGTGAATCTTTAACTCGATTATGTTCTTTTTTGAAGATGGTCTTTGTATCTTACTCTTTACCCACTTTATGTCAGCCTCATCGTTGTCCTTTTTGCTACAGTCCACCAATTGTTGTAAGGCTCTTAACTTTTTGGTTTTGTCAAAGTAATCTCGGCTTTTGGTTCGCCACAGACATTCATTCTCGCGATACAAGTCTATGCATCCAGTCCAGAAGGTTTGATCACGTTATTGTGGCATTTCTGTAATCAAAAATAAAAAGGAAAAAAATAAGAAACATATAGCAACATACCATATACTGTAGTCAGTGCTGTAACTAGACTTTTTGGTGCCCAGTGCCAGAGGCAGAATTGGCGCCACCCCCCATTTTTCCAATAAGGACATAAGGCGCATGCGTCGTGGGGAAGGGGCATGACAAGATTGATCCCACAAAAAGCCCATGCTATGATGTCCCTTCCCACATGTTATATATATACAAATCCTCTTTATCCCAACATTCATGCATTTAACACTTGAGAGCTCATTGTTATTCACTTACAATACCCTTTATTAAACACATTTCAATATACTGCCATACCCAGGATTCAAACCTATGACCTGTTGAATTCTAATGAAACACCATACTCATTGAGCTATTTGATCCTGCATAAAAATTATGAACACTATATGAAGCTACTGGTACTTTGTAAAAAAAAAAAAAATATCCAGCATTGCAATTGAGCAGATCTATGTAGTGTGCAGCCACACATCCAATCTCTTGCAGCCACACACTACACAGATCTGCTCAGCTGCAATGCTGTTCATTTTTTCACAAAGTACAAGATAAGTTTCAAATAGTTAGAATTCTCTAGGTTACAATTATCTACCTTTTATGTAAGGGCACATAGCTCAATGAATAGATTGTCTGACTGTAATGCCACAGGCAATGGGTTAGAATCCCAGGTATGTCAGCATCTTGAAATGTAATGAAGGTCAGTGTAACTGGATAACAAAGAAATATACGTTATGGTAAGAACTTACCGTTGATAATGTGATTTCTCTTATGTCCACAGGTATCCACAGGATAACATTGGGATATTGTCGAGCGACAGCGAAAATGGCACCAACACGGTCACGAGCTTTCTGGCCTCCCAGGATGCATTGGGGCCTTCACCATATAGTCCCGCCCACTGACTTAGTCAGATCAATTCTTTCCACAGCGATTTTAGGCAGGAACATCAGGCAGAGACCTGTACAGGCGATAAGAACACACATGCACACCCTTCCATACAAGAAGGAAGAGGTTTTAGTGATTGTCTAGATCCTCAAATCAGATGCGTCAGGGTGGGATCCCTGTGGATACCTGTGGACATAAGAGAAATCACGTTATCAACGGTAAGTTCTTACCATAACGTATATTTCTCTGGCTGGGTCCACAGGATAATCCACAGGACAACATTGGGATTCCCAAAGCCATTTTAGTGGTGGGGACGCTCCTGATTGCACAGGTGGACCTTTCGCCCGAAGTCTGCGTCATGAGAGGCAAAAGTATCCAAGGCATAATGTCTAAAGAATGTGTTTATGGAAGACCATGTGGCTGCCCTACATATCTGTTCTGCTGAAGCACCCTGTTGTGCTGCCCAAGAAGGACCTACCTTACGTGTAGAGTGTGCAGAGACATTAGCCGGAATAGGGAGATCTGCATGAGAATAAGCTTCTGATATTACCATTCAGAGCCATCTCGCCAGTGTCTGTTTACTAGCAGGCCATCCTCTTCTATGGAATCCGTAGAGGATGAAGAGAGAATCTGTTTTCCTGATGGCACTAGTACAATCTATGTAGATTCCTAAAGCCCGGACCACGTCCAGCGACGCTTCTCACGCAGAAAGTCCCGATACCTGAAAAGCTGGGACTACAATCTCTTCATTCAGGTGAAACTTTGATACCACCTTTGGAAGATAGCTAGATCTCGTTCTGAGAACTGCTCTGTCTGGAAAAAAACTTAGGAAAGGAGACTTACATGATAATGCTCCTAAATCTGACACTCTTCTGACTGACGCCATTGCCAGTAAAAAAAGAACTTCAACCGTTAACCACTTAAGATCTGCTCTCTCAAGTGGTTCAAACAGAGGACCCTGGAGAAATTTAAGAACTAAATTAAAATCCCGGGGAGCTGCAGGAGGAACAAATGGAGGTTGAATATGTACTACTCCTTGAAAAAATGTACGAACATCCTGTAAATCAGCAATCTTTCGCTGAAACCATACAGTTAACGCTGAAACTTGAACCCTCAAGGAAGCAACTTTCAAACCTTTATCCAATCCTGCCTGAAGGAAATCCAAAATCTTAGCTACTTTAAAGGATCTCGGATTGAAATTTTTTCCAGTACACCAATGAATATAGGCTTGCCATATTCTATGATACACACGGGTCGAAGAAGGCTTTCTTGCTCTAAGCATAGTTTGGATTACTTGTTTCGAAAATCCTTTAGCCTCTAAGATAGAGGTTTCAACAGCCACGCCGTCAAAGATAGGTGATCCAGATGACTGTGACAACAAGGACCCTGCATTAGCAGATCTGGACGTTGAGGGAGCAGTATCGGTGCTTCCACGGACATTCTCAAAAGATCTGTGTACCAATGCCTTCTTGGCCAAGCTGGAGCTATTAGAATAATTGCTCCTTTTGCCTGTTTTATCTTTCTCACTACTCTGGGTAACAGAGATATTGGCGGGAACAGATACGCCAGCTGAAACCTCCATTCTACTGACAGTGCGTCTACAAGGACCGCTCCTGGCTCCCTTGTTCTCGATCCATACCTTGGAACTTTGTTGTTCAGATGAGACGCCATAAGGTCTATCTCTGGTAGATCCCATCTGTTCACCAGTGTCTGAACACTTCTGGGTGTAGTGCCCATTCGGTTTCCTGAATGGTGTGCCGACTGAGAAAATCCGCTTCCCAGTTTAGTACACCCAGGACAAATACTGCTGACAATGCTGGGAGATGGAGTTCTGCCCATTTTAGAATGGGAGTTACTTCCTTCATCAATCTCTTGCTGTGAGTTCCTCCTTGATGATTGAGGTATGCTACTGCCGTCGCATTGTCTGAGCGGATCTGGACTGGTCTTCCTTGTAGATTGTCCTTTGCCTGAACCAGAGCCAAGTAAATAGCCCTTATTTCTAACAGATTTGGCAGGCGACTTTCCCTTGCAGTCCACTTTCCTTGGAACCATAGGCTTCCGAGTACCGCCCCCCAGCCCTGCAGGCTGGCATCTGTTGTCAGGACTTGCCACTCTTTTATCCAAAAGGGTCTCTTCTTGTTTAAATGGTCTGTCTGTAGCCACCACGCTAGAGACCTTTTTACATTTACTGGAATCTTTATCATCTGCTTCTTTATCGTCTGATTTCCGTTCCATTTGGTCAGAATAAGGTGCTGCAACGGTCTGGAGTGGAATTGCGCATATTGCACCATGTCGAAGGTTGATACCATCAGACCCAACAGTCGCATTGCTGCATGGACTAACATTGTCTGGGCTTGCAACGCTTCCTGAGCCATGACCTGCACCTTGACTATCTTTTTCTCTGGTAAGAGGACTTTCTGTAGGTCTGAATCCAATATGGCTCCCAAATGAACCATCCGCTGTGATGGATTCAGGGACGACTTTTCCCAATTTATGAGCCACCCGTGTCTCTGTAAACAAACTATCGTCTGTTGAAGATGGCTCAACAGTAAATCTTGCGACTGTGCTAAGATTAATAGGTCGTCTAGGTATGGGAATATTCTTATCCCCTGTTTGCGCAGACAAGCTGCCATAACCACCATGATCTTGGTAAACACCCTGGGTGCTGTAGCTAGCCCGAAAGGCAGAGCTTGGAACTGGAAATGTTCCTGGAGGATGGCAAACCTGAGGTAACACTGATGTGACAGTGCTATAGGCACATGTAGGTAAGCATCCCGTACATCCAGAGATACCATGTAATCTCCCGGTTCCATAGCCAACATTATGGAACGTAACATCTCCATGTGGAACTTCTGGATCCATATGTATTTGTTCAGCATTTTCAGATTTAGAATTGGTCGATATGACCCATTTGGCTTCTGGATTAGAAATAGATTGGAGTAAAAACCCTGTCCCCTTTCTGATGGAGGTACTGGGACAATCACACCTGACTGCAGTAATTTTTGGAGTGCTTCTTGCAGGGCATTGGCCTTCGACTCTATACGAGATGGGCTGGTGCAAAAAATTCTTTGAGGAGGCTGCCTCCTGAATGGGAACCCATACCCCTGAGATACTACCTTCTGCACCCAAGCATCTGCTGTTGACTGTTGCCATATGTGTGCAAAAAGAAGGAGTCGGCCCCAACCCTGGAATCCTCCAGGCGGAGGCCCGTCTCTTCAGGCTGACGGTTTCTGTTCAGGTTTGGAAGCTGGCTTTTTGCTAGCCCACTGCTTCCTACCCCTGGATTTAAACTGGGGTTGCTTAGGCTCCTCTTTAGCTTTCGCTTTGCTTTGCAAACGAAATGAGCGAAATTTTAAACCCTTGTACTTAGGGTTATAAGCAGCCGGAAATCTGACCTTTTTCGATTCAGCCTCTGATTCTAGAATATCCGATAAAGGTTTTCCAAATAATATATTACCGACAAAAGGCAATGCTTCCAATTCTTTCTTGGACTCCGCATCTGCCTTCCAGGTCCGTAGCCAAACTGCTCTACGAGCGACTACTGTCAAGGCTGAAGCTTTAGAAGCAACTGTACCTACATCAATTGCTGCTTCTTCCAAATACTGGGCAGATTGTCTTAAACGGCAGAAACGATCCTCTTTCTCCCTAGTAGGAGAAGGGATGTCATTCTCTAGTTCCTCTATCCATTCGCCCATTGCCTTTGCTACCCAGGCCGAAGCCATAGCAGGTCTTACCACTGCTCCTACAAGAGAAAAAATATTTTTCAAAAGGCTCTCTACCCTTCTGTCTGTGACATCATTCAATGAGGTAGATGACAGTGGTAAAGCAGATTTATGCACGAGTCGCAGAACATGTGCATCTACTTTTGGAGGAACTTCTCTTTTCGAACAATCCACAGCAGGAAATGGATAATAAGAATCCCATCTCTTAGGAATCTTATACTTTTTACTGGGCGCTGCCCAAGACTCATCCATCATTTCCGTCAGGTCATCTGACGCTGGGAATTCAGCTTTCACTGATTTTGTTCGTTTAAATACAGGTGCTTTAGCTTTTAACACTGTCTTGGCTGGCTCTTCCAATGAGAGAACAGCCTTCACAGCATTAATAAGTTCAGCTACATCTTCTGAACTAAAGCTCTGCGACTGATCATCATACGGAGTTGAATCTATTGTATCATCATCATCATCATCCGATGTATCATCTTGTGTAGTCTGCCACACAGACTTATCTGTCTTAGTCTTACCTGTCCCTTGGTTGCTTGTAGAGGCTACTGGAACCAAACCATAGGAAGGGAGCTGCATGTATGGGTTCATAGTGTAACCTAACCCTTGAGGTGGTGCTACCGGAGTTAACCTGTCCGCTATTGAAGATAGAGTCTTTGCGAACATATTCCACGGTGGCTCTGTTGGTGGTTGAACCAACTCCTGTTTTTACTTTGCTGAAAAGCGAAACAGTTTGCACACAAACCCTCATAAGTGACCAATTGATTTATGTCAATTACCCCTGACTTACAAGATAAGCATGTTAGGGCTGTAGGAGTGCTTGATAAATTCTCCTCATCACTTTTGCCGCTCACAGACATGGTATTAAACTGTTATTGACTACACAATTTGTGACTGAAAATCACCCTATATGTCAGTATATAGAGGTGAGATCAATCTGACCACAGTGCACCTGATTTGAGGGTCAGAACAGGACTGACATTACATCAGAAAAGTCAGCACACATACTAGCAGTCAGTCACATGTTAAAGCATTAGACATTGCCATATGAGAATACAACCTCCATAACAACTTATTCATAAGTAGGAAAATTGTACTTCTGTTTTAAACTGGTTGTTTTTTCAACATAGCATGCAGAAAACACAGTAATAGACAGGTCTCATATGCAATAGGCACTAAAAATTAACAATGCATACTAAGAAGTAGAGAGAATTTTTAGTACTGTATACCCTGCCTAGAGCGAGATACAGGGAGACTCACCACACTTCCATATCCAAGCAAATACGCTCGTAGGACGCTGAGTGGATTCAGACGCTACTGGTGTACACTGCCGCTCTTGATAACTGATAACGGACACGGACGCTCACCAACGGACACGGACGCTGAGCGACTTCCACGTGTATGCAGACGCTAAGGCCTGCGACTTGGTCTGGGCGGGTTTATCTCCAGTGTACATAACCGCAGCGTCTAAGCTGCGACCGAGTACCCTCGTGGTAGCGTCTGAACCGGAAGTGAGGTCATTTAGTTCATAAAACGAGAAACACGCGGGAACTGGCCATGAACTCGGAGGAGGGACGGCCAGGAGAGCGTCTGAATCCCCCTGTTGACTTAAACTCCCAGGATCGCGGCCTCTACCTAGTCCTGGCGCCTTTGATCCCCGGTGCGTAGCGCTGTAGCACTCTAGATGTTCGGCGCATCAACACACTGTTTGTAGTCTCCACCAAAATCAGTGTAGCTGTGTCCTGACCCCTCTAGTAAGAGGAAGTCCATAGACTCACCGTCTCCCCATGCTCCGGCCACAGCCTGGTTACGTCTGCTGCACCTGCTAGAACATCCGACACAGACGCCCGTCGAGACAGCACTGATACCCGAAGGTAAGCGTTGTTGCGACCCAGTGGGGAGTTGTTGGAGCGACTCTTTCTAGAATGCGTTTAAGACGCTGTTAAGATAAGTTGCTCAAAAAAACAATATAGTAAGTCTATAAAAATAAAATAATAAAAGCTTGAGGCTGCTCTCACAGCAGCCCTATGACCATGCGGCTTCCTGCCGCACCAAGCAAAAAACTGATCTGACTGAGTCAGTGGGCGGGACTATATGGTGAAGGCCCCAATGCATCCTGGGAGGCCAGAAAGCTTGTGACCGTGTTGGTGCCATTTTCGCTGTCGCTCGACAATATCCCAATGTTATCCTGTGGATAATCCTGTGGAACCAGCCAGAGAAATCTCAAGTTGTGTTCATGAATGTTGTATAGGTACTAGTGACAGAAGGGGTCAGGGTAGGAGGCAGAGGAGGTCAGGAGATACTGGGCTTTAAAAAGGGGGGAAGCCGCAAGTGAAAGTAATTAAAACATATAATTGAGAAGTGCCGCCAACAGCGCCCCCTATCTAGCAGCGCTATGTGCGGTGCCCCCTCCACACACACCAAGTTACGGCCCTGACTTTAGTTAATATGCCAGCTATGAGAATACTGGCGGACAGGGTCTGATCCTACTTGTGGGGCTCCATAGAGGTGGAAGAGAACCCTGTGGTGAGCAAAGTGAGGCAGCAATACCGCAAGGGGCCTTGTTGTGGCCACCTGCTTCCGGCATTACTGCTACCAGCCTATTCATATACATTGGTGGCCAGTGGCACTGGTAACATATACATTGCTGGACTGTGCCAGCAATGTATACGTTACCAGCTTATTCATACACATTGGTGGACAGTGGCACCGGTAACGTATACATTGCAGGACTGTGCCGGTAATGTATATATTACTGGCTTTAAAATAAATAATCATTGGTGGGCAGTGGTATATACAGTACATTGTTGGCCTGTGCCAGCAATGTATATAACCCAGGGACACAAACTTGTTGGCAGCGACTCACTTCACAATGTGCTGCTGCCGCTGCAAGATGCTCCTCATACATGCGTCTCCGAGGGAGCTGGAGGGAGCAGGGCGGGACCGCGGCGCCGTAGCTGGTGGGGCTTGGGGAGGGAGCAGGGCGGGTCTGCCGGGTTGAAAGTAGTTAATCTTTCAGCCATCATCGCTGGCGGCCATACACACTGAACGATGATAGCTGAAAAATGAAGCATCATTGCAAAACATGCTGGTAAAACCAGCCAATGGACCACCTCGCTGGCGATGATGGGGGAGCGTGCATCGTTGCCCATCGTCCGTCGCTGAGCCATACACACTGGGCGACTTTGAACTTAAAATTACTAAGAATGGCCAAAATGAGCGATTTTGAGTCCAAAGTCGCCTAATGTGTAAGGGTGGGAGCAGAGGCCATTTTACAACTCTGCTTCCGTAATGTGTAAAAAGGGTGTCTGCCACCATAATGTGTAATAAGGGGGACTGCTGCCATAATGTTTAAAAAGGGGGACTATGCTGCCATAATGTGTAAAAAGGGGGACTGCTGCCATAATGTGTAAAAAGGGGACTCTGCTGCCGTAATGTGTAAAAAAGGGGACTGCTGCCATAATGTGTAAAAAGGGGGACTGCTGCCATAATGTGTAAAAATGCGGACTGCTGCCATAAGGTGTATAAAGTGTGACTCTGACTGCAATTTATATATTATGTATATATTATACATAAACATTGGTGGCCAGTGGTGTCAGAAATATATACATTGCTGGCCTCTGCCAGTAATGTATATATTACTGGGGGACAGGCAGAAACATTGGTGGCAGTGGATACCTGGTCACTGCTGCTGCTCGTGCTGCTGCTCCGTGACTTGGGGCTTGGGGAGGGAGCAGGGCGGTGCTGGAGTGCCAAGGACAGTTCATCCATCAACGATCAGTGCCGTACACACTGAGCGATGATGGATGAACAAGGAGCGAGGTGGCCAAAACATTGTGTACAAAACACATAACTGATCACCTCGCTGGATGATGCGGGAGTGTGCATCAGCGCTCAACGCCGGCTCGTACACACCAGTACATTTTGAGCTCAAAACGCGAAAGATGAGCTGCTTTGAGCTCAAAATCTTATAGCATGTATGGGCCTTTAGGGTGTAACCAATAAAGCATACAAAGAAATATAGATAACAGAACAGCAAGAGCAAGCTCCTGCTAAGTGACAGGAGCCAGATGCTGCACTGTAACATTATGTGCAGCACTCGGGCTCATCTCACTGTGTAAGAGCCGGCACTGCAGCTACAGCACTCCCCGGGGGCAGCCGCATCTCCCTAACCCCCCCCCCCCCCAGAGTGACGAAACTGGGGTCGTGCGTGAAACCACTTCCTCTTCTGCTAAGCCATGCCCATTTCCCATGAAACCAACCCCTTTTTGTGGCACTGCACCAGGTGTCACTCAGGTAAGTGGTAGAGATGAGCGGGTTCGGTTTCTCTGAATCCGAACCCGCACGAACTTCATGTTTTTTTTCACGGGTCCGAGCGACTCGGATCTTCCCGCCTTGCTCGGTTAACCCGAGCGCGCCCGAACGTCATCATGACGCTGTCGGATTCTCGCGAGGCTCGGATTCTATCGCGAGACTCGGATTCTATATAAGGAGCCGCGCGTCGCCGCCATTTTCACACGTGCATTGAGATTGATAGGGAGAGGACGTGGCTGGCGTCCTCTCCATTTAGATTAGGGTTGAGAGAGAGAGAGATTGACCTGAGGCTGTGATACTGTAGAAGAGAGTGCAGAGTTTAGTGACTGACGACCACAGTGACCACCAGACAGTGCAGTTGTTTGTTTTATTTAATATATCCGTTCTCTGCCTGAAAAAAACGATACACACAGTGACTCAGTCACATACCATATCTGTGTGCACTGCTCAGCCCAGTGTGCTGCATCAATGTATATATATATCTGACTGTGCTCAGCTCACACAGCTTATAATTGTGGGGGAGACTGGGGAGCACTGCAGTGCCAGTTATAGGTTATAGCAGGAGCCAGGAGTACATAATATTATATTAAAATTAAACAGTGCACACTTTTGCTGCAGGAGTGCCACTGCCAGTGTGACTAGTGACCAGTGACCTGACCACCAGTATATATAATATTAGTAGTATACTATCTCTTTATCAACCAGTCTATATTAGCAGCAGACACAGTACAGTGCGGTAGTTCACGGCTGTGGCTACCTCTGTGTCGGCACTCGGCAGCCCGTCCATAATTGTATATACCACCTAACCGTGGTTTTTTTTTCTTTCTTTATAGTCATACTAGTTACGAGTATACTATCTCTTTATCAACCAGTCTATATTAGCAGCAGACACAGTACAGTGCGGTAGTTCACGGCTGTGGCTACCTCTGTGTCGGCACTCGGCAGCCCGTCCATAATTGTATATACCACCTAACCGTGGTTTTTTTTTCTTTCTTTATACATACATACTAGTTACGAGTATACTATCTCTTTATCAACCAGTCTATATTAGCAGCAGACACAGTACAGTGCGGTAGTTCACGGCTGTGGCTACCTCTGTGTCGGCACTCGGCAGCCCGTCCATAATTGTATATACCACCTAACCGTGGTTTTTTTTTCTTTCTTTATACATACATACTAGTTACGAGTATACTATCTCTTTATCAACCAGTCTATATATTAGCAGCAGACACAGTACAGTGCGGTAGTTCACGGCTGTGGCTACCTCTGTGTCGGCACTCGGCAGCCCGTCCATAATTGTATATACCACCTAACCGTGGTTTTTTTTTCTTTCTTTATAGTCATACTAGTTACGAGTATACTATCTCTTTATCAACCAGTCTATATTAGCAGCAGACACAGTACAGTGCGGTAGTTCACGGCTGTGGCTACCTCTGTGTCGGCACTCGGCAGCCCGTCCATAATTGTATATACCACCTAACCGTGGGTTTTTTTTCTTTCTTTATACATACATACTAGTTACGAGTATACTATCTCTTTATCAACCAGTCTATATATTAGCAGCAGACACAGTACAGTGCGGTAGTTCACGGCTGTGGCTACCTCTGTGTCGGCACTCGGCAGCCCGTCCATAATTGTATATACCACCTAACCGTGGGTTTTTTTTCTTTCTTTATAGTCATACTAGTTACGAGTATACTATCTCTTTATCAACCAGTCTATATTAGCAGCAGACACAGTACAGTGCGGTAGTTCACGGCTGTGGCTACCTCTGTGTCGGCACTCGGCAGCCCGTCCATAATTGTATATACCACCTAACCGTGGTTTTTTTTTTCTTTCTTTATACATACATACTAGTTACGAGTATACTATCTCTTTATCAACCAGTCTATATTAGCAGCAGACACAGTACAGTGCGGTAGTTCACGGCTGTGGCTACCTCTGTGTCGGCACTCGGCAGCCCGTCCATAATTGTATATACCACCTAACCGTGGTTTTTTTTTCTTTCTTTATACATACATACTAGTTACGAGTATACTATCTCTTTATCAACCAGTCTATATATTAGCAGCAGACACAGTACAGTGCGGTAGTTCACGGCTGTGGCTACCTCTGTGTCGGCACTCGGCAGCCCGTCCATAATTGTATATACCACCTAACCGTGGTTTTTTTTTCTTTCTTTATACATACATACTAGTTACGAGTATACTATCTCTTTATCAACCAGTCTATATATTAGCAGCAGACACAGTACAGTGCGGTAGTTCACGGCTGTGGCTACCTCTGTGTCGGCACTCGGCAGCCCGTCCATAATTGTATATACCACCTAACCGTGGGTTTTTTTTCTTTCTTTATAGTCATACTAGTTACGAGTATACTATCTCTTTATAAACCAGTCTATATTAGCAGCAGACACAGTACAGTGCGGTAGTTCACGGCTGTGGCTACCTCTGTGTCGGCACTCGGCAGCCCGTCCATAATTGTATATACCACCTAACCGTGGTTTTTTTTTCCTTTCTTTATACATACATACTAGTTACGAGTATACTATCTCTTTATCAACCAGTCTATATTAGCAGCAGACACAGTACAGTGCGGTAGTTCACGGCTGTGGCTACCTCTGTGTCGGCACTCGGCAGCCCGTCCATAATTGTATATACCACCTAACCGTGGTTTTTTTTTCTTTCTTTATACATACATACTAGTTACGAGTATACTATCTCTTTATCAACCAGTCTATATATTAGCAGCAGACACAGTACAGTGCAGTAGTTCACGGCTGTGGCTACCTCTGTGTCGGCACTCGGCAGCCCGTCCATAATTGTATATACCACCTAACCGTGGTTTTTTTTTTTTTTCTTTATAGTCATACTAGTTACGAGTATACTATCTCTTTATCAACCAGTCTATATTAGCAGCAGACACAGTACAGTGCGGTAGTTCACGGCTGTGGCTACCTCTGTGTCGGCACTCGGCAGCCCGTCCATAATTGTATATACCACCTAACCGTGGTTTTTTTTTCTTTCTTTATACATACATACTAGTTACGAGTATACTATCTCTTTATCAACCAGTCTATATTAGCAGCAGACACAGTACAGTGCGGTAGTTCACGGCTGTGGCTACCTCTGTGTCGGCACTCGGCAGCCCGTCCATAATTGTATATACCACCTAACCGTGTTTTTTTTTTCTTTCTTTATACATACATACTAGTTACGAGTATACTATCTCTTTATCAACCAGTCTATATTAGCAGCAGACACAGTACAGTGCGGTAGTTCACGGCTGTGGCTACCTCTGTGTCGGCACTCGGCAGCCCGTCCATAATTGTATATACCACCTAACCGTGGTTTTTTTTTCTTTCTTTATACATACATACTAGTTACGAGTATACTATCTCTTTATCAACCAGTCTATATATTAGCAGCAGACACAGTACAGTGCGGTAGTTCACGGCTGTGGCTACCTCTGTGTCGGCACTCGGCAGCCCGTCCATAATTGTATACTAGTATCCAATCCATCCATCTCCATTGTTTACCTGAGGTGCCTTTTAGTTGTGCCTATTAAAATATGGAGAACAAAAATGTTGAGGTTCCAAAATTAGGGAAAGATCAAGATCCACTTCCACCTCGTGCTGAAGCTGCTGCCACTAGTCATGGCCGAGACGATGAAATGCCAGCAACGTCGTCTGCCAAGGCCGATGCCCAATGTCATAGTACAGAGCATGTCAAATCCAAAACACCAAATATCAGTAAAAAAAGGACTCCAAAACCTAAAATAAAATTGTCGGAGGAGAAGCGTAAACTTGCCAATATGCCATTTACCACACGGAGTGGCAAGGAACGGCTGAGGCCCTGGCCTATGTTCATGGCTAGTGGTTCAGCTTCACATGAGGATGGAAGCACTCAGCCTCTCGCTAGAAAAATGAAAAGACTAAAGCTGGCAAAAGCAGTAGCACCGCAAAGAACTGTGCGTTCTTTGAAATCCCAAATCCACAAGGAGAGTCCGACTCCAATTGTGTCGGTTGCGATGCCTGACCTTCCCAACACTGGACGTGAAGAGCATGCGCCTTCCACCATTTGCACGCCCCCTGCAAGTGATGGAAGGAGCACCCGCAGTCCAGTTTCTGATAGTCAGATTGAAGATGTCAGTGTTGAAGTACACCAGGATGAGGAGGATATGGGTGTTGCTGGCGCTGGGGAGGAAATTGACCAGGAGGATTCTGATGGTGAGGTGGTTTGTTTAAGTCAGGCACCCGGGGAGACACCTGTTGTCCGTGGTAGGAATATGGCCGTTGACATGCCTGGTGAAAATACCAAAAAAATCAGCTCTTCGGTGTGGAAGTATTTCACCAGAAATGCGGACAACAGGTGTCAAGCCGTGTGTTCCCTTTGTCAAGCTGTAATAAGTAGGGGTAAGGACGTTAACCACCTCGGAACATCCTCCGTTATACGTCACCTGCAGCGCATTCATAATAAGTCAGTGACAAGTTCAAAAACTTTGGGTGACAGCGGAAGCAGTCCACTGACCAGTAAATCCCTTCCTCTTGTAACCAAGCTCACGCAAACCACCCCACCAACTCCCTCAGTGTCAATTTCCTCCTTCCCCAGGAATGCCAATAGTCCTGCAGGCAATGTCACTGGCAATTCTGACGAGTCCTCTCCTGCCTGGGATTTCTCCGATGCATCCTTGCGTGTAACGCCTACTGCTGCTGGCGCTGCTGTTGTTGCTGCTGGGAGTCGATGGTCATCCCAGAGGGGAAGTCGTAAGCCCTAGAGATGAGCGCCTGAAATTTTTCGGGTTTTGTGTTTTGGTTTTGGGTTCGGTTCCGCGGCCGTGTTTTGGGTTCGAACGCGTTTTGGCAAAACCTCACCGAATTATTTTTGTCGGATTCGGGTGTGTTTTGGATTCGGGTGTTTTTTTCCAAAAACACTAAAAAACAGCTTAAATCATAGAATTTGGGGGTCATTTTGATCCCAAAGTATTATTAACCTCAAAAACCATAATTTACACTCATTTTCAGTCTATTCTGAATACCTCACACCTCACAATATTATTTTTAGTCCTAAAATGTGCACCGAGGTCGCTGTGTGAGTAAGATAAGCGACCCTAGTGGCCGACACAAACACCGGGCCCATCTAGGAGTGGCACTGCAGTGTCACGCAGGATGTCCCTTCCAAAAAACCCTCCCCAAACAGCACATGACGCAAAGAAAAAAAGAGGCGCAATGAGGTAGCTGTGTGAGTAAGATTAGCGACCCTAGTGGCCGACACAAACACCGGGCCCATCTAGGAGTGGCACTGCAGTGTCACGCAGGATGTCCCTTCCAAAAAACCCTCCCCAAACAGCACATGACGCAAAGAAAAAAAGAGGCTTTTTACTGATATTTGGTGTTTTGGATTTGACATGCTCTGTACTATGACATTGGGCATCGGCCTTGGCAGACGACGTTGCTGGCATTTCATCGTCTCGGCCATGACTAGTGGCAGCAGCTTCAGCACGAGGTGGAAGTGGATCTTGATCTTTCCCTAATTTTGGAACCTCAACATTTTTGTTCTCCATATTTTAATAGGCACAACTAAAAGGCACCTCAGGTAAACAATGGAGATGGATGGATTGGATACTAGTATACAATTATGGACGGGCTGCCGAGTGCCGACACAGAGGTAGCCACAGCCGTGAACTACCGCACTGTACTGTGTCTGCTGCTAATATATAGACTGGTTGATAAAGAGATAGTATACTCGTAACTAGTATGTATGTATAAAGAAAGAAAAAAAAACCACGGTTAGGTGGTATATACAATTATGGACGGGCTGCCGAGTGCCGACACAGAGGTAGCCACAGCCGTGAACTACCGCACTGTACTGTGTCTGCTGCTAATATATAGACTGGTTGATAAAGAGATAGTATACTCGTAACTAGTATGTATGTATAAAGAAAGAAAAAAAAAACACGGTTAGGTGGTATATACAATTATGGACGGGCTGCCGAGTGCCGACACAGAGGTAGCCACAGCCGTGAACTACCGCACTGTACTGTGTCTGCTGCTAATATATAGACTGGTTGATAAAGAGATAGTATACTCGTAACTAGTATGTATGTATAAAGAAAGAAAAAAAAACCACGGTTAGGTGGTATATACAATTATGGACGGGCTGCCGAGTGCCGACACAGAGGTAGCCACAGCCGTGAACTACCGCACTGTACTGTGTCTGCTGCTAATATATAGACTGGTTGATAAAGAGATAGTATACTCGTAACTAGTATGTATGTATAAAGAAAGAAAAAAAAAACACGGTTAGGTGGTATATACAATTATGGACGGGCTGCCGAGTGCCGACACAGAGGTAGCCACAGCCGTGAACTACCGCACTGTACTGTGTCTGCTGCTAATATATAGACTGGTTGATAAAGAGATAGTATACTCGTAACTAGTATGTATGTATAAAGAAAGAAAAAAAAACACGGTTAGGTGGTATATACAATTATGGACGGGCTGCCGAGTGCCGACACAGAGGTAGCCACAGCCGTGAACTACCGCACTGTACTGTGTCTGCTGCTAATATATAGACTGGTTGATAAAGAGATAGTATACTCGTAACTAGTATGTATGTATAAAGAAAGAAAAAAAAACCACGGTTAGGTGGTATATACAATTATGGACGGGCTGCCGAGTGCCGACACAGAGGTAGCCACAGCCGTGAACTACCGCACTGTACTGTGTCTGCTGCTAATATATAGACTGGTTGATAAAGAGATAGTATACTCGTAACTAGTATGTATGTATAAAGAAAGAAAAAAAAACCACGGTTAGGTGGTATATACAATTATGGACGGGCTGCCGAGTGCCGACACAGAGGTAGCCACAGCCGTGAACTACCGCACTGTACTGTGTCTGCTGCTAATATATAGACTGGTTGATAAAGAGATAGTATACTCGTAACTAGTATGTATGTATAAAGAAAGAAAAAAAAACCACGGTTAGGTGGTATATACAATTATGGACGGGCTGCCGAGTGCCGACACAGAGGTAGCCACAGCCGTGAACTACCGCACTGTACTGTGTCTGCTGCTAATATATAGACTGGTTGATAAAGAGATAGTATACTCGTAACTAGTATGTATGTATAAAGAAAGAAAAAAAAACCACGGTTAGGTCACTGGTATATACAATTATGGACGGGCTGCCGAGTGCCGACACAGAGGTAGCCACAGCCGTGAACTACCGCACTGTACTGTGTCTGCTGCTAATATAGACTGGTTGATAAAGAGATAGTATACTACTAATATTATATACTGGTGGTCAGGTCACTGGTCACTAGTCACACTGGCAGTGGCACTCCTGCAGCAAAAGTGTGCACTGTTTAATTTTAATATAATATTATGTACTCCTGGCTCCTGCTATAACCTATAACTGGCACTGCAGTAGTGCTCCCCAGTCTCCCCCACAATTATAAGCTGTGTGAGCTGAGCAGTCAGACAGATATATAATATATATAGATGATGCAGCACACTGGCCTGAGCCTGAGCAGTGCACACAGATATGGTATGTATGTGACTGAGTCACTGTGTGCTGTGTATCGCTTTTTTCAGGCAGAGAACGGATTATAAATAAAAGTGGTGGTCACTGGTCACTGGTCACTATCAGCAAAACTCTGCACTGTACACTACTGAGTACTCCTAATGCTCCCCAAAATTAGTAAATCAAGTGTCTAAACGGAGAGGACGCCAGCCACGTCCTCTCCCTATCAATCTCAATGCACGTGTGAAAATGGCGGCGACGCGCGGCTCCTTATATAGAATCCGAGTCTCGCGAGAATCCGACAGCGTCATGATGACGTTCGGGCGCGCTCGGGTTAACCGAGCAAGGCGGGAAGATCCGAGTCGCTCGGACCCGTGAAAAAAAACATGAAGTTCTGGCGGGTTCGGATTCAGAGAAACCGAACCCGCTCATCTCTAGTAAGCCCACTTGTACTACTTCCAGTAAGCAATTGACTGTTCAACAGTCCTTTGCGAGGAAGATGAAATATCACAGCAGTCATCCTGCTGCAAAGCGGATAACTGAGGCCTTGACAACTATGTTGGTGTTAGACGTGCGTCCGGTTTCCGCCGTTAGTTCACAGGGAACTAGACAATTTATTGAGGCAGTGTGCCCCCGTTACCAAATACCATCTAGGTTCCACTTCTCTAGGCAGGCGATACCGAGAATGTACACGGACGTCAGAAAAAGACTCAACAGTGTCCTAAAAAATGCAGTTGTACCCAATGTCCACTTAACCACGGACATGTGGACAAGTGGAGCAGGGCAGACTGAGGACTATATGACTGTGACAGCCCACTGGGTAGATGTATGGACTCCCGCCGCAAGAACAGCAGCGGCGGCACCAGTAGCAGCATCTCGCAAACGCCAACTCTTTCCTAGGCAGGCTACGCTTTGTATCACCGCTTTCCAGAATACGCACACAGCTGAAAACCTCTTACGGCAACTGAGGAAGATCATCGCGGAATGGCTTACCCCAATTGGACTCTCCTGTGGATTTGTGGCATCGGACAACGCCAGCAATATTGTGTGTGCATTAAATATGGGCAAATTCCAGCACGTCCCATGTTTTGCACATACCTTGAATTTGGTGGTGCAGAATTTTTAAAAAAACGACAGGGGCGTGCAAGAGATGCTGTCGGTGGCCAGAAGAATTGCGGGACACTTTCGGCGTACAGGCACCACGTACAGAAGACTGGAGCACCACCAAAAACTACTGAACCTGCCCTGCCATCATCTGAAGCAAGAAGTGGTAACGAGGTGGAATTCAACCCTCTATATGCTTCAGAGGTTGGAGGAGCAGCAAAAGGCCATTCAAGCCTATACAATTGAGCACGATATAGTAGGTGGAATGCACCTGTCTCAAGCGCAGTGGAGAATGATTTCAACGTTGTGCAAGGTTCTGATGCCCTTTGAACTTGCCACACGTGAAGTCAGTTCAGACACTGCCAGCCTGAGTCAGGTCATTCCCCTCATCAGGCTTTTGCAGAAGAAGCTGGAGACATTGAAGGAGGAGCTAACACGGAGCGATTCCGCTAGGCATGTGGGACTTGTGGATGGAGCCCTTAATTCGCTTAACAAGGATTCACGGGTGGTCAATCTGTTGAAATCAGAGCACTACATTTTGGCCACCGTGCTTGATCCTAGATTTAAAGCCTACCTTGGATCTCTCTTTCCGGCAGACACAAGTCTGCTGGGGTTGAAAGACCTGCTGGTGACAAAATTGTCAAGTCAAGCGGAACGCGACCTGTCAACATCTCCTCCTTCACATTCTCCCGCAACTGGGGGTGCGAGGAAAAGGCTCAGAATTCCGAGCCCACCCGCTGGCGGTGATGCAGGGCAGTCTGGAGCGACTGCTGATGCTGACATCTGGTCCGGACTGAAGGACCTGACAACGATTACGGACATGTCGTCTACTGTCACTGCATATGATTCTCTCAACATTGATAGAATGGTGGAGGATTATATGAGTGACCGCATCCAAGTAGGCACGTCACACAGTCCGTACTTATACTGGCAGGAAAAAGAGGCAATTTGGAGGCCCTTGCACAAACTGGCTTTATTCTACCTAAGTTGCCCTCCCACAAGTGTGTACTCCGAAAGAGTGTTTAGTGCCGCCGCTCACCTTGTCAGCAATCGGCGTACGAGGTTACATCCAGAAAATGTGGAGAAGATGATGTTCATTAAAATGAATTATAATCAATTCCTCCGCGGAGACATTGACCAGCAGCAATTGCCTCCACAAAGTACACAGGGAGCTGAGATGGTGGATTCCAGTGGGGACGAATTGATAATCTGTGAGGAGGGGGATGTACACGGTGATATATCGGAGGGTGATGATGAGGTGGACATCTTGCCTCTGTAGAGCCAGTTTGTGCAAGGAGAGATTAATTGCTTCTTTTTTTGGGGGGGTCCAAACCAACCCGTCATATCAGTCACAGTCGTGTGGCAGACCCTGTCACTGAAATGATGGGTTGGTTAAAGTGTGCATGTCCTGTTTTGTTTATACAACATAAGGGTGGGTGGGAGGGCCCAAGGACAATTCCATCTTGCACCTCTTTTTTCTTTTCTTTTTCTTTGCGTCATGTGCTGTTTGGGGAGGGTTTTTTGGAAGGGACATCCTGCGTGACACTGCAGTGCCACTCCTAGATGGGCCCGGTGTTTGTGTCGGCCACTAGGGTCGCTTATCTTACTCACACAGCTACCTCATTGCGCCTCTTTTTTTCTTTGCGTCATGTGCTGTTTGGGGAGGGTTTTTTGGAAGGGACATCCTGCGTGACACTGCAGTGACACTCCTAGATGGGCCCGGTGTTTGTGTCGGCCACTAGGGTCGCTTATCTTACTCACACAGCTACCTCATTGCGCCTCTTTTTTTCTTTGCGTCATGTGCTGTTTGGGGAGGGTTTTTTGGAAGGGACATCCTGCGTGACACTGCAGTGCCACTCCTAGATGGGCCCGGTGTTTGTGTCGGCCACTAGGGTCGCTAATCTTACTCACACAGCTACCTCATTGCGCCTCTTTTTTTCTTTGCGTCATGTGCTGTTTGGGGAGGGTTTTTTGGAAGGGCCATCCTGCGTGACACTGCAGTGCCACTCCTAGATGGGCCCGGTGTTTGTGTCGGCCACTAGGGTCGCTTATCTTACTCACACAGCGACCTCGGTGCAAATTTTAGGACTAAAAATAATATTGTGAGGTGTGAGGTATTCAGAATAGACTGAAAATGAGTGGAAATTATGGTTTTTGAGGTTAATAATACTTTGGGATCAAAATGACCGCCAAATTCTATGATTTAAGCTGTTTTTTAGGTTTTTTGGAAAAAAACACCCGAATCCAAAACACACCCGAATCCGACAAAAAAAATTCGGTGAGGTTTTGCCAAAACGCGGTCGAACCCAAAACACGGCCGCGGAACCGAACCCAAAACCAAAACACAAAACCCGAAAAATTTCCGGCGCTCATCTCTAGTAAGTGGCTTTAGCCATTCATTTTGTATAATATACATACAGTAAAATTTTACACAATAATAAATGTTATCTTTTTAGTAGTAAATCGAAGCTAGAGATCAGTAAACTGATTTGGTATTGTTTTGTAATTCAAAAGTTTTGATTATTTGTGGATCTCATTAAATAGCAAAATTGAACAATACTACTTTTCTACTACAGTTGAAAAACATGTATGGAATATTAGAGATGAGCGGGTTCGGTTCTCAGAGAACCGAACCCTACCGGACTTCACGCTCCGAGCCCGGATCCGAGTCAGGCTCGGGTTTTCCCGCCTGACTCAGAACCAGAACGAGGCAAAACGTCATCATCCCGCTGTCGGATTCTCGCTGGGTTTGGATTCCATATAAGGAGCCGCGCGTCGCCGCCATTTTTCACTCCGGCATTGGAGAGTGTAGAGAGAGGATGTGAATCCGTTCTCTCAGTGTCCGTGTCTTGTGCTGCATCTGTCCAGTCACAGTGGTTGTGTTCTCTGCTGCCATATGTCCAGTGCTGCTGTATAGGGTGCTGTGTTGTGCTGCATCAGTTCAGTGGTGGTGTATTGTGCTGAATCAGTCCAGTCACAGTGGTGGTGTCCTCTACTGCTATATGTCCAGTGCTGCTGTATAATAACAAGTCCCTTACAGTGCTGCTGTGTTGTCCTGCATCAGACCAGTGGTAGTGTCCTGTGCATCAGTCAGTCCAGTGACCAGTCACAGTGGTGGTGTCCTCTGCTGCCATATGTCCAGTGCTGCTGTATAAGTCCAGTCCATTGCAGTGGTGCTGTGTTGTCCTGCATCAGTCCAGTGGTGGTGTCTCTGTGCTGCCGTATATGTCCAGTGGTACTGCCGAATATGTCCAGTGATTCTGCCATATATGTCCATTGATCCTGCCGTATATGTCCAGTGATACTGCCGTATGTGTCCATTGATACTGCCATATATGTCCAGCGGTACTGCTGTATATGCCCAGCGGTACTGCCGTATAAATCCAATGATCCTGCTGTATAACTCCAGTGATCCTGCCGTATAATTCCAGTGATACTGCCGTATAAGTCCAGTGATCCTGCCGTATAATTACAGTGGTACTGGCGTATAAGTCCAGTGATCCTGCCGTATAATTCCAGTGGTACTGGCGTATAATTCCAGTGATCCTGCCGTATAATTCCAGTAATCCTGTTGTATAATTCCATATAAATCCATATAATTCCTTATAAATCCAGTCCAGTGGTGCTGCCATATAAATTCAGCTGCCCTGTGCTGTATATTATTTACTCCAAATAAAAGGGTTATACATTACTTATATTATTATCCAAATTTATTTTACAGGGTTTGCCCTGTGTGGTGTAGGGTACGCTCACCTGTGCTGCATATTATTATAATAGCTTCAAATAAAAGGGTTATTATCCAAATTAATGTTACAGGCTTTGCCGTGTGTGTGTTTGGTTTAGGGGTATGCTATCCTGTGCCACCAATATTGTGCATGTATTACATCTGGGCAAATTCCAGCACGTCCCATGTTGTTTGTGCCGCACACTTGTGTCGCTTAGCTTAGTCATGCAGCTACCTCATTGCACTTCTTTTTCATCTTTGCATGATGTGCTGTTTGGGGCCTTTTTTGTATATCTGCCCTCCTGTCTGACACTGGAGTACCACTCCTAGATGGGCCAATTGTTTGTGTCGCTTAGCTTAGCCATACAGCTACCTCATTGCACCTCTTTTTCTTCTTTGCATGATGTGTTGTATGGGGCCTAGTTTTTTAAAGTGCCATCCTGTCTGCCATTGCAGTGCCACTCCTAGATGGGCCAGGTGTTTGTGCCGCACACTTGTGTCGCTTAGCTTAGTCATCCAGCTACCTCATTGCACCTCTTTTACTTCTTTGCATGAAGTGCTGTTTGGGGACTATTGTTTTTTAAGTGCCATCTTGCCTGCCATTGCAGTGCCACTCATAGATGGGCCAGGTGTTTGTGCCGCACACTTGTGTCACTTAGCTTAGCCATCCAGCTACCTCATTGCACCTCTTTTTCTTCTTTGCATCATGTGCTGTTTGGGGCCTATTTTTTTAATCTGCCACTGCAGTGCCACTCCTAGATGGGCCAGGTGTTCGTGACGCCCACTTGTATCGCTTAGCTTAGTCATCCAGCCACCTCGGTGCAACCTTTTGGCCTAAAAACAATATTGTGAGGTGTTCAGAATTGACTGGAAATTAATGTTATTGAGGTTAATCATACAGTAGGATCAAAATTACCCTTAAATTCTGTGATTTTAGCTGTTTTTATGTTTTTTTCAAAAATCATCCAGATCCAAAACCAAAACTCGAAAGGGTGGTTTTGGTAAAAGCAATCCAGATCCAAAACACGAGCGGGGATCCAGAGCCAAAACACAAAACATGAAAAGTGCCCGCCGCACGTCTCCCACAACTTCCAAGTGGAGTGCCTGCTGCTGCTGCTGAGTGCCTGCAGCTCCCCTCTGCCATCTGCCTCTGTCCACAAAAAAAAAGGATTTTAACTACCTACCAGTAAATCCTTTTCTCGTAGTCCGTAGAGGATACTGGGGTCCACATTAGTACCATGGGGTATATATGGGTCCACTAGGAGCCATGGGCACTTTAAGAAATTGATAGTGTGGGCTGGCTCCTCCCTCTATGCCACTCCTACCAGACTCAGTCTAGGAAAGGGTGCCCGAGTTGACAGAGATACTTTGAGAGAAGGATATAAAAGGATAACGGTGAGATTCCAAACCAGCACACACAAACTAGAGGAAAGCCACACTAACCAAACTTTAAACCAGGAACAGCAACCGCTGAACCAACAATACTTAACCAAGTAACAGTGCAGGAAGAAACGAAGCATTGGACGGGCGCCCAGTATCCTCTACGGACTACGAAAAAAAGATTTACCAGTAGGTAATTAAAATCCTATTTTCTCTTACATCCTAGAGGATACTGGGGTCCACATTAGTACCATGGGGATGTACCAAAGCTCCCAAACCAGGTGGGAGAGTGCTGAGGTTCCTGCAGAACTGATTGACCAAACTGAAGGTCCTCAGAGGCCAAAGTATCGAACTTGTAGAACTTGGCAAACGTGTTTGAACCTGACCAAGTAGCTGCTCGGCAGAGCTGTAAAGCTGAGACACCCCGGCAGCCACCTAGGAAGAACCCACCGACCTAGTAGAGTGGGCCTGTACAGATTTTGTACACAGCAAACCTGGCGTGGAATAAGCATGCTGGATAGTAAGCCTGATCCAACGTGCAATTGTCTTCTTTTGAAGCAGGACACCCAATTTTATTGGGATAATAGAGAACAAACAGCGAGTCCGATTTCCGGTGACGAGCAGTCCTTTTCACATAGATCTTCAAAGCCCTCACAATATCCAAGGACTTTGCAGTAGCCGAGGTGTCCGTAAACACCGGCACCACAATAGGTTGGCTGTTATGAAACGCAGACACCACCTTTGCAAGAAAGTGCTGACGAGTTCTGAGTTCAGCCCTATCTTCATGAAAAAATCAAATATTCATCAGGTCATCTACAGATTGCCTTAAATATTGCGTCTCCTTTTCATTTTGGGATAATTTGTTTGAAATATTTGAAATCATCCCTTTTAATGAATCTAACCATACAGGTTCTGACCCACTAGCCTAAGAATGTGTACTATCCTGAGTACACGGCAGTGAGCCCCCAGATTGAGAAAAGCACTCTGCTGTGCATGATACACACTCCTTTGACATGATAAATGTGAAAGAACACACACAGTGAGGAATAGGTTAAAAGCACAGTTAACTCACACAGAGCCCCTCTAGGGAGACACAGAGTATATTGGAGCCAGCCACATAGCGCCCCTATAGCTAAAATACAACACCCCCCCCCTTGCTATGACCCCCTGGTACAGCTGAGGTGCTCTGGAGTCCATGTGGAGGAGCTGCGCTTCCCTGTCAGGCTTCCTGTGTAAGCTGCAGATGGGAAAATGGTGCTGGTGAGCTGCTGGGTCTGCTCATAGTGAGGGCCCTACCCCTGTAATGGCGCGCGGTCTTCCCGTGTTTTATACTGGCTGAGGTGCAGAATAAAGTCTACAGTGGGTTAAAACCCCTGTAAGGTATGCCAGTTTGTGGGTAATAGTAGTGGCTCCAGCCGCCCCTCACAGCGGTCACATCGTGCATCTGCAGCCTGGAGCACAGCATGCATGCAGCGTTGCGCTCCTACCCTTATGCCGCCATTACAGCCGGCGACCCGCTAACCGGGACGCCAGCCACCTACTCACCACTCTTCAGTCTTCAGGCTCTGTTAAGGGTGGCGGCGTGCTGCAGGTCTGTACGCTCGCCATGGTGGGGCTTACGAATAGGGCTTACGAATAGGACCCTCAGGAGCTCAGTGTTCTGTCAGCGGCAAAGGGAACCATTAACCCTGGGGAGGTAGGGCCATTTCCCCCCCAAATCCCACGAAGCTGGCAGTCTGGTGCAAACCAGACCTGCCTGAAAATAATAAAATAGAAAATAAATGCAGAAAACTCTTCAGGAGCTTTCCAAGCGTGGCTGGCTCCTCCGGGCACATTTTCTAAACTGAGTCTGGTAGGAGGGGCATAGAGGGAGGAACCAGCCCACACTATCAATTTCTTAAAGTGCCCATGGCTCCTAGTGGACCCATCTACACCCCATGGTACTAATGTGGACCCCAGTATCCTCTAGGGCATAAGAGAAATCTTGTTTCGTCAGGGAGGTTTTCTGGGTACTCAAAAACTCCCCCTGCATGCGCCACTGGGCAGCATTATTGATATGTTTCAGGAGTTACTTTCTATATCGAGATATAGGAATGGACGAATGTGAAAAGAGCCAAAAATTAGGAGTTTGAAGGGTCGAGCAACCTGAGATATCTGAACTCAAGGCTTTACGTACTCTCCTACCAAAATGGAACTATCAGGGGGCAATCCCACCAGATATGTATCATAGTACTTGGTTCCTTTAGGCACCTCCAGAAGAGAGGAGTAATTGTAGGATAAAATTTATGTAAGACGACAGGACAGCGACACCATCTGGTTAACACCTTGTATTGGGTTTCTTGTACTTCCAGGCTAGCAGAGCAGGCACTAACTGTCTGATAGACCTTTTCCCAATTGACTCCAATACCTCTTGGACCTAGATCCCTTTCCCATGCTGTTACAAAACAGGGGTCGTGGCAAATGAGCCATGTTTTAGTATATTATATATACTGGAAATTGTATGGACAGGAGCGGTGTGGTCAGTGCACAGGGTGTCGTGTCCCTAGCAAATAGAGTGAGACCTCCATGAGAGGAGTTGAAGTGTGAGCTTGTATATAAGTCCACTTGTTCCGACAATTAAGAATGTAACATGATAGATAGATTTAGATTTTTTTTAAGAATGTAACATGTGCAGAGATTTCGATTTTTATGGGTTATATCGTTTCTGTGCATGGTAAATACTGGCTGCTTTATTTTTACACTGCAATTTAGATTTCAGTTTGAACACACCCCACCCAATTCTAGCTCTCACTGCACATTACATCTGCCCCACCTGCAGTGCAACATGGTTTTGCCCAATTGCTAACTTTTTTGGTTTGCTAACAACTCTGAATTACACCCAAAGTGTAATAAATGCAGAAAAGAATAGAATAACCCGCTTTATTACATTAGAATTTTGGTAATTTGACATATGCATTTGCCTATAACAATATCATGTCATATCTGTATATGTTCTCTACTGTATGTTATCTCTATGCTATTATGGGGCATAACTATACAATGTTGTAAATCAGCTCTCAACTAGAGTGAAGCACCACCACCAGCTGATCATGTTTTGTGGATTTCTTTAATAATGCATAGGTGAGTTCATTTATTTTGCTGGGTCAGTAATTACCTTACATGCTCCTTTCTATGGGAAAAAGGCACAGGGTTGTGAAGAGGGATCCAAACAGATCCCTTAGGTCACACATGCGCAGAAGGCTGGCACAGGGGTGGTAAGTATCACTGCTACTAAGTAGCAGTGTTACGGATTGCTGGGACACAACTGCTTTTAAGAGGAACTGTCCACATACTGGAGCAATGCAAAATTTCTCCGGTAATTAAGTGCTCCCCGCAACTTACAGCGAACTGGATACTTAGGGGGTGATTCCGAGTTGATTGTAGCTCTGCAAAATTTTGCAGGGCTACGATCACGACCGTTACGCAGCCGCTGCGGCCCTCCCCCCTCACGGTCCGGCCATGCCTGCGTTGGCCGGGCCCGGCCCTCCCCCCTCACGGTCCGGCCATGCCTGCGTTGGCCGGGCCTCGCCCACAAAACGGCAGCCAAACGCCGCCATTCTGCCCCCCCCCCTTTCCCAGCAACCGCCTCTGCCTGCCATCTGGCATGCGCCGGCGTACTGCGGTGCCGGCACATGCGCAGTTCTGAACCAATCGCACCGCTGCAATAAACTGCAGCGTGCAATCGGGTCAGAATGACCCCCTTAATCATTAATAGGCCACTTGGTGTTAAAAATTTTCTTATTTTTTATTTAATTTTCCTAATATATCTCATTGTTAATGTGTTACACCCAGCGGCAGCTCATACCTGTTTTGGGTAGAGGCTGCTGCTACCAATGCATGGAGAGTAGGAGGAGGCAAGAAGACAGCCGGGTCACGGTACCTGTGCAATGGATCTGGCAGGCTTCAGGACCATCACATGAGCACAAACAGTGGCTTGACTGCACATGTGCCAAACCCCAGCTTCTATAGACTGCATTGGCTGCAGTCTATCGAAGCCAGCTAGGGCTGACGATCAGGCAGGGAGTGGCTTCCTACTTTTAGCACACTCTCTGCTAATCACAGCCCTGTCTGGCAGTACCAGAGGGACGAAACGCCTCCCAATGGTACTGTGTGTCCTGCGGGTGACTGGCAAGTAGCATTTCCAATAGGAAGTCCCTGCCAGTCACAGTGAAGCCAGTGCAGTCACAGACTGCAACTGGCTTAGCTGAGCTCACTGAAGTGGCAGATTTTACTTGTGGGGCTGCATATCTGCAGCCCATAGGTAAAATTTGCCACTGATTATACCCATATTAATTTAGAAGCATCCCTCTTATTTCTTATTTTCCCTATTTCTTATTTTTCGGCAGGGCCCTGACTGTGTGGAATTTGTATCCCCTTTTTGTATTTGCATTGGTTTCCTACAGGTGCTCCAATATACTCCTACTAGCCAAAGACATACTGGTAGGGAAATTGTCTTATGCCTAAATAAACTTAAGTCTGGGTTGGTTGGTTTGTTGGTTTGTTTGTGTGTGCTAGGGAATTACATAGTGTAAAGGGGCCCACAACTTATACCTGGCTGCCAGCAGCACTTTTCTTACCTGCAATGTCTTCTCGAATATGACACATGCACAGAAGATTGGAGTCTTTGCTCTCTCATTAACCAGTACTGTGTTTCTGAAGCCACTGCTGACAGAATGGCACATTTGCAGCCTGGTAACAGTGATAGAGTCTGTTGTGGTAGCAGGGTGACCAGTGCATAATGGGGGTAATTCTGAGTTGATCGCAGCAGCAAGTTTGTTAGCAATTGGACAAAACCATGCTGCACTGCAGGGGGGGCAGATATAACATTTGCAGAGAGAGTTAGATTTGGGTGGGTTATTTTGTTTCTGTGCAGGGTAAATACTTGCTGCTTTATTCTTACACTGCAAACTAGATTCCAGTTTGAACACACCCCACCCACATCTAACTCTCTCTGCACATGTTACATCTGCCCCCCTGCAGTGCACATGGTTTTGCCCAACTGCTAACAAAATTGCTGCTGCGATCAACTCGGAATGACCACCAATGTGTAGGTACTATATAACTGATAAATTACATTTGTATGCTGCAAACCTTTTGTTCACTTGTTTTTTACATCTCCAATAAACATAAAAATATATGCTGTATTAACTTTTTTATCCTTTATTCAGCAGTCAATATTAGCCTGCAGTACTATACATACCAGATTTACCTGCCATGTGGGAGAGACGGTTAATATCCCAGACCTTCAGAAAGCACTGAACAGGAAAACAGCTTATATATATGTCTATTAGGAGAACAACTTCTCTATCTAGGAGTACATATATTATTTGGAAGGTCAGATGCTATTGTCAGCATAGAAATTTAATCATTTCAGGGGTTTTTTAAATCTCAGTGGGAATGGGTCAATTTATTCCTCCTTCTTAAAAACAATAACTTTCTTCCCCATAGCTAAGCAAGGAAATATTATTAACCAAATGTGGATCCCTGGAAGAGTATTAGTAGAATTTGCTCTCTGTCTTTATTGATACAATCAAAATATGTTTCTGCTACAGTTTTGGGTTCTACATTATAAAATGATGTAAATCTACAGGTATTCAATTTCTTTGAAAATAAAGCTTTGCACTTTTATAACAGATGATATTTCCAATTTGTACTTTGGTTTTTGAAAACGGCAAGCACATCAGAAAAAATGCAGCCAAAGATTAAAAGTCAATGTCAATAGAAAGTTTCTGTAAAATTAGAACAGGAAACTCAACGGAGTAAAAAATATATGGGGTATGATATAACAGATGATTAAGTTATTAAACCAATTTAAGTGAGGATCACAAATGTAAAACAATATACATTTTAGTTAGTGATGAGCGGGTTCGGATCCTCGGGATCACCTTTTTTTTTACACGGGTCCGAGCGACTTGGATCCTCCCGCCTTGCTCGGTTAACCCGAGCGCGCCCGAACGTCATCATCCCGCTGTCGGATTCTCGCGAGATTCGGATTCTATATATGGAGCCGCGCGTCGCCGCCATTTTCACACGTGCATTGAGATTGATAGGGAGAGGACGTGGCTGGCGTCCTCTCCGTTATATTAGAAAAGAACAGAGTAAACTGAGTGACTTAGTTATGTGGGGAGGATTGGGGACGGGGAGCAGCTGTTAGGGAGTACAGTGCAGGATTTACCACCAGTGAGTTAGTTTATTCCTTTGTTTCTCTGCCTTAAAAAAAACGCTCCACCATATCTGTGCTCACTCAGTGTGCTGCACTGCTGCATGATATATCTGTGCTGAGTGCACTGCTCACACTGCCTAATTGTGGGGACTGGGGAGCAGTTATAGCAGGAGTACAGTGCACAGTTTTGCTGACAGTGACCACCAGTCCAGTATACGTTTGTCTGCCTGAAAAACACTCCTGTGGTGGCTTTTTTTTTCCTTCATACTAGTTTAGCAGTCTGCTGACAGTGTCCACCAGGTCCGTTATATACAGTATATTATATATATATAAGCAGTACGGTAGGCCACGGCTGTACCTACCTCTGTGTCGTCAGTGCACTCGTCGTCCATAAGTAATATAATACTATACTTACTATCCATCCATCTACATTGTATTGTATACCTACCTGTGGTGGTTTTTTTTTTCTTCATACTAGTTTAGCAGTCTGCTGACAGTGTCCACCAGGTCCGTTATATACAGTATATTATATATATAAGCAGTACGGTAGGCCACGGCTGTACCTACCTCTGTGTCGTCAGTGCACTCATCGTCCATAAGTAATATAATACTATACTTACTATCCATCCATCTACATTGTATTGTATACCTACCTGTGGTGTTTTTTTTTTTCTTCATACTAGTTTAGCAGTCTGCTGACAGTGTCCACCAGGTCCGTTATATACAGTATATTATATATATAAGCAGTACGGTAGGCCACGGCTGTACCTACCTCTGTGTCGTCAGTGCACTCGTCCTCCATAAGTAATATAATACTATACTTACTATCCATCCTTCTACATTGTATTGTATACCTACCTGTGGTGGGGTTTTTTTTCTTCATACTAGTTTAGCAGTCTGCTGACAGTGTCCACCAGGTCCGTTATGTACAGTATATTATATATATAAGCAGTACGGTAGGCCACGGCTGTACCTACCTCTGTGTCGTCAGTGCACTCGTCGTCCATAAGTAATATAATACTATACTTACTATCCATCCATCTACATTGTATTGTATACCTACCTGTGGTGGGTTTTTTTTTTCTTCATACTAGTTTAGCAGTCTGCTGACAGTGTCCACCAGGTCCGTTATATACAGTATATTATATATATAAGCAGTACGGTAGGCCACGGCTGTACCTACCTCTGTGTCGTCAGTGCACTCGTCCTCCATAAGTAATATAATACTATACTTACTATCCATCCATCTACATTGTATACCTGTGGTGGCTTTTAGTTGTGCGCATTAAAATATGGAGGACAAAAATGTGGAGGTTAAAAAAATAGGGAAAGATCAAGATCCACTTCCACCTCGTGCTGAAGCTGCTGCCACTAGTCATGGCCGAGACGATGAAATGCCATCAACGTCGTCTGCCAAGGCCGATGCCCAATGTCATAGTACAGAGCATGTAAAATCCAAAACACAAAAGATCAGTAAAATAATGACCCAAAAATCAAAATTAAAAGCGTCTGAGGAGAAGCGTAAACTTGCCAATATGCCATTTACGACACGGAGTGGCAAGGAACGGCTGAGGCCCTGGCCTATGTTCATGGCTAGTGGTTCAGCTTCACATGAGGATGGAAGCACTCATCCTCTCGCTAGAAAAAAGAAAAGACTTGTGGCAAAAGCACAGCAAAGAACTGTGCGTTCTTCAAAATCACAAATCCCAAAGGAGAGTCCAATTGTGTCGGTTGCGATGCCTGACCTTCCCAACACTGGACGGGAAGAGCTTGCGCCTCTTTTTTTCTTTGCGTCATGTGCTGTTTGGGGAGTATTTTTTGGAAGGGCCATCCTGCGTGACACTGCAGTGCCACTCCTAGATGGGCCAGGTGTTTGTGTCGGCCACTAGGGTCGCTTAGCTTAGTCACACAACGACTTTGGTGCAGCTCTTTTTTTCTTTGCATCATGTGCTGTTTGGGGACTATTTTTTTAAGTGCCATCCTGCCTGACACTGCAGTGCCACTCCTAGATGGGCCAGGTGTTTGTGTCGGCCACTAGGGTCGCTTAGCTTAGTCGTCACACAGCTACCTCATTGCGCCTCTTTTTTTCTTTGCGTCATGTGCTGTTTGGGGAGTATTTTTTGGAAGGGCCATCCTGCGTGACACTGCAGTGCCACTCCTAGATGGGCCAGGTGTTTGTGTCGGCCACTAGGG
Organism: Pseudophryne corroboree; assembly: GCF_028390025.1. Lineage (NCBI taxonomy): Eukaryota > Metazoa > Chordata > Amphibia > Anura > Myobatrachidae > Pseudophryne > Pseudophryne corroboree. The sequence goes on from NC_086445.1 coordinate 467,654,781, forward strand.
TCGCTTAGCTTAGTCGTCACACAGCTACCTCATTGCGCCTCTTTTTTTCTTTGCGTCATGTGCTGTTTGGGGAGTATTTTTTGGAAGGGCCATCCTGCGTGACACTGCAGTGCCACTCCTAGATGGGCCAGGTGTTTGTGTCGGCCACTTGTGTCGCTTAGCTTAGTCACACAGCGACCTTGGTGCGCCTCTTTTTTTCTTTGCATCATGTGCTGTTTGGGGACTATTTTTTTGAAGTGCCATCCTGCCTGACACTGCAGTGCCACTCCTAGATGGGCCAGGTGTTTGTGTCGGCCACTTGTGTCGCTTAGCTTAGCCATCCAGCGACCTCGGTGCAAATTTTAGGACTAAAAATAATATTGTGAGGTGTGAGGTGTTCAGAATAGACTGAAAATGAGTGGAAATTATGGTTATTGAGGTTAATAATACTATGGGATCAAAATGACCCCCAAATTCTATGATTTAAGCTGTTTTTTAGGGTTTTTTGAAAAAAAACACCCGAATCCGACAAAAAAAATTCGATGAGGTTTTGCCAAAACGCGTTCGAACCCAAAACACGGCCACGGAACCGAACCCAAAACCAAAACACAAAACCCGAAAAATGTCCGGTGCACATCACTAATTTTAGTACAGCCACACAATACCACTGGGGAAATAAAAAATGTTGGATGGTAATATTGTAATTAGGGTAGTGCAACGGTCCATTTTTGCTGGTTTTGATTCTGATTTTTCTGAATGAAAATTTTGTCGGATTTTGGTTTTGAATACTGTTTCGATAAAAACAGCTAGAATCAAATAGTTTGGGCCTTTTTTTTTGTTACTAGAGTATTTTACCTCAATAATATTAATTTTCAGTCATTTCCAGTCAATTTTGACCACCTCATATCTCACAATGGGGGTAATTCCAAGTTGATCACAGCAGGAAATTTTTTAGCAGTTGGGCAAAACCATGTGCACTGCAGGGGGGGGCAGATATAACATTTGCAGAGAGAGTTAGATTTGGGTGGGTTATTTTATTTCTGTGCATGGTAAATACTGGCTGCTTTATTTTTACACTGCAAATTAGATTGCAGATTGAACACACCCCACCCAAATCTATCTCTCTCTGCACATGTTATATCTGCCTCCCCTGCAGTGCACATGGTTTTGCCCAATTGCTAACAGAATTCCTGCTGCGATCCACTTGGAATTACCCCCAATATTGTTAACCAACATGGGTCAAATTCTGGCTAAATTAAGCAAGAGAACAGTGTCAGAAACACATGGCAGTTATTTCTATTTAAAACTGTTTTGCAATTTAGTATTGCATTAACAATATATATATAAATATTGGAGTACATATAGGGGGTGATTCCGAGTTGTTCGCTCGCTAGCTGCTTTTAGCAGCATTGCACACTCTAAGCCGCCGCCTACTGGGAGTGTATCTTAGCATAGCAGAATTGCTAACGAAAGATTCGCTAATTTTCTCGTAACGATTACCCCGCAGTTTCTGAGTAGCTCCAGACTTACTCAGCCATTGCGACCAGCTCAGTCCTTTTCGTTCCTGGTTTGACGTCACAAACACACCCAGCGTTCGCCCAGCCACTCCTGCGTTTTGCAACTCGAACGCCTGCGTTTTTCCGCACACTCCCATAAAACGTCCAGTTTCCGCCCAGAAACACCCACTTCCTGTCAATCACACTACGATCAGCACAGCGATGAAAAACCTTTGTTATGCCGTGAGTAAAATACCTGACTTTTGTGTAAAATAACTAAGCGCATGCGCTCTGCGAACCTTGCGCATGCGCAGGAAGCGACTAATCGCAGTATGGCAAAAATCGGCAAGGAGCGAACAACTCGGAATGACCCCCATAATATATAACTCCCAAAAAATAATGGAGAACAAAAATTTTGAGGAGAAAATATGGAAAGATCCAGAAGAACCACTTCTTCCTAGTGCTGAAGCTGCTGCCACTAGCCATGACATAGACAATGAAATGCCATCAACGTCGTCTGCCAAGGCCGATGCCCAATGTGATAGTAGAGGGCGTGTAAAATCCAAAAAGCCAAAGTTCAGTAAAAAGAACCAAAAAAAGAAATTTAAATCGTCTGAGTAGAAACGTAAACTTGCCAATATGCCATTTACGACATGGAGTGGCAAGGAACGGCTGAGGCCCTGGCCTATGTTCATGGCTAGTGGTTTAGGTTCACATGATGATGGAAGCCCTCCTCCTCCCGCTAGAAAAATTAAAAGTGTTAAGCTGGAAAGAGCACAGAAAAGAACTGTGCGCTCTTAGATGATATCACAAATCCCCAAGGAGAGTCCAAGTGTGTCGGCGGTTGCAATGCCTGACCTTCCCAACACTGTACGGGAAAAGGTGGCTCCTTCCACCATTTGCACGCCCCCTGCAAGTGCTGGAAGGAGCACCTACAGTCCAGTTCCTGATATTCAAATTGAAGATGTCACTGTTGAAGTACACCAGGATGAGGATATGGGTGTTGCTGGTGCTGAGGAGGAAGTAGACGATGAGGATTCTGATGGTGATGTGGTTTGTTTAAGTCAGGCACCAGGGGAAGACACCTGTTGTCCTACGGATGAAGAACCCCATTGTGATGCCTGGACAAACTACCAAAAAAGCCACCTCTTCAGTGTGGAATTATTTATCCTCAAATCCGGACAACAGGTGTCAAGCCATCTATTGCCTGTGTCAATCTATAATAAGTAGGGGTAAGGATGTTAACCACCTAGGAACATCCTCCCTTATACATCACCAGCTTCTCATTCATCAGAAGTCAGTGTCAAGTTCAGAAACTTTGGGTAAGAGCGTAAGCAGTCCACTGACACCTAAATCCCCTCTACCTCCTGTACACAAGCTTCTGCAAGCCACACCACCAACTCCCTCAACGTCAACTTCCTCAGTCAGGAACGTCCGTAGTCCTGTAGGCCATGTCACTGTCAAGACTGAGGAGTCCTCTCCTAACCGGAATTCGTTCGTACGATCCTCAGGTGGTACGCCTGCTGTTCCTGCCGCTGCTGTTGTTGCTGCTGGGAGTCGATCGTCATCCCAGAGGGGAAGTCGGAAGACCACTTGTACTACTTACAGTAAGCAATTGACTGTACTGTGTCCCCGGTATCAATTCCCATCTAGGTTCCACTTCTCTAGGCAGGCGATACCGAGAATGTCAGAAAAAGAGTCACCAGTGTCCTAAAAAATGCAGTTGTTTCCAGTGTCCACATAACCACGGACATGTGGACAAGTAGAACAGGGCAGACTAAGGACTATGTGACTGTAACAGCCCACTGGGTACATGTATGGCCTCCCGCAGCGGCACCAGTAGCAGCATCTTGCAAACGCCAACTCATTCCAAGGCAGGCTACGCTATGTATCACCGCTTTCCATAAGAGGCACACAGCTGACAACCTCTTACGGAAACTGAGGAACATCATTGCAGAATGGCTTACCCCAATTGGACTCTCCTGGGGATTTGTGATATTGGACAACGCCACCAATATTGTGCGTGCATTACAACTGGGCAGTGGCGTGCGGTGAGGTCAGTGGCTGGTGAGGCACTGCAGCCATAATGTCTGCTGTGTCCAGCCGATGCCCGCCAATGCACCCAAGCCAATGCCTGCTACCACCACTGTCCCTGAGTCAGTGGGAGACAAAGGAAGGCAGTGGGCAATTCCAGGGAGAAGCAGTGGGTGACAGCAGTGGGTGATGCTAGGGAGAGGGTGTTGCCAGTGAGAGGGTGATAGCAGTGGGTGACGCCAGGGAAAAGACGACAGCAGTTTGTAACAGGGAGAGGGTGACAGCAGTGGTTGACGCCAGGGAGAGGAGGATGCCAGGGAGCTGGTGACAGCAAGAGGGTCACAGGGAGAGGGTGACAGGAAGAGGTTGATGCCAGGGAGTTGGTGACAGGAAGAGGGGGAGAGGGTGACTGCAGTTGGCGCCAGCTGTGGGTGATGGAGAGAGGGTGACGCCAGGTAGAGAGTGACAGCAGCCGGTGTCAGCTGTGGAAAACGGGGAGGGGGTGACAAGGAGAGGATGACAAGGAGAGGTTGACAGGGAGAGGTTGACGCCAGGTAGAGGGTGACAATGAGTGGGTAAAGCAGTCTGTGCCAGCTGTGGGTAATGGAGAGAGGGTGACGACAGGGAGAGGGTGACAGCAGTCGGTGCCAGCTGTGGGTGACGGAAAGAGGGTGACGCCAGGGATAGGGTGGCAGGGAGAGAGTGACAGAAGTCGGGGCCAGCTGTGGCTGACGGGGAGAAGGTGACAGGGAGAGGGTGATAGCAGTCAGTGCCAGCTGTGGGTGATGTCGAGAGGGTGACGCCAGGGAGAGGATGACAGTGAGAGGGTACCAGCTGTCGGTGCCAGCTGTGGGTTACAGCAGTCGGTGACAGTGAGAGGGTGACAGGAAGAGGGTGACGCCAGGGAGAGCACATTACTGTCCCATCTACCAGCAGTATAGAATACAACATAAGGAGTACAGCCCTGAGCCTTGGGTCCCTGATGAAGAATGGGTGAGCTCAGCCCATTACAAACTAAAGTATCCACCACTCTCCCCCGCCGCAGCCCCCGCCACACATAGGCGTGCGCAGCACATTTTATTAGGGGGTGCACCGTCGTAGAGGCGTGTCTAGTACCACCTAGCTACTGGGCATGTCTAGCATCACCTATCGGGCGTGTCTAGCACCGCCTACTGGGTGTGTCTAGCACCGCCTATTGGCATTCTTTTTCTATTCAATATGCACCTTTCTCATAACGGGGAACCTCTGAAGAAATGTATCCTTCCTGGGCAGACAGCGTCTTCAGTCGGTAATCACTATTCATGTAGGAGATCACATGATCCAGAAGATGCCTGTTTGTGTAGGAATATAACCAATGTGATCATCATACAACAGAGGTTCAACCAGACTTGTGTCACCTTCTACCCCCTGCATCTATCAACCCCTTCCCTGTATCTCTCAGCCACACCATCATCTCCACCCTGCATCGTCTCTCAACCACACCATCATCTCCTCCCTGTGTCGTCTCTCAGCCACACCATCATCTCCTCCCTGCGTCGTCTCTCAGTCACACCATCATCTCCCATCTGAATCTCTCGCTATACCCCTCACTTTGTCTCTCATTCTCCCACTTCCCTCTGAGCCTCTCACCCTTCTGTCTGTGCCTTTCAGTCGCCCGCCCTTCACTGTCTCTCAGCCTCATCAGTGGAGTTGGTGGGCCCAGCAGGAGAACACGGGCAGGTGGGCGGCCGTTCGCGTGGTGTGACGTCATCGGGTCACATTGCACAGTACATTGTGGCGGAGGTGGAGTGTGGAGCAGTGGGCAGGATGGGAGTAGTGGTGCATAGCATGGGGGCAGGATGGGAGTAGTGGTGTGGAGCAGGGGGGTAGGATGGGAGTAGTGGTGCATAGCAGAGGGGTAGGATGGGAGTAGTGGTGCGGAGCAGGGGGATAGGATGGGAGTAGTGGTGCATAGGTGGGGGGTAGGATGGGAGTAGTGGTGCATAGCATGGGGCGGGGTGGGAGTAGTGGTGCATAGCAGGGGGCAGGATGGGAGAAGTGGTGTGGAGCAGGGGGGGCAGGATGGGAGTAATGGTGCTGAGTTGGGGGGGAGACAGGATGGGAACAGTGCTGGGAAGGAGCAGGCAGTTAAGCATCAATGTCACCTCGGTAGCGTCTAGTTTCTGTTATGTCACCTCACCTGTAGCAGCTCCCAGCCCCCGGCCACGATCTCTCCCTCCTATTACAAGCGGCTCTCCTCTGCTCTGGCTGCTTCACACCAGGCAGACGAGGAGTCCGTGCGCCGGGCGGGGGGGGTAGCCGAGTGGAAAGGGTATCGCGGTGGCGGCTCCTATCTCCCCTCTGGCCGGACTGCATTGCCGAGTGATGGGAGGGCGGGGAGCTAATAGGCGGCCGCACATGCTGTGTCTCGTCCCTTCCCCTCCATCCCGTTGATTCGCGAATGGCCAATTACATCACTATTAGTGACAGGGGCGTGCTTTCATTTAGGCTGAAAGCACGCCTCCTGTCAAAGAGGCACTTATAGTAAGTGCCGCTTCTGCTGATTATTTTAATGGCTTTCACTCCCCAAAGCTTAGCCCCGCCCCCAGCTTCCGGCCATTTCCCATTGCTAGCGGGAGGCACTGGCAGCAGTGCCTCCGAAACACAATTGAAGACCGTTTTTTCACAAGTAAAAAAGATTAAAATAATGTAAAAGCTAAAGCAGATAGTTATGACACAGAATATGTGTCATAAATATCTTCTTTACATTATTTTAATCGTTAATGACAGGGGAGGCACTGCCTCCCCTGCCTCTCCTGACTGCACGTCCCTGCAACTGGGCAAATTCCAGCACGTCCCATGTTTTGCACTTACAATTAATTTGGTGGTGCAGAATTTTTAAAAAATGAGAGGGGTGTGCAGGAGATGATGTCAGTAGCCCAAAAAAATTGCGGGCCACTTTCGGCATTCTGCCACTGCGTGCCGAAGACTGGAGTGCCAGCAAACACTCCTGAACCTGTCCCACCATCAACTAAAGCATGAGGTGGTAACAGGGTGGAATTCAACACTCTATATGCTTCAGAGGATGGAGGAGCAGCAAAAGGCCATTCAAGCCTATACATTCACCTACGATATAGGCAAAGGAGGGGTAATGCTCCAGACTCAAGCGCAGTGGAGAATGATTTCCGTCTTGTGCAAGGTTCTCCAACCCTTCAAACTTGCCACACGTGAAGTCAGTTCAGACACTGGCAGCATGAGTCAGGTCATTCCCCTCATCAGGCTTTTGCAGAAGAAGCTGGAGAAATTGAAGGAGGAGCTAAGACGGAGCGATTCCGCAAAGTATGTGGGACTTGTGGATGGAGCCCTTCATTCACTTTGCCAGGATTCAAGGGTGGTTAATCTGTTGAAATCAGAGCACTACATTTTGGCCACCGTGCTCGACCCTAGGTTTAAAGCCTACATTGTAGCTCTCTTTCCAGCAGACACAAGTGTGCAGAGGTGCAAAGACCTTCTGGTTAGTAAATTGTAAACTGAAGCGGAACGTGACCCGTCAACAGATCCTCCTTCAATTTCTCCCGCCACTGAGGCTGCAAGGAAAAGGATAACATTTCTTAGACCACCCACTGGGAGGGCAGTCAGGAGCGAAAACTGACATCTGGTCCGGACTGAAGGACCTGCCAACGATTACTGACATGTCTATTGTCACTGCATATGATTCTGTCACCATTGAAAGTATGGTGGAGGATTATATGAGTGACAGCATCCAAGTAGGCATGTCACACAGTCCATACGTATACTGGCAGGAAAAAGAGGCAATTTGGAGGCCCTTGCACAAACTGGCTTTATTTTACCTAAGTTGCCCCCCTCCCCTCCAGTGTGTACTCCGAAAGAGTGTTTAGTGCAGCCGGTAACCTTGTCAGCGATCAGCGTAGGAGGTTACTTCCACAAAATGTGGAGAAGATGATGTTCATCAAAATGAATTATAAAGTCTTCCGAGAAGACCTTTACCAGCAATTGCCTCCAGAAAGTACACAGGAACCTGTGATGGTGGATTCCAGTGGGGACGAATTAATACCCAGTGAGGAGGATGTACACGGTGAAAGAGGTGAGGAATCGGAGGATGATGATGAGGTGGACATCTTGCCTGTGTAGAGCCAGTTTGTGCAAGGAGAGATTGCTTCTTTTTTGGTGGGGGCCCAAACAAACCAGTCATTTCAGCCACAGTCGTGTGGCAGACCCTGTCGCTGAAATGATTGGTTTGTTAAAGTGTGCATGTCCTGTTTATACAACATAAGGGTGGGTGGAAGGGCCCAATGACAATTCCATCTTGCACCTCTTTTTCTTCTTTGCATCATGTGCTGTTTGGGGACTAGTTTTTTAAAGTGCTATCCTGTCTGTAACTGCAGTGCCACTCCTAGATGGGCCAGGTGTTTGTGCCGCACACTTGTGTCGCTTAGCTTGGCCATCCAGCTACCTCATTGCACCTCTTTTACTTCTTTGCATCATGTGCTGTTTGGGGCCTATTTTTTTAAATCTGCCATCCTGTCTGCCACTGCAGTGCCCCTCCTAGATGGGACGGGTGTTTGTGCCGCACACTTGTGTGGCTTAGCTTAGTCATACAGCTACCTCATTGCACCTCTTTTGCTTCATTGCATCATGTGCTGTTTGGGGACTAGTTTTTAAATAGTGCCATCTTGTCTGCAACTGCAGTGCCACTCCTAGATGGGCCAGGTGTTTGTGCCGCACACACTTGTGTCGCTTAGCTTAGTCATACAGGTACCTCGTTGCAACTTTTAGGCATAAAAAACAATATTGTGAGGTGTGAGGTGTTCAGAATAGGCTGGAAATGAGTGGAAATGATTGTTATTGAGGATAATAATACTGTAGGAGCAAAGTTACCCCCAAATTCTGTGATTTTAGCTGTTATTATGGTGTGTTTTTTTCAAAAATCATCCAGATCCAAAACCAAAACACGAAAGGGTGGTTTTGGCGGCAAAACCAAGATAAAACCAAAACACGAAAATGGAATTAGAAGCAAAACCAAGACACAAAACAGGAAAAGTGCCCGCCGCACATCTCTAATATATATATATATATATATATATATCCACTATGTGGACCGGCACTCCACCAAACAATGAACTTGCTGCTCCGGTGCCCCCAATATCAGGTAGCTTGTAGATAATCAAGGAAAAACTGCGGCACTCGGAGACTTAAAGCAAAAACCGGTGTATTAAATATAACACATGAACTCCAACGTTTCGGGGCCGACACGCCCCTTCGTCAAGGATATACAGCAATAGAGAAACAAGTGAACCCACTTACCTAAATACCCCGGAGAAGCCCGCCAAGTGAACAAGCGCTTCACGGAGCTCCGTCTCCAGAGCCCGGTTCCGGCGCACACCCTGCGCGTCATTTGTGACGTGGTGTCGGGTTGTCTTGGTAACACAGACGCCCGGTGCCCCTGTCACCTCGCGCTGCAAAATAAGCAAAGTGTGAAAAGATTACAGACACCGCTTAGAGAAGCCCAAGGCAAAAAGGTTGTTCTGTATAACAGATGATTAAAAGGGACACTCTGATACCTTCCCCATGTGATGCTATAGCTATATCAATGTTATTAAAACATGTGACCTGTGCAAAAAAATCACCCTTGGCAGTGGCAATGGACTGTGTAAACCAGTCGGTTTGTAAAATGTGTCGTTTAGAGTAAAAATGATGATAATGGTAATGGAAAAATACTGGTAGTGATAAATAAAAAGAGTCGAAGTGACTAAAAGCACTACTAGAGTGTGTTGATAATGTTGAAAAATCAAGAACAGTGTTTAAATTGATAGACGTGAATAGCAAACCCAAACTCAATAAACAAAGTGATGTGTGAATAAAAACTTAAACGAAAAATATTGTATGTCGCATCAGATTATATATGAAAATTGTACTTAAACAGTGAATGCTGATATCTCACTGGGGATTTATCAGAATGTCCCCCTACATAAAGGGGAATCAGATTTCCAAATCGATCATATGGCTGATACACAGGTGAGGGACAAACGGTTCATCTTTTTTGAATGCATGCATAATAATTCACAGAAACACATTCCAGGGCATGAGTTCATTAAGACCTCGGGGATTAATTGTCGCCATGTTAAAAATCCATTTGGCCTCTAATTTCAACAGGAGGCCATCCCTGTCACCACCTCTTCTGTTTTTTGGAATCTGATCAATCACCATTTGCTTCAGATCATCAACAGAATGTCCTTTTTCTGCAAAGTGTTTTGCCACAGGTTGATCTGAGCTCTTTCCGTTTAAAGCTTGTTTGATGGCCGATCGGTGGAGGGCCATCCTTTCTCTAACGGATCTGATGGAGTTGCCCACGTAATATAATTTACATGGACAAATGATGATGTACACAATGTGTGTGGACGTGCACGTTAGTACATGATTAATCTTGTAGGACCGATCTAAATGGGGGTGCTTAAATGATGTGCCCGTAACCATGTGTGAGCACGTCGTGCACTTAGGGCATTTATAGCACCCTGGAGGTCGTTTCAAAAAACCGACGATGTCTTTAGGGCCAGGTCTAAAGTCTGTGATGTCTGTGTGGACCACTTGGTCCTTTATACTCCTCCCCCGGGTGAAACACATGAGAGGACGTTTGTTCGCCAGATCACTTAAGGATTTGTCGGTAGATATTACCGGCCATAACGCCCTGACTGCTCTAGGCAGTACCGTGCTGGCTGTGTTATGTCTACTTACAAACGGAATCACTTCTTCCTCCTGTTTAGGCCGAGTTGACAACAGACTGTTTCTTGGCAAGGCCAAGACTTCAGATTTCTGTTGTAGTAACACGTCAAGGTTATACCCCCTGGCTACAAATTTTGTGATCATGTCATCTAATGTCTGTTCCACTGTTGATCTGTCACTAATAATCCTGCTGGCTCTGATCATCTGAGATCGCGGCAATCCCCTTTTGAGGGATCTAGGATGATGACTGTTTGATCTGAGAAAAGTGTTTTTGTCGGTGGGTTTGATGAACAGTCCCGTGGTGATACAGTTCCCATTTATAGTGACTGCAACGTCTAGGTAGTTAACAGACGTGTAACTGGTTTGGTATGTGTATTTAATAGGCGAGTCTCTGGAGTTGATACTGTCCATTATATTACAAAAGTCATGTTCCGAGCCCGTCCAGATTATGAAAAGGTCATCTATAAACCTTGTATATGTGAGAATATTTGCAGCTATTTCCGGAACATTAAAGAAGATCTGTTCTTCCTCCTGGAACATGAAGACATTGGCCACTGAAGGGGAGACATTGCTCCCCATGGCACACCCGGATTTCTGGCGGTAAAAACAACCGTTGAATAAAAAGTAATTCCTGAGTAATGTCAGTTCCAGTAATTTCATGTAAAGATCTAAGTTAATGGTATCCATTTTTTCTTTGGTTAGGAATTCCTTTACTGCCTGTAGACCCTCGTTGTGTGGTATACTCGTGTACAAATTGCACACATCTACCACACAAAGAAGTGAACCTGTGGGTATATGAGAGACCGCTTCCAATCTTGATAAAAAACTGGTGGTGTCTCTGATGTATCTGTGATGCTTGGACACCAGTGGTTGTAATATCGCATCCAGGAACATCGAAATGGGTTGAAATATGGAGTTCCTGGCCGAGATTATGGGCCGGCCCGGGGGAAACTCCAAGTTCTTGTGCACCTTAGGGACAGTAAAGAACACCGGGACTACCGGGTGATCCTGTTTCAATGCGTTGCACAGTTTCGATGAAATAATTCCTGTGGTATGAGCTTCATCTAGGAGTTTATCCAATTCTCTCTTGTAGGATGTAGTCGGATCTGCTGGTAATACCTCGTAAGTCGTTGCATCAGACAACTGATTGTGAATATCTTCTTTGTAGTATGAAAGATCAAGGACCACGACTCCGCCCCCCTTGTCGGCGGGGCGGATGACGATATCTTCGTATTTGCTGAGGTCCTTGAGAGCTGATTTTTCTGCTCGTGACATGTTGTGTTTGGTGTGTGGAACTGCTGCATGGAATTTCATCACCGATTGGTCTAGAAGTCTGTTAAAGGTTGTAATTGACGGATTAGAGGAACTGGGATCAAAGACTGACCTGTGGAACAGACATTAGATGACATGATCACAAAATTTGTAGCCAGGGGGTATAACCTTGACGTGTTACTACAACAGAAATCTGAAGTCTTGGCCTTGCCAAGAAACAGTCTGTTGTCAACTCGGCCTAAACAGGAGGAAGAAGTGATTCCGTTTGTAAGTAGACATAACACAGCCAGCACGGTACTGCCTAGAGCAGTCAGGGCGTTATGGCCGGTAATATCTACCTCCAGGGTGCTATAAATGCCCTAAGTGCACGACGTGCTCACACATGGTTACGGGCACATCATTTAAGCACCCCCATTTAGATCGGTCCTACAAGATTAATCATGTACTAACGTGCACGTCCACACACATTGTGTACATCATCATTTGTCCATGTAAATTATATTACGTGGGCAAATCCATCAGATCCGTTAGAGAAAGGATGGCCCTCCACCGATCGGCCATCAAACAAGCTTTAAACGGAAAGAGCTCAGATCAACCTGTGGCAAAACACTTTGCAGAAAAAGGACATTCTGTTGATGATCTGAAGCAAATGGTGATTGATCAGATTCCAAAAAACAGAAGAGGTGGTGACAGGGATGGCCTCCTGTTGAAATTAGAGGCCAAATGGATTTTTAACTTGGCGACAATTAATCCCCGAGGTCTTAATGAACTCATGCCCTGGAATGTGTTTCTGTGAATTATTATGCATGCATTCAAAAAAGATGAACCGTTTGTCCCTCACCTGTGTATCAGCCATATGATCGATTTGGAAATCTGATTCCCCTTTATGTAGGGGGACATTCTGATAAATCCCCAGTGAGATATCAGCATTCACTGTTTAAGTACAATTTTCATATATAATCTGATGCGACATACAATATTTTTCGTTTAAGTTTTTATTCACACATCACTTTGTTTATTGAGTTTGGGTTTGCTATTCACTTCTATCAATTTAAACACTGTTCTTGATTTTTCAACATTATCAACACACTCTAGTAGTGCTTTTAGTCACTTCGACTCTTTTTATTTATCACTACCAGTATTTTTCCATTACCATTATCATCATTTTTACTCTAAACGACACATTTTACAAACCGACTGGTTTACACAGTCCATTGCCACTGCCAAGGGTGATTTTTTTGCACAGGTCACATGTTTTAATAACATTGATATAGCTATAGCATCACATGGGGAAGGTATCAGAGTGTCCCTTTTAATCATCTGTTATACAGAACAACCTTTTTGCCTTGGGCTTCTCTAAGCGGTGTCTGTAATCTTTTCACACTTTGTTTATTTTGCAGCGCGAGGTGACAGGGGCGCCGGGCGTCTGTGTTACCAAGACAACCCGACACCACGTCACCAATGACGCGCAGGGTGTGCGCCGGAACCGGGCTCTGGAGACGGAGCTCCGTGAAGCGCTTGTTCACTTGGCGGGCTTCTCTGGGGTATTTAGGTAAGTGGGTTCACTTGTTTCTCTATTGCTGTATATCCTTGACGAAGGGGCGTGTCGGCCCCGAAACGTTGGAGATCATGTGTTATATTTAATACACCGTTTTTTGCTTTAAGTCTCCGAGTGCCGCAGTTTTTCCTTGCTTATCTATATATATATATATATATATATATATATATATATAGCAAATGCAACTGACTCATCATAAAATCTCCTGAACCATAAGGTCTGAGAACTTGAAGTTTGGTCATTTGCTTGCTTTTATGATGTAACCCACTAAGAAGGAATTTTTAAAAATTCCTCCCGCAAAAGGGTTAAGAGGGGTGAGATAATTCCCCCCTCACAGAGGAGAGTTAAGATAGCCAAGAATACATGGTTTTGGTAATACCACATACAGCGGGTGGATCTTAGCCTGTCATCCCAGCATTTACAGCACTGAGCAGGACAGCATCATAGGAGGGACGGGGCAGAGAATGAGGCAGATTATTCTCCTCAGCGCCATCCATTTGACAGCATCAAACCGGGGGAAGGCCCGCCCAGAGATATGGCCTGGCACAGATTGGCAGCGGTGGGCAGAGCATGTCCTATTGTAAGTAGAGATGAGCGGGTTCGGTTCCTCGGAATCCGAACCCGCCCGAACTTCAAGTTTTTTTACACGGGTCCGAGCGACTCGGATCTTCCCGCCTTGCTCGGTTAACCCGAGCGCGCCCGAACGTCATCATCCCGCTGTCGGATTCTCGCGAGGCTCGGATTCTATCGCGAGACTCGGATTCTATATAAGGAGCCGCGCGTCGCCGCCATTTTCACACGTGCATTGAGATTGATAGGGAGAGGACGTGGCTGGCGTCCTCTCCGTTTATAGAGAAGAGAGTGAGACTAGAGTAGAGAGAGACACAGTATTTACTTTAGTAATTTTGGGGAGCATTAGGAGGAGTACTACTACTTGCTGAAGTGATAGTGTGACTGTATATCTGACTTGTGGGGGAGACAGTGGGGAGCAGTTAGAGTCTGAGAGCAGGAGTACATATTAACGTACAGTGCACATTTTTGCTGCCAGAGTGCCACACTGCCATTGTGACCACACTGACCACAAGTATATATTGTGATTGTCTGCTTAGGAGTACTACTTGCAAGTTGCTGATAGTGTGACCAGTGACCTGACCACCAGTTTAATTAATCACCACCAGTTTAATATATATATATATATATATAATTGTATATATAATATATATATAATTGTATACCACCTACCCGTGTTTTTTTTTTTTTTTCTTCTTGATACATACTACTATAGTAGCTTACTGTAGCAGTCTGCGGTGCTGCTGAGCTGACAGTGTCCAGCAGGTCCGTCATCAGTCATTACATAATAAATATATATACCTGTCCGGCTGCAGTACTAGTGATATTATATATATATATATATATATATTAATTTCATCTCATTATCATCCAGTCTATATTAGCAGCAGACACAGTACGGTAGTCCACGGCTGTAGCTACCTCTGTGTCGGCAGTCGCTGGTCCATCCTTTTCATGCACCCCTGTGTAATCTTAATTGTTCTAAACCTGTGTCAGCTGCTCCTTAGTAATTTATCGGCTGTGTCAGGTGACTAGTATGCCTTTAAAAGCCACTAGATATGTGGCAGGCATACATTAAACCTAGTGGGCATATTTGCAGTTATATTATATGTGATACAGTTGCCAGGTTTTAATTCTTTAGGCTTTGTGATAGTGTAGGACCTGCATGAAGGTGGGGTACCTTGAAAATCGGTATGCAGGCTTCCGTGCATTGGCCAATCCACCAACTAAACCCCCATCATTTATTTATTGATGTTGTGAGGACAAGTGAGCTTGCTATGGTGAGTGCTGAATTCTCTATTTTGTATGTATTTGGGTAGGTGGCCATGGGCTGCATGCACCCCACCCTATGAGTGGTGAGTGCAGACATTGCACCCCGCTTCTGGGGTGGCGAGTGCTGTGGTTTTCTATATTTGTTTGTATATTTTGGGGTTAATCTTTGGTTAACTCTTATTAACCATGGTCACAGGCCTTTTCATGCACCCCTGTGTAATCTTAATTGTTCTAAACCTGTGTCAGCTGCTCCTTAGTAATTTATCGGCTGTGTCAGGTGACTAGTATGCCTTTAAAAGCCACTAGATATGTGGCAGGCATACATTAAACCTAGTGGGCATATTTGCAGTTATATTATATGTGATACAGTTGCCAGGTTTTAATTCTTTAGGCTTTGTGATAGTGTAGGACCTGCATGAAGGTGGGGTACCTTGAAAATCGGTATGCAGGCTTCCGTGCATTGGCCAATCCACCAACTAAACCCCCATCATTTATTTATTGATGTTGTGAGGACAAGTGAGCTTGCTATGGTGAGTGCTGAATTCTCTATTTTGTATGTATTTGGGTAGGTGGCCATGGGCTGCATGCACCCCACCCTATGAGTGGTGAGTGCAGACATTGCACCCCGCTTCTGGGGTGGCGAGTGCTGTGGTTTTCTATATTTGTTTGTATATTTTGGGGTTAATCTTTGGTTAACTCTTATTAACCATGGTCACAGGCCTTTTCATGCACCCCTGTGTAATCTTAATTGTTCTAAACCTGTGTCAGCTGCTCCTTAGTAATTTATCGGCTGTGTCAGGTGACTAGTATGCCTTTAAAAGCCACTAGATATGTGGCAGGCATACATTAAACCTAGTGGGCATATTTGCAGTTATATTATATGTGATACAGTTGCCAGGTTTTAATTCTTTAGGCTTTGTGATAGTGTAGGACCTGCATGAAGGTGGGGTACCTTGAAAATCGGTATGCAGGCTTCCGTGCATTGGCCAATCCACCAACTAAACCCCCATCATTTATTTATTGATGTTGTGAGGACAAGTGAGCTTGCTATGGTGAGTGCTGAATTCTCTATTTTGTATGTATTTGGGTAGGTGGCCATGGGCTGCATGCACCCCACCCTATGAGTGGTGAGTGCAGACATTGCACCCCGCTTCTGGGGTGGCGAGTGCTGTGGTTTTCTATATTTGTTTGTATATTTTGGGGTTAATCTTTGGTTAACTCTTATTAACCATGGTCACAGGCCTTTTCATGCACCCCTGTGTAATCTTAATTGTTCTAAACCTGTGTCAGCTGCTCCTTAGTAATTTATCGGCTGTGTCAGGTGACTAGTATGCCTTTAAAAGCCACTAGATATGTGGCAGGCATACATTAAACCTAGTGGGCATATTTGCAGTTATATTATATGTGATACAGTTGCCAGGTTTTAATTCTTTAGGCTTTGTGATAGTGTAGGACCTGCATGAAGGTGGGGTACCTTGAAAATCGGTATGCAGGCTTCCGTGCATTGGCCAATCCACCAACTAAACCCCCATCATTTATTTATTGATGTTGTGAGGACAAGTGAGCTTGCTATGGTGAGTGCTGAATTCTCTATTTTGTATGTATTTGGGTAGGTGGCCATGGGCTGCATGCACCCCACCCTATGAGTGGTGAGTGCAGACATTGCACCCCGCTTCTGGGGTGGCGAGTGCTGTGGTTTTCTATATTTGTTTGTATATTTTGGGGTTAATCTTTGGTTAACTCTTATTAACCATGGTCACAGGCCTTTTCATGCACCCCTGTGTAATCTTAATTGTTCTAAACCTGTCAGCTGCTCCTTAGTAATTTATCGGCTGTGTCAGGTGACTAGTATGCCTTTAAAAGCCACTAGATATGTGGCAGGCATACATTAAACCTAGTGGGCATATTTGCAGTTATATTATATGTGATACAGTTGCCAGGTTTTAATTCTTTAGGCTTTGTGATAGTGTAGGACCTGCATGAAGGTGGGGTACCTTGAAAATCGGTATGCAGGCTTCCGTGCATTGGCCAATCCACCAACTAAACCCCCATCATTTATTTATTGATGTTGTGAGGACAAGTGAGCTTGCTATGGTGAGTGCTGAATTCTCTATTTTGTATGTATTTGGGTAGGTGGCCATGGGCTGCATGCACCCCACCCTATGAGTGGTGAGTGCAGACATTGCACCCCGCTTCTGGGGTGGCGAGTGCTGTGGTTTTCTATATTTGTTTGTATATTTTGGGGTTAATCTTTGGTTAACTCTTATTAACCATGGTCACAGGCCTTTTCATGCACCCCTGTGTAATCTTAATTGTTCTAAACCTGTGTCAGCTGCTCCTTAGTAATTTATCGGCTGTGTCAGGTGACTAGTATGCCTTTAAAAGCCACTAGATATGTGGCAGGCATACATTAAACCTAGTGGGCATATTTGCAGTTATATTATATGTGATACAGTTGCCAGGTTTTAATTCTTTAGGCTTTGTGATAGTGTAGGACCTGCATGAAGGTGGGGTACCTTGAAAATCGGTATGCAGGCTTCCGTGCATTGGCCAATCCACCAACTAAACCCCCATCATTTATTTATTGATGTTGTGAGGACAAGTGAGCTTGCTATGGTGAGTGCTGAATTCTCTATTTTGTATGTATTTGGGTAGGTGGCCATGGGCTGCATGCACCCCACCCTATGAGTGGTGAGTGCAGACATTGCACCCCGCTTCTGGGGTGGCGAGTGCTGTGGTTTTCTATATTTGTTTGTATATTTTGGGGTTAATCTTTGGTTAACTCTTATTAACCATGGTCACAGGCCTTTTCATGCACCCCTGTGTAATCTTAATTGTTCTAAACCTGTGTCAGCTGCTCCTTAGTAATTTATCGGCTGTGTCAGGTGACTAGTATGCCTTTAAAAGCCACTAGATATGTGGCAGGCATACATTAAACCTAGTGGGCATATTTGCAGTTATATTATATGTGATACAGTTGCCAGGTTTTAATTCTTTAGGCTTTGTGATAGTGTAGGACCTGCATGAAGGTGGGGTACCTTGAAAATCGGTATGCAGGCTTCCGTGCATTGGCCAATCCACCAACTAAACCCCCATCATTTATTTATTGATGTTGTGAGGACAAGTGAGCTTGCTATGGTGAGTGCTGAATTCTCTATTTTGTATGTATTTGGGTAGGTGGCCATGGGCTGCATGCACCCCACCCTATGAGTGGTGAGTGCAGACATTGCACCCCGCTTCTGGGGTGGCGAGTGCTGTGGTTTTCTATATTTGTTTGTATATTTTGGGGTTAATCTTTGGTTAACTCTTATTAACCATGGTCACAGGCCTTTTCATGCACCCCTGTGTAATCTTAATTGTTCTAAACCTGTGTCAGCTGCTCCTTAGTAATTTATCGGCTGTGTCAGGTGACTAGTATGCCTTTAAAAGCCACTAGATATGTGGCAGGCATACATTAAACCTAGTGGGCATATTTGCAGTTATATTATATGTGATACAGTTGCCAGGTTTTAATTCTTTAGGCTTTGTGATAGTGTAGGACCTGCATGAAGGTGGGGTACCTTGAAAATCGGTATGCAGGCTTCCGTGCATTGGCCAATCCACCAACTAAACCCCCATCATTTATTTATTGATGTTGTGAGGACAAGTGAGCTTGCTATGGTGAGTGCTGAATTCTCTATTTTGTATGTATTTGGGTAGGTGGCCATGGGCTGCATGCACCCCACCCTATGAGTGGTGAGTGCAGACATTGCACCCCGCTTCTGGGGTGGCGAGTGCTGTGGTTTTCTATATTTGTTTGTATATTTTGGGGTTAATCTTTGGTTAACTCTTATTAACCATGGTCACAGGCCTTTTCATGCACCCCTGTGTAATCTTAATTGTTCTAAACCTGTGTCAGCTGCTCCTTAGTAATTTATCGGCTGTGTCAGGTGACTAGTATGCCTTTAAAAGCCACTAGATATGTGGCAGGCATACATTAAACCTAGTGGGCATATTTGCAGTTATATTATATGTGATACAGTTGCCAGGTTTTAATTATTTAGGCTTTGTGATAGTGTAGGACCTGCATGAAGGTGGGGTACCTTGAAAATCGGTATGCAGGCTTCCGTGCATTGGCCAATCCACCAACTAAACCCCCATCATTTATTTATTGATGTTGTGAGGACAAGTGAGCTTGCTATGGTGAGTGCTGAATTCTCTATTTTGTATATATATATATATATATATATATATTAATTTCATCTCATTATCATCCAGTCTATATTAGCAGCAGACACAGTACGGTAGTCCACGGCTGTAGCTACCTCTGTGTCGGCAGTCGCTGGTCCATCCATAATTGTATACCACCTACCCGTGTTTTTTTTTTTTTTCTTTCTTCTTGATACATACTACTATAGTAGCTTACTGTAGCAGTCTGCGGTGCTGCTGAGCTGACAGTGTCCAGCAGGTCCGTCATCAGTCATTACATAATAAATATATATACCTGTCCGGCTGCAGTACTAGTGATATTATATATATATATATATATATATATATATTAATTTCATCTCATTATCATCCAGTCTATATTAGCAGCAGACACAGTACGGTAGTCCACGGCTGTAGCTACCTCTGTGTCGGCAGTCGCTGGTCCATCCATAATTGTATACCACCTACCCGTGTTTTTTTTTTATTATTTCTTCTTGATACATACTACTATACTAGCTTACTGTAGCAGTCTGCGGTGCTGCTGAGCTGACAGTGTCCAGCAGGTCCGTCATCAGTCATTACATAATAAATATATATACCTGTCCGGCTGCAGTACTAGTGATATTATATATATATATATATATATATATTAATTTCATCTCATTATCATCCAGTCTATATTAGCAGCAGACACAGTACGGTAGTCCACGGCTGTAGCTACCTCTGTGTCGGCAGTCGCTGGTCCATCCATAATTGTATACCACCTACCCGTGGTTTTTTTTTTTTCTTTCTTCTTGATACATACTACTATAGTAGCTTACTGTAGCAGTCTGCGGTGCTGCTGAGCTGACAGTGTCCAGCAGGTCCGTCATCAGTCATTACATAATAAATATATATACCTGTCCGGCTGCAGTACTAGTGATATTATATATATATATATATATATATATATATATATATTAATTTCATCTCATTATCATCCAGTCTATATTAGCAGCAGACACAGTACGGTAGTCCACGGCTGTAGCTACCTCTGTGTCGGCAGTCGCTGGTCCATCCATAATTGTATACCACCTACCCGTGGTTTTTTTTTTTTTTTTCTTCTTGATACATACTACTATAGTAGCTTACTGTAGCAGTCTGCGGTGCTGCTGAGCTGACAGTGTCCAGCAGGTCCGTCATCAGTCATTACATAATAAATATATATACCTGTCCGGCTGCAGTACTAGTGATATTATATATATATATATATATATTAATTTCATCTCATTATCATCCAGTCTATATTAGCAGCAGACACAGTACGGTAGTCCACGGCTGTAGCTACCTCTGTGTCGGCAGTCGCTGGTCCATCCATAATTGTATACCACCTACCCGTGGTTTTTTTTTTTTCTTTCTTCTTGATACATACTACTATAGTAGCTTACTGTAGCAGTCTGCGGTGCTGCTGAGCTGACAGTGTCCAGCAGGTCCGTCATCAGTCATTACATAATAAATATATATACCTGTCCGGCTGCAGTACTAGTGATATTATATATATATATATATATATATATATATTAATTTCATCTCATTATCATCCAGTCTATATTAGCAGCAGACACAGTACGGTAGTCCACGGCTGTAGCTACCTCTGTGTCGGCAGTCGCTGGTCCATCCATAATTGTATACCACCTACCCGTGGTTTTTTTTTTTTTTTTCTTCTTGATACATACTACTATAGTAGCTTACTGTAGCAGTCTGCGGTGCTGCTGAGCTGACAGTGTCCAGCAGGTCCGTCATCAGTCATTACATAATAAATATATATACCTGTCCGGCTGCAGTACTAGTGATATTATATATATATATATATTAATTTCATCTCATTATCATCCAGTCTATATTAGCAGCAGACACAGTACGGTAGTCCACGGCTGTAGCTACCTCTGTGTCGGCAGTCGCTCGTCCATCCATAAGTATACTAGTATCCATCCATCTCCATTGTTTACCTGAGGTGCCTTTTAGTTGTGCCTATTAAAATATGGAGAACAAAAATGTTGAGGTTCCAAAATTAGGGAAAGATCAAGATCCACTTATACCTCGTGCTGAAGCTGCTGCCACTAGTCATGGCCGAGACGATGAAATGCCAGCAACGTCGTCTGCCAAGGCCGATGCCCAATGTCATAGTACAGAGCATGTAAAATCCAAAACACCAAATATCAGTAAAAAAAGGACTCCAAAATCTAAAATAAAATTGTCGGAGGAGAAGCGTAAACTTGCCAATATGCCAATTACCACACGGAGTGGCAAGGAACGGCTGAGGCCCTGGCCTATGTTCATGGCTAGTGGTTCAGCTTCACATGAGGATGGAAGCACTCAGCCTCTCGCTAGAAAAATGAAAAGACTCAAGCTGGCAAAAGCACCGCAAAGAACTGTGCGTTCTTCGAAATCCCAAATCCACAAGGAGAGTCCAATTGTGTCGGTTGCGATGCCTGACCTTCCCAACACTGGACGTGAAGAGCATGCGCCTTCCACCATTTGCACGCCCCCTGCAAGTGCTGGAAGGAGCACCCGCAGTCCAGTTCCTGATAGTCAGATTGAAGATGTCAGTGTTGAAGTACACCAGGATGAGGAGGATATGGGTGTTGCTGGTGCTGGGGAGGAAATTGACAAGGAGGATTCTGATGGTGAGGTGGTTTGTTTAAGTCAGGCACCCGGGGAGACACCTGTTGTCCGTGGGAGGAATAGGGCCGTTGACATGCCTGGTGAAAATACCAAAAAAATCAGCTCTTCGGTGTGGAAGTATTTCAACAGAAATGCGGACAACATTTGTCAAGCCGTGTGTTGCCTTTGTCAAGCTGTAATAAGTAGGGGTAAGGACGTTAACCACCTCGGAACATCCTCCCTTATACGTCACCTGCAGCGCATTCATAATAAGTCAGTGACAAGTTCAAAAACTTTGGGCGACAGCGGAAGCAGTCCACTGACCAGTAAATCCCTTCCTCTTGTAACCAAGCTCACGCAAACCACCCCACCAACTCCCTCAGTGTCAATTTCCTCCTTCCCCAGGAATGTCAATAGTCCTGCAGGCCATGTCACTGGCAATTCTGACGAGTCCTCTCCTGCCTGGGATTCCTCCGATGCATCCTTGCGTGTAACGCCTACTGCTGCTGGCGCTGCTGTTGTTGCTGCTGGGAGTCGATGGTCATCCCAGAGGGGAAGTCGTAAGCCCACTTTTACTACTTCCACCAAGCAATTGACTGTCCAACAGTCCTTTGCGAGGAAGATGAAATATCACAGCAGTCATCCTGTTGCAAAGCGGATAACTGAGGCCTTGACAACTATGTTGGTGTTAGACGTGCGTCCGGTATCCGCCGTTAGTTCACAGGGAACTAGACAATTTCTTGAGGTAGTGTGCCCCCGTTACCAAATGCCATCTAGGTTCCACTTCTCTAGGCAGGCGATACCGAGAATGTACACGGACGTCAGAAAAAGACTCACCAGTGTCCTAAAAAATGCAGTTGTACCCAATCTCCACTTAACCACGGACATGTGGACAAGTGGAGCAGGGCAGGGTCAGGACTATATGACTGTGACAGCCCACTGGGTAGATGTATGGACTCCCGCCGCAAGAACAGCAGCGGCGGCACCAGTAGCAGCATCTCGCAAACGCCAACTCTTTCCTAGGCAGGCTACGCTTTGTATCACCGGTTTTCAGAATACGCACACAGCTGAAAACCTCTTACGGCAACTGAGGAAGATCATCGCGGAAGGGCTTACCCCAATTTGACTCTCCTGTGGATTTGTGGCATCGGACAACGCCAGCAATATTGTGTGTGCATTAAATATGGGCAAATTCCAGCACGTCCCATGTTTTGCACATACCTTGAATTTGGTGGTGCAGAATTTTTTAAAAAACGACAGGGGCGTGCAAGAGATGCTGTCGGTGGCCAGAAGAATTGCGGGACACTTTCGGCGTACAGGCACCACGTACAGAAGACTGGAGCACCACCAAAAACGCCTGAACCTGCCCTGCCATCATCTGAAGCAAGAAGTGGTAACGAGGTGGAATTCAACCCTCTATATGCTTCAGAGGTTGGAGGAGCAGCAAAAGGCCATTCAAGCCTATACAATTGAGCACGATATAGGAGGTGGAATGTACCTGTCTCAAGCGCAGTGGTGAATGATTTCAACGTTGTGCAAGGTTCTGCAACCTTTTGAACTTGCCACACGTGAAGTCAGTTCAGACACTGCCAGCCTGAGTCAGGTCATTCCCCTCATCAGGCTTTTGCAGAAGAAGCTGGAGGCATTGAAGGAGGAGCTAAAAGGGAGCGATTCCGCTAGGCATGTGGGACTTGTGGATGGAGCCCTTAATTCGCTTAACAAGGATTCACGGGTGGTCAATCTGTTGAAATCAGAGCACTACATTTTTGCCACCGTGCTCGATCCTAGATTTAAAACCTACCTTGGATCTCTCTTTCCGGCAGACACAAGTCTGCTGGGGTTTAAAGACCTGCTGGTGACAAAATTGTCAAGTCAAGCGGAACGCGACCTGTCAACATCTCCTCCTTCACATTCTCCCGCAACTGGGGGTGCGAGGAAAAGGCTCAGAATTCCGAGCCCACCCGCTGGCGGTGATGCAGGGCAGTCTGGAGCGACTGCTGATGCTGACATCTGGTCCGGACTGAAGGACCTGACAACGATTACGGACATGTCGTCCACTGTCACTGCATATGATTCTGTCACCATTGAAAGAATGGTGGAGGATTATATGAGTGACCGCATCCAAGTAGGCACGTCAGACAGTCCGTACTTATACTGGCAGGAAAAAGAGGCAATTTGGAGGCCCTTGCACAAACTGGCTTTATTCTACCTAAGTTGCCCTCCCACAAGTGTGTACTCCGAAAGAGTGTTTAGTGCCGCCGCTCACCTTGTCAGCAATCAGCGTACGAGGTTACTTCCAGAAAATGTGGAGAAGATGATGTTCATTAAAATGAATTATAATCAATTCCTCCGTGGAGACATTGACCAGCAGCAATTGCCTCCACAAAGTACACAGGGAGCTGAGATGGTGGATTCCAGTGGGGACGAATTGATAATCTGTGAGGAGCGGGATGTACACGGTGATATATCGGAGGATGATGATGAGGTAGACATCTTGCCTCTGTAGAGCCAGTTTGTGCAAGGAGAGATTAATTGCTTCTTTTTCGGTGGGGGTCCAAACCAACCCGTCATTTCAGTCACAGTCGTGTGGCAGACCCTGTCACTGAAATGATGGGTTGGTTAAAGTGTGCATGTCCTGTTTATACAACATAAGGGTGGGTGGGAGGGCCCAAGGACAATTCCATCTTGCACCTCTTTTTTCTTTCATTTTTATTTGCGTCATGTGCTGTTTGGGGAGTGTTTTTTGGAAGGGCCATCCTGCGTGACACTGCAGTGCCACTCCTAGATGGGCCAGGTGTTTGTGTCGGCCACTAGGGTCGCTTATCTTACTCACACAGCTACCTCATTGCGCCTCTTTTTTTCTTTGCGTCATGTGCTGTTTGGGGAGTGTTTTTTGGAAGGGCCATCCTGCGTGACACTGCAGTGCCACTCCTAGATGGGCCAGGTGTTTGTGTCGGCCACTAGGGTCGCTTATCTTACTCACACAGCTACCTCATTGCGCATCTTTTTTTCTTTGCGTCATGTGCTGTTTGGGGAGTGTTTTTTGGAAGGGCCATCCTGCGTGACACTGCAGTGCCACTCCTAGATGGGCCAGGTGTTTGTGTCGGCCACTAGGGTTGCTTAGCTTACTCACACAGCTACCTCATTGCGCCTCTTTTTTTCTTTGCGTCATGTGCTGTTTGGGGAGTGTTTTTTGGAAGGGCCATCCTGCGTGACACTGCAGTGCCACTCCTAGATGGGCCAGGTGTTTGTGTCGGCCACTAGGGTCGCTTAGCTTACTCACACAGCTACCTCATTGCGCCTCTTTTTTTCTTTGCGTCATGTGCTGTTTGGGGAGTGTTTTTTGGAAGGGCCATCCTGCGTGACACTGCAGTGCCACTCCTAGATGGGCCAGGTGTTTGTGTCGGCCACTAGGGTCGCTTAGCTTACTCACACAGCTACCTCATTGCGCCTCTTTTTTTCTTTGCGTCATGTGCTGTTTGGGGAGTGTTTTTTGGAAGGGCCATCCTGCGTGACACTGCAGTGCCACTCCTAGATGGGCCAGGTGTTTGTGTCGGCCACTAGGGTCGCTTAGCTTACTCACACAGCTACCTCATTGCGCCTCTTTTTTTCTTTGCGTCATGTGCTGTTTGGGGAGTGTTTTTTGGAAGGGCCATCCTGCGTGACACTGCAGTGCCACTCCTAGATGGGCCAGGTGTTTGTGTCGGTCACTAGGGTCGCTTAGCTTACTCACACAGCTACCTCATTGCGCCTCTTTTTTTCTTTGCGTCATGTGCTGTTTGGGGAGTGTTTTTTGGAAGGGCCATCCTGCGTGACACTGCAGTGCCACTCCTAGATGGGCCAGGTGTTTGTGTCGGCCACTAGGGTCGCTTATCTTACTCACACAGCTACCTCATTGCGCCTCTTTTTTTCTTTGCGTCATGTGCTGTTTGGGGAGTGTTTTTTGGAAGGGCCATCCTGCGTGACACTGCAGTGCCACTCCTAGATGGGCCCGGTGTTTGTGTTGGCCACTAGGGTCGCTTATCTTACTCACACAGCTACCTCATTGCGCCTCTTTTTTTCTTTGCGTCATGTGCTGTTTGGGGAGTGTTTTTTGGAAGGGCCATCCTGCGTGACACTGCAGTGCCACTCCTAGATGGGCCAGGTGTTTGTGTCGGCCACTAGGGTCGCTTAGCTTAGTCATCCAGCGACCTCGGTGCAAATTTTAGGACTAAAAATAATATTGTGAGGTGTGAGGTATTCAGAATAGACTGAAAATTAGTGGAAATTATGGTTTTTGAGGTTAATAATACTTTGGGATCAAAATGACCCCCAAATTCTATGATTTAAGCTGTTTTTTAGGGTTTTTTGAAAAAAACACCCGAATCCAAAACACACCCGAATCCGACAAAAAAAATTCGGTGAGGTTTTGCCAAAACGCGGTCGAACCCAAAACACGGCCGCGGAACCGAACCCAAAACCAAAACACAAAACCCGAAAAATTTCAAGTGCTCATCTCTAATTGTAAGTCTTATCATTTACCAGGAAGTCCTCCAAAATTAAAGTTCTAAGTACAGAAATACTTGAAATTCCATAGCAAAGCACGGGTATTCAGCTAGTAAGCTATAAAAACCAACTTGCTAGTACTTTCAATAGAAAACAAAAACAAATTTACTAAGAATCGTGTGTGGAATATCATTGCTCTAAAGTAGTAGTAGTTAACAAAAACCAAAGAAAAATAAACTATAAACCACGTGTAAAAGAGCAACAGCAGGTGTGGATGCCCCCAACACAGTGCACATGCCCCCAGCACATGCCTTTTCCTAGTGCCCAATCTGTACCTCCCTCAATGGGGGCCGTGGGCCACTTATGACTGGCCTTTTTGTTCCCCAAAATTTCCCCAACCATAAAAACAGAGTTCCGTAACTATACAGTGCAGGTTGGATACAGTGCAGGTCGGCTATACTGCAGGTCGGATACAGAGTGGGTCATATACAGTGCGGGGCAGATACATTGTTGAATTTGATACAGTGTGGATTACAGCGCAGTGTTGGTCGGAGACAATGCGGGATACAGTGCGGGTCAGAAACAATGTATGTTGGATACAGTAGGGGTCGGATACAGTGCAGAATACAGTGTGGGTCAGATATAGTGTGGGTTACAGTGCGGCTTGGATACAGTGCGGGATACAGTGTGGGTCAAATACAGTGCAGGTCAGATACAGTATGGGTTATAGTGAAGGTCGGATACAGTGATAGAGGGCCTTATTCAGGTTTGTTAGCAAACCAAAAAGCAAGCAGTTAGGCAAACCCATGTTGCACTGCAGTTGGGGCAGATGTAACATGTGTAAAGAGAGTTCTCAGATACATCGTTGTCAGTGATTATGGTCACGTCAGCACTCCCGGTCAATAACACAGCCTCGGCGCCACCATTATGTGGTAATTCAGGAGTATGTCACTCCACCGGGTAGCTATTCAGTTCTACCAACACACAGTTATTAATATTCAAACAAAATTGGCACACAT
The DNA here is from genome assembly GCF_028390025.1 of Pseudophryne corroboree. Classification (NCBI taxonomy): domain Eukaryota; kingdom Metazoa; phylum Chordata; class Amphibia; order Anura; family Myobatrachidae; genus Pseudophryne; species Pseudophryne corroboree. The sequence continues at coordinate 467,682,017 of NC_086445.1, forward strand.
ATATGTAGTATGTACTTTTTTGCTGGCTCATAGGTTCCCTGAGAGAACATCAGAGATCTAGCTAAAATAAATAATATTTAATTTAAGCATGATGCTCCAATGCTTAATAAAGGACACATAACTCAATATGCAAATGAGTTTCATAGACTTAAAGGATATACAGAATCACAACTGAAACACCAGTGTCTTTATTTTAGATAAGGTATGGTGTAATGGTTAGCATTACTGACTCACAGTACTGAGGTCATGGGTTTGATTCCCACTATGGCCCTAACTGTGTGGAGTTTGTATATTCTCCCTGTGCTCAAGCAGATTTCCTCAAGGTACTCCGGTTTCCTCCCACAATACAAACATATACTGGTAGGTTAACTGGCTCCCAACAAACTTAAATTATAATATCCACCGGGGCATGGATTGCAACCCTCGCCTGCATATGAAAAGGGGTAGGCAGGGCATGGCGGCCTTTGTGGGGTGGTGCCTGGATGACTCCTAGTCCGCATTATACACCCCACCCCCCTTCAGTGTGGGGCTCATGTTGGCCGTGCCCCAGCCCCTGAAGCATTCAAGCTGATTTCTTGCAGCAGCTGGGCCCTGTAACAGCTCCAGAGCTGCTCTGGTAGGCAAGTGAAAGGGTGTGGACCCTGCAGCGCCACCTGCAGTTTGCATACACACATAGCGCGTTGGAAGGCACAAAGCAAGCAGATGGGAGGAGAGGCCAGGACAGTGCGCAGGGGCAAAGAAGGGAGGGGGTCAAGAAGGGAGAAGAGGAAAGAGACAGCAAACAAGGCTGGAGGGAGACCCAAGACAAAGAGATCTGACTTTTACCAGAGCCGACCAGGGGAAAGCGCGAACGCAGTCCCCCACTACCACATATTATGCAGTCAAGTTTCCCACATTTGGGGAAATCGCAGGGGTCAGCACACCCAGAGTGCAATGGGTCAGCCTCGCCCTGGGAGAACCACCTTTGTGATCATGGGATCTCCCCTGAAGGTTGAGATGGACATCGATGGTCAATGTTTGCTAACCATCAATGTTTTTTTTTCGATGTTAGTGTTTTTTCCATTCAATGGTGGCACTATCACGTTTGACACCATCGAATGGTAATGATTTTATGGTGTTCCGATGGTTTACTGTTTCTTTAATTCCTGAGATCTGCACTGTGCTGGCTCCTTCCTGGCTACTGTGTGTGTGCATCAGGAGCATCTTGGGTTCGTTGAAGGCTGTCTCTGTGACTCTCTGTCTGCCTCAGACATACTTGCTCTGATCCCTCCCCTCTCTAGGCTGCTACTAGGGAACAGGTCACAAAACTAGCTGTGATTGGCTCTCTGAGGGAGTGAGAACCAATCAGAGTGCATCCCTCGCTCCTGCAACAGCAGCCAGCTAGCTACACAGCTCATGAGGCTATCATTGTGAAAAGTTAACCAACAGATGTGAATGGCCAAATATTTTCTTTAAAGCGCTGCTGAATATATGTGAGTTATATAAATAACTGGTACTAATAATAATAATTGTGAGTTAGGAAGCTGCCGAGAAATTGGTCGGTACATCCCAACATTACATTCTCTCCTATAAAATAGACACTGTCTTCCAGATATCCCTGTCATTTATCCCTGCACAGGCTACTAATAGCCCCTACCCTTTCAGTGAAAATTTTATTTAGGGTCTTTGTAACTCACATACCTTCCTTGGTAAGATTTCTCAATCAAGGGGGGAGAGTGCACCACACTTAATAGAATTGTCAGAAGTTCATAACATAACTTTTCAAGTTTTATTTTTCCTGACCAGATGCTTCAAAGGGGGATTTACAAATTGAGACACTCTGCCTTCATGGGTCATAAAATGGTGAGCGGGCTTTCTGGTAGATGCCTTATACATGTTCACTGTAATTGTTCCAACTTTAGATGATGTAAGAAATGTATCCCTGATTCCACTGACTGTAATGGATTCATATTCACTCAATTAGTTAAACCATTTTTCAATGTAACTAAAATGTCTAGTGGACCCTGAGTCCATATACCAGCAGTCTCTCCTAAGACTCACTGCTATATTCAAGGCTGACTCACTTTTGTTATAATGTTTTCTCAGATACCGCTTTGGTCTTTTAGTATGCAGTCTGATGCCTTGTGCCCTACTTTGTGACTAATAAAGCATTTGTACTGTACTTGGATTTTTTAAACTTTTTTATCACATTCAGTCTAATGTTGTGTTTCCAGGGCTAAAACACACATTTACTAACATTTTAAAATTCATATAAAAAATCATTGTGACATTTCCTCCAATTTAAAATATTATTTAGACATATGAGTATTACACAAAGAAACACATTTAAAAGACAGCACGTAACCATGTAACTACATATCAACATATAATACCACCTACCTAAAATCAATATTCTAATCCTTAACTCAACTCAGTAAACACATTAAAATAATTGTAAAATGAATAAGTGTGTATTGTGGCCAAATATACTATACATTTTAAAAAAGCATCAGTTTATATGATAAAGTAGTTACCTGGTTTGCTCCTAAACATTTTGTATACATTGGCATTGATACACTTTCAGAAAGCTGGCTGCATGCCTCCTTTTTCTCATTCATTGACCATGTGCTGTGTTATGTTGTAAGTAGTGATGAGCGGTTTCGGATCCTCGGGATCCGAACCCGCCCGAACTTCACCTTTTTTTTCACGTGTCCGAGCAACTCAGATCCTCCCACCTTGCTCGGTTAACCCGAGCGCGCCCGAACGTCATCATCCCGCGGTCGGATTCTCGCGAGATTCGTATTCTATATAAGGAGCCGCGCGTCGCTGCAATTTTTCACTCATGCATTGGAGATGATCGTGAGAGGACGTGGCTGGCGTCCTCTCAGTTTCTATGTTCAGTGGGCTGCAAATTGTGCTGCAAATATCTGTGCTCAGTGTGCTGCAAATATCTGTGCTCAGTGTGCTGCAAGTGCAAATATCTGCGTTCTCTGCCTGAAAAACGCTCCATATCTGACTGTGCTCAGTGTGCTGCAAATATCTGTGCTCAGTGTGCTAATTGCTTTATTGTGGGGACTGGGGACCAGCAGTATTATATAGTAGGAGGACAGTGCAGAGTTTTGCTGACCAGTGACCACCAGTATTATACGTTCTCTGCCTGAAAAACGCTCCATATCTGTGCTTCATTGTAGTATATAGTAGGAGGACAGTGCAGAATTTTGCTGACCACCAGTATAACTATATATATAGCAGTACGGTACAGGAGTCCACTGCTCTAGCTACCTCTGTGTCGTCAAGTATACTATCCATCCATACCTGTGGTGCATTTCAGTTTTGCACAGTTTGCTGACCACCAGTATATACTATATAGCAGTACGGTAAAGAAGGCCACTGCTCTACCTACCTCTGTGTCGTCAAGTATACTATCCATCCATACCTGTGGTGCATTTCAGTTTTGCACAGTTTGCTGACCACCAGTATATAATATATAGCAGTACGGTACAGTAGGCCACTGCTCTACCTACCTCTGTGTCGTCAAGTATACTATCCATCCATACCTGTGGTGCATTTGTTTTGCACAGTTTGCTGACCACCAGTATACACTATATAGCAGTACGGTACAGTAGGCCACTGCTCTACCTACCTCTGTGTCGTCAAGTATACTATCCATCCATACCTGTGGTGCATTTCAGTTTTGCAGTTTGCTGACCACCAGTATATAATATATAACAGTACGGTACAGTAGGCCACTGCTCTACCTACCTCTGTGTCGTCAAGTATACCATCCATCCATACCTGTGGTGCATTTCAGTTTTGCACAGTTTGCTGACCACCAGTATACACTATATAGCAGTACGGTACAGTAGGCCACTGCACTACCTACCTCGGTGTCGTCAAGTATACTATCCATCCATACCTGTGGTGCATTTCAGTTTTGCACAGTTTGCTGTCCACCAGTATATAATATAAAGCAGTACGGTATAGTAGACCACTGCTCTACCTAACTCTGTGTCGTCAAGTATACTATCCATCCATACCTGTGGTGCATTTCAGTTTTGTACAGTTTGCTGACCACCAGTATATACTATATAGCAGTACGGTACAGTAGGCCATTGCTCTACCTACCTCTGTGTCGTCAAGTATACTATCCATCCATACCTGTGGTGCATTTCAGTTTTGCACAGTTTGCTGGCCACCAGTATATACTATATAGCAGTACGGTACAGTAGGCCACTGATAAAGCCTAATATTTATCCTATATTAAACACTATAAAAGGTTAAGAGACACAGTACGCAATTGGCGTATGGGGTACCGTAAGGGTACGCACTTAGCGTAGCATACGCTCGGCCGTGATCGAGACGCACATGCGGCACGCTCGCTCACAGCTTAATGCGTGGTGTCGAGCACGCTATAGGCGAGCGACTACCGTAATGCTACGCTACCAGCGTAGCGGACGCTCGAGACCACGAGGAGATCACGAGCGGCGCAGACGCTCACAAGACGACAATCAGTAAACCTTGAATGTAACACACAGAAAGGATACTCTTATACTGTAAATCTTGTACTGAAACACTGTAGCGATATAACGCTGCTTAACCTTGTTAACACTAAAGCTGTTTGAGCGATCGTGATCGCTCCTATTACCCACTGCAATGTAATGAACACAAGATACCGTGCTAAGGATCCAACACCTTTACTAACGAGCTTTTAGTTATATCGAAAATAGAAACAGTTAACAAGTCATACACTACAGGCTAACATATAATTCTAACAGGATATCTAGACAGAAATATACGCAAATAGTAAACAATCGCAAATACAAATACATAGACTAAGAATGAATGGCTAACATTACACGGGTAACAAAGTGGCAACAGAGAAACATACCATACGGGGAACACTCGCAGGAGCAACCGGAATCCAGTCCTCCAATTATCAGCGATAACTGTTGAAGAGAGAGAGTACTGGCCAGTCTGGGGACAGTGACCCTTATATACACAACATACAGTGTACTTCAAAGGGCCCTACAACCTTATTGTTCATTGGACACATGAATGTCTCTCTGCACTATAACAAAAGGTCATAGGTGGATTTGAACAGGTGGGCTGTGACTATTTCAAACAGCTCAGGTGGGTGGGAATCTCCGGATTCCCGCCGCATGGATAATGAACTGCAAATATAGAATATGTCCAGAAACTACTAATGGCCATAACTACACGCAGGAGCGATTAATCTTTACCTAACCAACACCGGATTATTGCTATTAAAATACTCTTCGGTTAGGTACCAGACACCACTGTTCAACCTTAAACAGACCCTTTGTACCACGCAAAGAGGGATTCCCAAGTCCGTAAACAAGTCACATTAAACAAACTTACAGTTATTACTAAAGGGAACATTACCTATAAAACATGCTATTTGGTTCTATCATTAAACGATTGAGTCGCCCGCTAGACGCACACAAACTCTACCGTAAATGCACATACCACGCGCTCGAGCGCATGGCCGAGGCGCCATCACGCGGCTGCGTATATCCGCACGCACGGGAGAGAATGTGCACGTGCAGCAGGCACGCGCATGAGGTGAATATATGGCAACGTGTAGCGTGATATTTTTCCGACTTTGACAGTCCACCCTTTGGCAGTCACCAATAACTGCCACTTCCTAAAACAGTTCAAAAAGAGAAAAATATATGTCATGTATAATACATTTCTATGATTGGGTAAGAAGAAGAAGGTGGGAAAAAGGTATGACCTAGTGAGATAGTAGAAGCATGTGTGTATGAGTCCATATTTGAGGGGTCATGTATCATCGTGCCGTACGTGTTTTAAATCAAGCTTCGAGGTATTGCGAAGTATACATTTGAATTCCTTCTTATCCCGTATTACGGGCCTGTGGATGGGCTGTCAAACTTTACCGAGCTCTTGTCGGCTTTTGGTTGCAACAAAATGGGGGAGCACATTTTAGTTGATGATACATGAATGGGGGGATATGTGAGTGCTGATATCTGTGCCTATATTCCCTATCGACTATGTGTGTCATTACCTGAAGGTTGTAGAGATGAAGATAAGAAGCAATTATGGTAAATGCAGTCGTAAACTATGTGAGTTTAATGTACATTTGTTGCTTGAGGTCTTGTCTTGTGTCTTGTCTCGATGTACATGTTGACTGTAGTCTCCCGATGCTTTTGCTATAATTGCTTGAGCAAAAAGCTTTCTCAATGTCCATAGACTTACAAAAGTGTTGGGCTATCGTAAAATTTTAAAATCGCTAGGGATATTGGGGGTCTATGGCATTGTCCATCAATGGTCTGTGTAAAAGGTTGTCAAATTCTTCTTCCAAGCGGATGTCTTTGTACCTTGGAGGAAAACAAAGGAGAAACGGGTGAAAGAAACGGACCGTGGAATCACATTTTCATCACAACATTGTCTCTATCGTTGGGTCATAAATCAAATTAGTCGTTGTTATTGTAGTATCTTCACTTCTTAAACTCATCACTCGGGCACTACGTTTACACTTCGTTAAAACCTGAACGCATCTAAATATCAGACCGACCAATATGATGACACCCAGAATACACAAAAGAAATTTCCCTACATCCATGATAATACCTTGGGCCCATTCTCCTAAACCAGAGAACCAATTTCGTGGGTTCAACCATGACACCCAACTGGTCAGCTCATTACCCACAGCAGCAAGGGTGAGATTGTGTTTCCTTCGGAACTCCCATTTTAATTGCAAGATGTCATCCATCTTTTGGTCTATGACCTCGGCTGGGTCCTCCGTGCTGTTTGTAATATACGTGCAACACTTTATTCCATATTGAGTCGCTAGGGTAACACAATACCCGCCTGTCACAGCTGTGAGATAATTGAGAATCATCCTATGCTGAACCAGTTCTGTTTTGTAGGCTTGTAACTCTCTCCCCGTATACCTGAATGTGTCGTCATACATTTCAGTGATATTGTCTAATAAATTTGCAAGCGCAGATATATATTTGTAATTTATCACTCCTCTGGAGGTACGAGTGATATCTAACGCGATTAGGAATTGAATCCCGGTGGATTCATGGATCAGGTCAGAGGCCGGATGCTCTGTTCTTTCTATCAGGTGCCGTTTAACGATGTGCTCGTAATGAGTGTGAGTATAAGGAGCTTGGGCACTGCGGTGAATATCTTTCATTTTAGTGTGGGATACAGTCATTACCTCAGGCAGTACTTTTCCAATATAACATAACCCTTCTGAGTTTGGGGCAAGCCACTTATACGCCTTCCTCCCGCATATGAAGTATGCATCATCGGGGAGAACATATGGGACGGAGTGTGACATAACCATATTACAGATTTTCCATGTGAACTCTCCTAACCCTAATTCTTCCATCTGTTTAGTACACGTATCAGTTTGTACGATCTGTGCACAGTATCCTGGTGATACTTCTCCAACTCGCATGATTCTACTTCCTAGGGTGTACCTATACCGAAAGAATTTCCTATGGTCGGCTATCTGGCGTATAAGTTCTGTGTCTATGGGCAATCTGTCGGCTCTATGTGAGAATGTCATTTTTTGATTACTCCATGACACTTCCCAATTTCCCGGCTTTCGGGGATTGGAAATGTTAAAGCACACTAAGGACCTATCCACATGATATTGGTGGAGCTTCAAACTAGGAGGACTAGAGATATTAAACCTCTTGTCCACCGGCCTCCCACCACTTAGCTCAAGTACCTCTCCTACAGTTAAAGGGAATGGTACTAATCCTGATTTACTATGGCCTTGAGGTACTTGAGAGCATACCCAACAGTCTGTCTGGTTTAACACTTTACCCACTAAGGAGTGATAGTCACTCAATGGATGCCGGTCCATGTGGACATTAAAACTGGACTGACATTTCTTTATGCACCCATCCTCAACTAAGTTATCACAATGCCTACAGATGCAATTTTCTTCAGCTAACAATCCTTCACAATTCCTTCTATGGTCAATGCTACCAGATCGTTTTCTGATACTCGCCTTTGCTTGGTGATTATGTTGTTCTTGGAAATCTACGCCTCCATCTCTGTCATCAGAACCCATTCCAGAACCTCTCTCGACCTCCATGGTACTCTCGCCGGAACAGACTGCTCTGGTCAACATCATGGTCAACAGGAAAATCCGGATCACAGTCTCTTGGGGCAAGTCCATCTTATAGGAGGAAATGGAGAAAAATGAGAAGGGGGAAAGAAATAATTGAGGGAGATGGGATGGGAGGTGGAGAAAAACAATAAAAGGGAAACAGGGGATCGACAACTGCCTCCGATCTTATTATTCTCAATACTCAGGTGCCGTTTCACTCTTCCTGAAACAGACACTCCAGTGATACAACTTCCTCTACCGTCTGTTCTTTATCACGAGACCTCTCTGGATCAGCAACCTTCTTACAATGGGACGAATGAACCCAAGTCTCTCTCTCGGCAACCTTCAATGCTGTCGTGCTAATCAATAAGACTTGGTATGGTCCTTCCCATCTGTCAATAAGGCAACCTGAGCGTAGAAAATTCCGTATCATTACATAATCCCCAGGTTCAATGTCATGACAATTACTATCTGGCAGATCAGGAATCACCAACTTCAAATTATCATTCTGATTCCTTAGCTGTTTACTCATCTTAACCAAGTACTTTACGGTTACTTCATTGTTACATTTCAAATCATCCTGGGGGTTAATCATAACATGGGGTTGTCGACCAAACAGAATTTCAAAAGGAGACAGATTAAGAGGGGACCTGGGAGTGGTTCTGATGCTGTACAATACGATTGGCAAAGCTTCGGGCCATAACAGTCCTGTTTCAGTCATTACCTTGCTCAATTTATTTTTAATAGTGCTGTTAACTCTCTCCACCTTTGTGCTCGCCTGGGGGCGATACGGAGTATGCAGCTTACTATTACTTCCCATCAACTTACACATTGTTTGAAAGACTTCACCTGTAAAGTGGGTACCCCTATCACTTTCAATTATTCTAGGGATACCGTACCTACACACAAATTCCTGCACAATTTTCTTTGCAGTAAATACACCGGTATTTGTGGCCACGGGAAATGCTTCAACCCAATTTGAAAACACATCAATACAGACCAAAACATACTTTAAATTTCTACAAGGTGGCAATTGTATGAAATCAATTTGTATCACCTGGAAAGGGCCATCTGTTGGAGGGATATGAGATGGCTCTGTCGGTATTGCCTTTCCGATATTCTTCCTCAAGCAGGTGAGGCATGTCATCGCTCTCTTACCCGCATGGGAAGAAAATCCTGGGGCGCACCAATAAGCTCTTACTAGCTTACACATCCCTTCTTTGCCTAAGTGAGTCAGCCCGTGTGCTGCTTCCGCTAGACTTGGAAGGTATGCTCTTGGTGCCACTGGTTTACCATGTCCATCTGTCCAGAGTCCTGAGGACTCCTGGTCATATCCTTTTGACCTCCAAACTGCCTTTTCCTGTGGGGAACACAAATTTTGCATTTCACACAATTTCTGTGTGTTTACAGTATTAAATACCATCAGTTGTGTGATGTCTGTCTGTCTGGGGGTACCAGCTGCTAATTTAGCAGCTTCGTCTGCTCGGCTGTTACCAAGTGATACCGGGTCTTGGCTATATGTGTGAGCTTTACACTTAATAACAGCCACTCTGTCGGGTTCCTGTATCGCTGTTAGAAGTCTTTTGATGTGGGCTGCATGCGCTACGGGTGTGCCAGCTGCCGTCATGAAATTTCTGAGGCGCCATAGGGCTCCGAAATCATGAACTACTCCGAATGCGTACCTAGAATCTGTGTAGATATTGGCTGACTTGCCCTTAGCCAATTCACATGCTCTGGTTAGGGCAACCAGTTCAGCAACTTGTGCTGAGTGAGGTGGGCCTAGCGGTTCTGCTTCTATGGTACCTTGGTCATCTACGACTGCGTATCCAGTACACAAGTCTCCCGAGTCCGTCTGTCTGTGACAACTACCGTCAGTGTAGAAAGTAAAATCTACATCTTCCAGTGGGTTGTCACTGATGTCAGGCCTTGCCGTGAAATTTTGGGTCAAATATTCCATACAATCATGTATGTCATCCTCTGTATTAAATCCTCCTTCACCATTACTCTCATCCTCCACCCTTTGTGCCTGTCCAGGCACACCTGGGAGATACGTTGCAGGATTTAATGCGCTGCATCTCCTTATGGTGATGTTTACGGGGGCCATCAGTGCCAATTCCCATCTTGTAAACCGCGCTGATGAGACGTGTCTGGTTTGGGCAGAATTTAGTAAGGCTGACACTGCATGTGGTATATGGATTGTGAGGTTGTGTCCTAGCACTACGTCTTCGCTTTTTGTAACTAGCAATGCTATCGCTGCAACACTTCGCAAGCATGTGGGGAGGGATCGCGCTACCGTGTCAAGCTGAGCGCTGTAGTAAGCTACCGGCCTGCTGGCATCACCATGCTTCTGGGTTAGGACACCTGCTGCGCACCCAGCACTCTCTGTTCCGTACAGCTCAAAGGGTTTCCCATAGTCTGGCATACCTAATGCTGGTGCCTGCGTTAGGCACTGTTTAAGTCTCTCAAATGCCATCTCAGATTCGTCTGTGTGCGAAATCCGATCAGGTTTGCTTGATGAGACCATTTCCTGCAACGGTAAGGCCAGTATGGAAAAACCTGGGATCCAGTTACGGCAATACCCACACATTCCTAAAAATGTTGTAATCTGTTGCTGGGTTTGTGGCAGGGTCATGTCACGAATTGCTTGAATTCTATCAGCGGTAAGGTGTCTCAGTCCTTGTGTTAGACAGTGTCCCAAATACTTCACACGGGTCTGGCATAATTGCAACTTGTCTTTGGAAACCTTGTGTCCTGTGTCTGAAAGATGAAACAGGAGCTGTTTCGTATCTCTCTGGGACGCTTCCAATGAATCTGAACACAGTAGTAAATCGTCCACGTACTGTATCAATACTAATCCACTCACTGGTTGGAAAGACTGTAAACAATCATGCAGGGCTTGTGAGAAAATACTTGGACTGTCTATGAACCCTTGTGGTAAGCGAGTCCAGGTATACTGAACTCCCCTGTATGTGAATGCAAATAAGTATTGACTGTCAGTGTGCAGAGGTACCGAGAAGAAAGCGGAGCAGAGGTCAATTACAGTGAAAAATTTGGCAGTGGGAGGGATTTGCATAAGAATGACAGCTGGATTTGGCACTACGGGGAATTGACTCTCAACTATTTTGTTGATCCCTCTTAGATCCTGCACTAATCTATAACCCCTCCCCCCACTCTTTTTAACAGGGAAGATGGGACTATTGGCAGTGCTGGACGTCCTTACCAGAATGCCCTGTTGTAGCAAGCGCTCTATTACAGGGTAAACTCCTAACTCCACCTCTGGCTTCAGAGGATATTGTGGGATTTTTGGAGCTATCCTACCATCTTTTACTTGCACAACTACTGGGGCTACATTTGCCATCAATCAAGTGTCTTGTGCGTCCTTGGTCCAAAGTGATTCCGGTATCTGGGAAATCATTTCTTCTACCCTGGACGGACACCTATTTACAACAACAGTGTGTGACATTAATCTTGTTGGGGAGTCTAACATATCTTGTGCTTCCTGAGCGTGGTTTTTGGGTATGTCCAAGAACACACCTTCAGGAGTACAGTATATGACGCATCCCATTTTGCACAGTAAATCTCTCCCTAAGAGATTAGTCGGAGCCGATGCAGCCAGCAGAAAAGAATGCTTGGTATGCAAAGGCCCTATCGTAACCTCTGTTGGTTTGCTTAAAGGGTATTGTCGTACTACTCCTGTTACTCCCATGGCTGGAATTGTTTTACCAGTGGTTCTCATGCCCACGGTCGAATTTATCACTGACTTGGCCGCCCCCGTATCTACAAGGAAATTTAGAGATTTACCAGCTACATCAATTGTAACCTCGGGTTCACTTCCAAGGCTCGCAATCAATTTCACTGGCTGCAGATTACAGGTGTGACCACACCCCTATGGTGCGTGGTGACCTCCCTGCATTGCAGTGGCAGCTATTACCTGTGAAGGGGGTAAATGGGTATTATCAGAGACTTGCCAATCTCTTTTTGGGGGATACCTTCTTGTTTCCCTTGCGTGTGGCTCATAACTCCGTCTCTGCGGTCCTTGATCCCAATTTCGTATGTCATGTCGTTGTCTAGGGTTTTTATGTGCATTATGTGAGTTATTTGTACAGTTACGTGCAAAATGTCCTTCCCTGTTACAATTGTAACATTTTACCACATGCGGCTTACCACCAGGGGTCTGTGATCGGGACTGAGGCGGCCTTGTTGTAAGGGCCTGGATACTTATTGCCATCAGTCTATCACTTTGTGACTCCCTGCGTCTTGTGATGTTCCTGTCGTGCCCAACAGCAGTCTCTCTTAAGGCGGCCACCGACATACCTCTCCACTTAGGTTGAGTAGTTTGTACTCTACTCCTTAATACCTCCTTTAAACCGTCCATCAAGACGGACACCGCTACCTCTCTATGGTGTATATTTGCCTCAATGTCCACGATCCCAGTATATTTAGCCATTTCCTCCAATGCCCTGTGGGAATAGTCAGGGGCAGTTTCCCTTTCCATTTGTTTAATGGAGAATATTTTGTTCCATTTTACTACAGCTGGGAAGTATATTCCCAACTGCAGATTGATTCTGGTTACATTGTGTTGATTATATTCATCCGTAAGGGGTACCTCCTCATCTAATTTACAGTCGGCTATAAACTTTATGGGGTCAATACTAGAGGGCAGACATGCCCGCAGTAGTGTCCGCCAATCTTTGTTGTTAGGTTCAGTGGAGTTACCTAGGTCCTTAATGAACCTCTGGCATGTGGCTAAATCTTTTCTGGGATCAGGAAATTCAGACAAAATTGTTCTTAATTCTGCTCGGGACCAGGGACAGTGCATAGCAATATTCCTAATGGGTGTGGCTCCATTTGTGTCAGTCTTACCATTGGGGACCGCTATTACTCTAACAGGGTTAATATTAATTACTTCACTCTGGTTTGATTCTTCAGTGTGTGGTGCAATAGTTTCAGCATATTGTACAGTGCCGTACTTACCTGTAGACACAACCTCACCTGTCCCTGAGCTATGGGCTTTAGATGCCAATCTTACTGGTTGGGCGATGCCCACTGAAGTATCGCTTATGGTGGCCGCTAGAGAGAGAGCTGAAATCGTAGTGGGCTCATCTTCTTGGTCGTATTCCTGGGGGAAGTTTAACATAGGATACAACTTGCATGGGTTAGCGTTAGTATCAACATTTGCATTAACTTTTATCTTAACCTTATCACTACTACATTGATTAAGTGCACTCTTATCGTACACCCGCATGTCATTCTCTGTAGCCACTTTGTCCCCTACTATATATGGTGGTGGTGCCGTTGCTACTAGATTTCTACCAGGATTTGGAATTGCTTTCTGAGCTAATTCCTGTTGTATTTCACTTTCCTGTTGCCATATCTGTAAACAATCATAATGTCTAATCCTCTGCTTTGCAGATTTTATTAGACCTATCCTTTTTCTTAGATTCTGCAATACTTTAGGGTTCAGACTGCCTACCCGGGGAAACTGTTCCCCATCATCCTCTGTCATACGTTCCCATTCTTTGCATAATACCTGTGTGTGTGATCCGTATTTTTCACACATTATATACCGTGCGGACCCTTTGGGCCAGCAACTACCAACGTGAACCCTTGTTGGACGTCCCTTCTTTGAACAACTGGCCCCCATCGTTTGCAGATATTGCTGTCTTAGCTAATTCTTACAAACAGACCAACTTGCCCGCGGTAAGGCGACGGTGAAAGTTCAACTAGTGCCTTCACTCACTTCCGTCCTGTAACCTCTATTTACTGGGGCGCGTGGGAGTATGCTACCCTCCCCAGTAAGTATTGGTTGTTAGAGATTTCCTGAGTGAACAGCGAAACTCCCTTAAAATAACAAACACCTACACAAATCACGTTAGAATGTACAAATAGCGTTTATGATCCCACAGTAAATTTTTAATGGGTATCAAGGTAACAAACTAATGCACACAATTACGTGCGGTACAGTCGCACTGCGTATAAGTAACTATTACTTATCCACCTTACGACCAGCGGAATCGATTGTTTAGGCTGCGAAACCTTCAGCCGGAGCTTTAACTTGACTATATGGGTGCTACGCCAAACCCCCGGGGCTGCGCTTAAATACCTCGCAGTCCTTTTGTCTGCGGAAACTACTTGCTCCTTTACCTTATACAATGTTAACGCGGTGAGCTAGTCCCACGCCACCAAGTGTCCACTCACCTGATGTGGTCTCCGACGGGATCCCGATTTGTGGGTTCACAAAAATAATACCTTAAGTTCTACACTCACTCCTACTCACTCATATACACACTGATCTTTTTCTGTACAGAAATTCCTTTCATACAGGTAGGGGTCTAATCCCTGGGTTTTGCAGTAGAAAAAGGTTTTCTTTTAACTAATACTTTTTTTTGAAAAACTGAACAACCGTGTGCTATTATCAGGTGGCTGTACTATACCGCCCACCCTAAACAAGGTTATTGTGTGATTTGAGTCTCAGTGGGCGTATCCGTACGCTCTGTTGCGTAAAACACGCCCCGTGCGTATGCCTTTGCGTCACGTACGTGATCTCGCACGTTGTCCGAGACACGTATGCACAAAGTGCAGATATGCCCACAGCGACACAATCAACACGCTTCTATCAATGTAAACGATATTAAACTATGATCGCTTACCGTACACCACACAGTATTTGCTATGCTGTGTGCGTGTCCTTTACAATTATTCCCTTAAAAATTATCCTATTTAATCTCAACTAAATAGCACCAGATTTCTTCAGCACGTGTCTAATAATCAATTCTAATGGCAACAAGAAAGTGAGCTGCAACAATGTAGATGTGTGCGTGCATGTGTGTGTGCGTATGCAAAAACAGAAATAAACATTTTTTTTAAAAGATAATAGCGTATTGTTCTTACCTCCGGTTCCGGATTCCTTCAACACTCCTTACTAAGTGAAGCAGACGCTTATCTGGTCAGCACTACGAGGGATACCACCTTCCCGCCCTTTGCTGACCGATAATGTCTGCTAAAGTTACCTAGTGCAGATATGTGAAGAGCGGAGGAGCCCCCAATTGATAAAGCCTAATATTTATCCTATATTAAACACTATAAAAGGTTAAGAAACACAGTACGCAATTGGCGTATGGGGTACCGTAAGGGTACGCACTTAGCGTAGCATACGCTCGGCCGTGATCGAGACGCACATGCGGCACGCTCGCTCACAGCTTAATGCGTGGTGTCGAGCACGCTATAGGCGAGCGACTACCATAATGCTACGCTTCCAGCGTAGCGGACGCTCGAGACCACGAGGAGATCACGAGCGGCGCAGATGCTCACAAGATGACAATCAGTAAACCTTGAATGTAACACACAGAAAGGATACTCTTATACTGTAAATCTTGTACTGAAACACTGTAGCGATATAACGCTGCTTAACCTTGTTAACACTAAAGCTGTTTGAGCGATCGTGATCGCTCCTATTACCCACTGCAATGTAATGAACACAAGATACCGTGCTAAGGATCCAACACCTTTACTAACGAGCTTTTAGTTATGTCGAAAAGAGAAACAGTTAACAAGTCATACACTACAGGCTAACATATAATTCTAACAGGATATCTAGACAGAAATATACGCAAATAGTAAACAATCGCAAATACAAATACATAGACTAAGAATGAATGGCTAACATTACACGGGTAACAAAGTGGCAACAGAGAAACATACCATACGGGGAACACTCGCAGGCGCAACCGGAATCCAGTCCTCCAATTATCAGCGATAACTGTTGAAGAGAGAGAGTACTGGCCGGTCTGGGGACAGTGACCCTTATATACACAACATACAGTGTACTTCAAAGGGCCCTACAACCTTATTGTTCATTGGACACAGGAATGTCTCTCTGCACTATAACAAAAGGTCATAGGTGGATTTGAACAGGTGGGCTGTGACTATTTCAAACAGCTCAGGTGGGTGGGAATCTCCGGATTCCCGCCGCATGGATAATGAACTGCAAATATAGAATATGTCCAGAAACTACTAATGGCCATAACTACATGCAGGAGCGATTAATCTTTACCTAACCAACACCGGATTATTGCTATTAAAATACTCTTCGGTTAGGTACCAGACACCACTGTTCAACCTTAAACAGACCCTTTGTACCACGCAAAGAGGGATTCCCAAGTCCGTGAACAAGTCACATTAAACAAACTTACAGTTATTACTAAAGGGAACATTACCTATAAAACATGCTATTTGGTTCTATCATTAAACGATTGAGTCGCCCGCTAGACGCACACAAACTCTACCGTAAATGCACATACCACGCGCTCGAGCGCATGGCCGAGGCGCCATCACGCGGCTGCGTATATCCGCACGCACGGGAGAGAATGTGCACGTGCAGCAGGCACGCGCATGAGGTGAATATATGGCAACGTGTAGCGTGATATTTTTCTGACTTTGACACCACTGCTCTACCTACCTCTGTGTCATCAAGTATACTATCCATCCATACCTGTGGTGCATTTTAGTTGTGCGCAGTATATATAGTTGTAGGCCATTGCTATTGATATATTACTGGCATATAATTCCACACATTAAAAAATGGAGAACAAAAATGTGGACGGTAAAATAGGGAAAGATCAAGATCCACTTCCACCTCGTGCTGAAGCTGCTGCCACTAGTCATGGCCGAGACGATGAAATGCCATCAACGTCGTCTGCCAAGGCCGATGCCCAATGTCATAGTAGAGAGCATGTAAAATCACAAAAAATAAAGCTCAGTAAAATTACCCAAAAATCTAAATCAAAATCGTCTGAGGAGAAGCGTAAACTTGCCAATGTGCCATTTACGACACGGAGTGGCAAGGAACGGCTGAGGCCCTGGCCTATGTTCAAGGCTAGTGGTTCAGCTTCACCTGAGGATGGAAGCACTCATCCTCCTGCTAGAAAACTTAAGAGTTAAGATGGCAAAAGCACAGCAAAGAACTGTGCGTTCTTCTAAATCACAAATCCCCAAGGAGAGTCCAATTGTGTCGGTTGCGATGCCTGACCTTCCCAACATTGGACGGGAAGAGGTTGCGCCTTCCACCATTTGCACGCCCCCTGCAAGTGCTGGAAGGAGCACCCGCAGTCCAGTTCCTGATAGTCAAATTGAAGATGTCACTGTTGAAGTACACCAGGATGAGGATATGGGTGTTGCTGGCGCTGGGGAGGAAATTGACAAGGAGGATTCTGATGGTGAGGTGGTTTGTTTAAGTCAGGCACCCGGAGAGACACCTGTTGTCCGTGGGACGAATATGGCCATTGACATGCCTGGTCAAAATACAAAAAAAATCAGCTCTTCGGTGTGGAATTATTTCAACAGAAATGCGGACAACAGGTGTCAAGCCGTGTGTTGCCTTTGTCAAGCTGTAATAAGTAGGGGTAAGGACGTTAACCACCTAGGAACATCCTCCCTTATACGTCACCTGGACCGCATTCATCAGAAGTCAGTGACAAGTTCAAAAACTTTGGGTGACAGCGGAAGCAGTCCACTGACCACTAAATCCCTTCCTCTTGTAACCAAGCTAATGCAAACCACACCACCAACTCCCTCAGTGTCAATTTCCTCCTTAGACAGGAAAGCCAATAGTCCTGCAGGCCATGTCACTGTCAAGTCTGACGAGTCCTCTCCTGCCTGGGATTCCTCCGATGCATCCTTGAGTGTAACGCCTACTGCTGCTGGCGCTGCTGTTGTTGCTGCTGGGAGTCGATCGTCATCCCAGAGGGGAAGTCGGAAGACCACTTGTACTACTTCCAGTAAGCAATTGACTGTCCAACAGTCCTTTGCGAGGAAGATGAAATATCACAGCAGTCATCCTGCTGCAAAGCGGATAACTCAGGCCTTGGCAGCCTGGATGGTGAGAAACGTGTTTCCGGTGTTAATTCACAGGGAACTAGAGACTTGATTGAGGTACTGTGTCCCCGGTACCAAGTACCATCTAGGTTCCATTTCTCTAGGCAGGCGATACCGAAAATGTACACAGACGTCAGAAAAAGAGTCACCAGTGTCCTAAAAAATGCAGTTGTACCCAATGTCCACTAAACCACGGACATGTGGACAAGTGGAGCAGGGCAGACTCAGGACTATATGACTGTGACAGCCCACTGGGTAGATGTATTGCCTCCCGCAGCAAGAACAGCAGCGGCGGCACCAGTAGCAGCATCTCGCAAACGCCAACTCGTTCCTAGGCAGGCTACGCTTTGTATCACCGCTTTCCATAAGAGGCACACAGCTGACAACCTCTTACGGAAACTGAGGAACATCATCGCAGAATGGCTTACCCCAATTGGACTCTCCTGGGGATTTGTGACATCAGACAACGCCACCAATATTGTGCGTGCATTACATCTGGGCAAATTCCAGCACGTCCCATGTTTTGCACATACATTGAATTTGGTGGTGCAGAATTATTTAAAAAACGACAGGGGCGTGCAAGAGATGCTGTCGGTGGCCCAAAGAATTGCGGGCCACTTTTGCCATTCAGCCACCGCGTGCCGAAGACTGGAGCACCAGCAAACAGTCCTGAACCTGCCCTGCCATTATCTGAAGCAAGAGGTGGTAACGAGGTGGAATTCAACCCTCTATATGCTTCAGAGGATGGAGGAGCAGCAAAAGGCCATTCAAGCCTATACATCTGCCCACGATATAGGCAAAGGAGGGGGAATGCACCTGACTCAAGCGCAGTGGAGAATGATTTCAACGTTGTGCAAGGTTCTGCAACCCTTTGAACTTGCCACACGTGAAGTCAGTTCAGACACTGACAGCCTGAGTCAGGTCATTCCCCTCATCAGGCTTTTGCAGAAGCAGCTGGAGAAATTGAAGGAGGAGCTAAAACAGAGCGATTCCGCTAGGCATGTGGGACTTGTGGATGGAGCCCTTAATTTGCTTAACCAGGATTCACGGGTGGTCAATCTGATGAAATCAGAGCACTACATTTTGGCCACCATGCTCGATCCTAGATTTAAAACCTACGTTGTATCTCTCTTTCCGGCAGACACAAGTCTGCAGAGGTTCAAAGACCTGCTGGTGGGAAAATTGTCAAGTTAAGCGGAACGTGACCCGTCAACAGCTCCTCCTTCACATTCTCCATCAACTGGGGCTGCGAGGAAAAGTCTAAGAATTCCGAGCCCACCCGCTGGCGGTGATGCAGGGCAGTCTGGAGCGAGTGCTGACATCTGGTCCGGACTGAAGGACCTGCCAACGATTACTGACATGTCGTCTACTGTCACTGCATATGATTCTGTCACCATTGAAAGAATGGTGGAGGATTATATGAGTGACCGCATCCAAGAAGGCATGTCAGACAGTCCGTACGTATACTGGCAGGAAAAATAGGCAATTTGGAGGCCCTTGCACAAACTGGCTTTATTTTACCTAAGTTGCCCCCCCTCCAGTGTGTACTCCGAAAGAGTGTTTAGTAGAGATGAGCGCCTGAAATTTTTCGGGTTTTGTGTTTTGGTTTTGGGTTCGGTTCCGCGGCCGTGTTTTGGGTTCGAACACGTTTTGGCAAAACCTCACCGAATTTTTTTTGTCGGATTCGGGTGTGTTTTGGATTCGGGTGTTTTTTTCAAAAAACACTAAAAAACAGCTTAAATCATAGAATTTGGGGGTCATTTTGATCCCAAAGTATTATTAACCTCAAAAACCATAATTTACACTCATTTTCAGTCTATTCTGAATACCTCACACCTCACAATATTATTTTTAGTCCTAAAATTTGCACCGAGGTCGCTGTGTGAGTAAGATAAGCGACCCTAGTGGCCGACACAAACACCGGGCCCATCTAGGAGTGGCACTGCAGTGTCACGCAGGATGTCCCTTCCAAAAAACCCTCCCCAAACAGCACATGACTCAAAGAAAAAAAGAGGCGCAATGAGGTAGCTGTGTGAGTAAGATTAGCGACCCTAGTGGCCGACACAAACACCGGGCCCATCTAGGAGTGGCACTGCAGTGTCACGCAGGATGGCCCTTCCAAAAAACCCTCCCCAAACAGCACATGACGCAAAGAAAAAAAGAGGCGCAATGAGGTAGCTGTGTGAGTAAGATTAGCGACCCTAGTGGCCGACACAAACACCGGGCCCATCTAGGAGTGGCACTGCAGTGTCACGCAGGATGTCCCTTCCAAAAAACCCTCCCCAAACAGCACATGACGCAAAGAAAAAAAGAGGCGCAATGAGGTAGCTGTGTGAGTAAGATTAGCGACCCTAGTGGCCGACACAAACACCGGGCCCATCTAGGAGTGGCACTGCAGTGTCACGCAGGATGTCCCTTCCAAAAAACCCTCCCCAAACAGCACATGACGCAAAGAAAAAAAGAGGCGCAATGAGGTAGCTGACTGTGTGAGTAAGATTAGCGACCCTAGTGGCCGACACAAACACCGGGCCCATCTAGGAGTGGCACTGCAGTGTCACGCAGGATGTCCCTTCCAAAAAACCCTCCCCAATCAGCACATGATGCAAAGAAAAAGAAAAGAAAAAAGAGGTGCAAGATGGAATTGTCCTTGGGCCCTCCCACCCACCCTTATGTTGTATAAACAAAACAGGACATGCACACTTTAACCAACCCATCATTTCAGTGACAGGGTCTGCCACACGACTGTGACTGATATGACGGGTTGGTTTGGACCCCCCCCAAAAAAGAAGCAATTAATCTCTCCTTGCACAAACTGGCTCTACAGAGGCAAGATGTCCACCTCATCTTCACCCTCCGATATATCACCGTGTACATCCCCCTCCTCACAGATTATCAATTCGTCCCCACTGGAATCCACCATCTCAGCTCCCTGTGTACTTTGTGGAGGCAATTGCTGCTGGTCAATGTCTCCGCGGAGGAATTGATTATAATTCATTTTAATGAACATCATCTTCTCCACATTTTCTGGATGTAACCTCGTACGCCGATTGCTGACAAGGTGAGCGGCGGCACTAAACACTCTTTCGGAGTACACACTTGTGGGAGGGCAACTTAGGTAGAATAAAGCCAGTTTGTGCAAGGGCCTCCAAATTGCCTCTTTTTCCTGCCAGTATAAGTACGGACTGTGTGACGTGCCTACTTGGATGCGGTCACTCATATAATCCTCCACCATTCTATCAATGTTGAGAGAATCATATGCAGTGACAGTAGACGACATGTCCGTAATCGTTGTCAGGTCCTTCAGTCCGGACCAGATGTCAGCATCAGCAGTCGCTCCAGACTGCCCTGCATCACCGCCAGCGGGTGGGCTCGGAATTCTGAGCCTTTTCCTCGCACCCCCAGTTGCGGGAGAATGTGAAGGAGGAGATGTTGACAGGTCGCGTTCCGCTTGACTTGACAATTTTGTCACCAGCAGGTCTTTCAACCCCAGCAGACCTGTGTCTGCCGGAAAGAGAGATCCAAGGTAGGCTTTAAATCTAGGATCGAGCACGGTGGCCAAAATGTAGTGCTCTGATTTCAACAGATTGACCACCCGTGAATCCTTGTTAAGCGAATTAAGGGCTGCATCCACAAGTCCCACATGCCTAGCGGAATCGCTCCCTTTTAGCTCCTTCTTCAATGCCTCCAGCTTCTTCTGCAAAAGCCTGATGAGGGGAATGACCTGACTCAGGCTGGCAGTGTCTGAACTGACTTCACGTGTGGCAAGTTCAAAGGGCATCAGAACCTTGCACAACGTTGAAATCATTCTCCACTGCACTTGAGACAGGTGCATTCCACCTACTATATCGTGCTCAATTGTATAGGCTTGAATGGCCTTTTGCTGCTCCTCCAACCTCTGAAGCATATAGAGGGTTGAATTCCACCTCGTTACCACTTCTTGCTTCAGATGATGGCAGGGCAGGTTCAGTAGTTTTTGGTGGTGCTCCAGTCTTCTGTACGTGGTGCCTGTACGCCGAAAGTGTCCCGCAATTTTTCTGGCCACCGACAGCATCTCTTGCACGCCCCTGTCGTTTTTTAAAAAATTCTGCACCACCAAATTCAAGGTATGTGCAAAACATGGGACGTGCTGGAATTTGCCCATATTTAATGCACACACAATATTGCTGGCGTTGTCCGATGCCACAAATCCACAGGAGAGTCCAATTGGGGTAAGCCATTCCGCGATGATCTTCCTCAGTTGCCGTAAGAGGTTTTCAGCTGTGTGCGTATTCTGGAAAGCGGTGATACAAAGCGTAGCCTGCCTAGGAAAGAGTTGGCGTTTGCGAGATGCTGCTACTGGTGCCGCCGCTGCTGTTCTTGCGGCGGGAGTCCATACATCTACCCAGTGGGCTGTCACAGTCATATAGTCCTGACCCTGCCCTGCTCCACTTGTCCACATGTCCGTGGTTAAGTGGACATTGGGTACAACTGCATTTTTTAGGACACTGGTGAGTCTTTTTCTGACGTCCGTGTACATTCTCGGTATCGCCTGCCTAGAGAAGTGGAACCTAGATGGTATTTGGTAACGGGGGCACACTGCCTCAATAAATTGTCTAGTTCCCTGTGAACTAACGGCGGATACCGGACGCACGTCTAACACCAACATAGTTGTCAAGGACTCAGTTATCCGCTTTGCAGTAGGATGACTGCTGTGATATTTCATCTTCCTCGCAAAGGACTGTTGAACAGTCAATTGCTTACTGGAAGTAGTACAAGTGGGCTTACGACTTCCCCTCTGGGATGACCATCGACTCCCAGCGGCAACAACAGCAGCGCCAGCAGCAGTAGGCGTTACACGCAAGGATGCATCGGAGGAATCCCAGGCAGGAGAGGACTCGTCAGAATTGCCAGTGACATGGCCTGCAGGACTATTGGCATTCCTGGGGAAGGAGGAAATTGACACTGAGGGAGTTGGTGGGGTGGTTTGCGTGAGCTTGGTTACAAGAGGAAGGGATTTACTGGTCAGTGGACTGCTTCCGCTGTCACCCAAAGTTTTTGAACTTGTCACTGACTTATTATGAATGCGCTGCAGGTGACGTATAAGGGAGGATGTTCCGAGGTGGTTAACGTCCTTACCCCTACTTATTACAGCTTGACAAAGGGAACACACGGCTTGACACCTGTTGTCCGCATTTCTGGTGAAATACCTCCACACCGAAGAGCTGATTTTTTGGGTATTTTCACCTGGCATGTCAACGGCCATATTCCTCCCATGGACAACAGGTGTCTCCCCGGGTGCCTGACTTAAACAAACCACCTCACCATCAGAATCCTCCTGGTCAATTTCCTCCCCAGCGCCAGCAACACCCATATCCTCCTCATCCTGGTGTACTTCAACACTGACATCTTCAATCTGACTATCAGGAACTGGACTGCGGGTGCTCCTTCCAGCACTTGCAGGGGGCGTGCAAATGGTGGAAGGCGCATGCTCTTCACGTCCAGTGTTGGGAAGGTCAGGCATCGCAACCGACACAATTGGACTCTCCTTGTGGATTTGGGATTTCGAAGAATGCACAGTTCTTTGCTGTGCTGCTTTTGCCAGCTTGAGTCTTTTCATTTTTCTAGCGAGAGGCTGAGTGCTTCCATCCTCATGTGAAGCTGAACCACTAGCCATGAACATAGGCCAGGGCCTCAGCCGTTCCTTGCCACTCCGTGTGGTAAATGGCATATTGGCAAGTTTACGCTTCTCCTCCGACAATTTTATTTTAGGTTTTGGAGTCCTTTTTTTACTGATATTTGGTGTTTTGGATTTGACATGCTCTGTACTATGACATTGGGCATCGGCCTTGGCAGACGACGTTGCTGGCATTTCATCGTCTCGGCCATGACTAGTGGCAGCAGCTTCAGCACGAGGTGGAAGTGGATCTTGATCTTTCCCTAATTTTGGAACCTCAACATTTTTGTTCTCCATATTTTAATAGGCACAACTAAAAGGCACCTCAGGTAAACAATGGAGATGGATGGATTGGATACTAGTATACAATTATGGACGGGCTGCCGAGTGCCGACACAGAGGTAGCCACAGCCGTGAACTACCGCACTGTACTGTGTCTGCTGCTAATATATAGACTGGTTGATAAAGAGATAGTATACTCGTAACTAGTATGTATGTATAAAGAAAGAAAAAAAAACCACGGTTAGGTGGTATATACAATTATGGACGGGCTGCCGAGTGCCGACACAGAGGTAGCCACAGCCGTGAACTACCGCACTGTACTGTGTCTGCTGCTAATATATAGACTGGTTGATAAAGAGATAGTATACTCGTAACTAGTATGTATGTATAAAGAAAGAAAAAAAAACCACGGTTAGGTGGTATATACAATTATGGACGGGCTGCCGAGTGCCGACACAGAGGTAGCCACAGCCGTGAACTACCGCACTGTACTGTGTCTGCTGCTAATATAGACTGGTTGATAAAGAGATAGTATACTCGTAACTAGTATGTATGTATAAAGAAAGAAAAAAAAACCACGGTTAGGTGGTATATACAATTATGGACGGGCTGCCGAGTGCCGACACAGAGGTAGCCACAGCCGTGAACTACCGCACTGTACTGTGTCTGCTGCTAATATATAGACTGGTTGATAAAGAGATAGTATACTCGTAACTAGTATGTATGTATAAAGAAAGAAAAAAAAACCACCGTTAGGTGGTATATACAATTATGGACGGGCTGCCGAGTGCCGACACAGAGGTAGCCACAGCCGTGAACTACCGCACTGTACTGTGTCTGCTGCTAATATATAGACTGGTTGATAAAGAGATAGTATACTCGTAACTAGTATGTATGTATAAAGAAAGAAAAAAAAACCACGGTTAGGTGGTATATACAATTATGGACGGGCTGCCGAGTGCCGACACAGAGGTAGCCACAGCCGTGAACTACCGCACTGTACTGTGTCTGCTGCTAATATATAGACTGGTTGATAAAGAGATAGTATACTCGTAACTAGTATGTATGTATAAAGAAAGAAAAAAAAACCACGGTTAGGTGGTATATACAATTATGGACGGGCTGCCGAGTGCCGACACAGAGGTAGCCACAGCCGTGAACTACCGCACTGTACTGTGTCTGCTGCTAATATATAGACTGGTTGATAAAGAGATAGTATACTCGTAACTAGTATGTATGTATAAAGAAAGAAAAAAAAACCACGGTTAGGTGGTATATACAATTATGGACGGGCTGCCGAGTGCCGACACAGAGGTAGCCACAGCCGTGAACTACCGCACTGTACTGTGTCTGCTGCTAATATAGACTGGTTGATAAAGAGATAGTATACTCGTAACTAGTATGTATGTATAAAGAAAGAAAGAAAAACCACGGTTAGGTGGTATATACAATTATGGACGGGCTGCCGAGTGCCGACACAGAGGTAGCCACAGCCGTGAACTACCGCACTGTACTGTGTCTGCTGCTAATATATAGACTGGTTGATAAAGAGATAGTATACTCGTAACTAGTATGTATGTATAAAGAAAGAAAAAAAAACCACGGTTAGGTGGTATATACAATTATGGACGGGCTGCCGAGTGCCGACACAGAGGTAGCCACAGCCGTGAACTACCGCACTGTACTGTGTCTGCTGCTAATATATAGACTGGTTGATAAAGAGATAGTATACTCGTAACTAGTATGTATGTATAAAGAAAGAAAAAAAAACCACGGTTAGGTGGTATATACAATTATGGACGGGCTGCCGAGTGCCGACACAGAGGTAGCCACAGCCGTGAACTACCGCACTGTACTGTGTCTGCTGCTAATATATAGACTGGTTGATAAAGAGATAGTATACTCGTAACTAGTATGTATGTATAAAGAAAGAAAAAAAAACCACGGTTAGGTGGTATATACAATTATGGACGGGCTGCCGAGTGCCGACACAGAGGTAGCCACAGCCGTGAACTACCGCACTGTACTGTGTCTGCTGCTAATATATAGACTGGTTGATAAAGAGATAGTATACTCGTAACTAGTATGTATGTATAAAGAAAGAAAAAAAAACCACGGTTAGGTGGTATATACAATTATGGACGGGCTGCCGAGTGCCGACACAGAGGTAGCCACAGCCGTGAACTACCGCACTGTACTGTGTCTGCTGCTAATATAGACTGGTTGATAAAGAGATAGTATACTACTAATATTATATATACTGGTGGTCAGGTCACTGGTCACTAGTCACACTGGCAGTGGCACTCCTGCAGCAAAAGTGTGCACTGTTTAATTTTAATATAATATTATGTACTCCTGGCTCCTGCTATAACCTATAACTGGCACTGCAGTAGTGCTCCCCAGTCTCCCCCACAATTATAAGCTGTGTGAGCTGAGCAGTCAGACAGATATATAATATATATAGATGATGCAGCACACTGGCCTGAGCCTGAGCAGTGCACACAGATATGGTATGTGACTGACTGAGTCACTGTGTGTATCGCTTTTTTCAGGCAGAGAACGGATATATTAAATAAACTGCACTGTGTGTCTGGTGGTCACTCACTATATAATATATTATGTACTCCTGGCTCCTGCTATAACCTATAACTGGCACTGCAGTAGTGCTCCCCAGTCTCCCCCACAATTATAAGCTGTGTGAGCTGAGCAGTCAGACAGATATATATAATATTATATATAGATAATAGATGATGCAGCACACTGGCCTGAGCCTGAGCAGTGCACACAGATATGGTATGTGACTGAGTCACTGTGTGCTGTGTATCGCTTTTTTCAGGCAGAGAACGGATTATAAATAAAACTGGTGGTCACTGGTCACTATCAGCAAAACTCTGCACTGTACTGAGTACTCCTAATGCTCCCCAAAATTAGTAAATCAAGTGTCTCTCTAATCTATTCTAAACGGAGAGGACGCCAGCCACGTCCTCTCCCTATCAATCTCAATGCACGTGTGAAAATGGCGGCGACGCGCGGCTCCTTATATAGAATCCGAGTCTCGCGATAGAATCCGAGCCTCGCGAGAATCCGACAGCGTCATGATGACGTTCGGGCGCGCTCGGGTTAACCGAGCAAGGCGGGAAGATCCGAGTCGCTCGGACCCGTGAAAAAAAACATGAAGTTCTGGCGGGTTCGGATTCAGAGAAACCGAACCCGCTCATCTCTAGTGTTTAGTGCAGCCGCTCACCTTGTCAGCAATCGGCGTACGAGGTTACTTCCAAAAAATGTGGAGAAGATGATGTTCATCAAAATGAATTATAATCAATTCCTCGGTGGAGACATTCACCAGCAATTGCCTCCAGAAAGTACACAGGGACCTGAGATGGTGGATTCCAGTGGGGACGATTTAATAATCAGTGAGGAGGGGGATGTACGCAGTGAAAGGGGTGAGGAATCGGACGATGAGGAGGAGGTGGACATCTTGCCTCTGTAGAGCCAGTTTGTGCAAGGAGAGATTGATTGCTTCTTTTTTGGTGGGGGCCCAAACCAACCAGTCATTTCAGTCACAGTCATGTGGCAGACCCTGTCGCTGAAATGATGGGTTCGTTAAACTGTACATGTCCTGTTTATACAACATAAGGGTGGGTGGGAGGGCCCAAGGACAATTCCATCTCGCACCTCTTTTTTCTTTCATTTTTCTTTGCATCATGTGCTGTTTGGGGACTATTTTTTTGAAGTGCCATCCTGCCTGACACTGCAGTGCCACTCCTAGATGGGCCAGGTGTTTGTGTCGGCCACTTGTGTCGCTTAGCTTAGCCATCCAGCGACCTTGGTGCACCTCTTTTTTTCTTTGCATCATGTGCTGTTTGGGGACTATTTTTTAAATCTGACATCCTGTCTGACACTGCAGTGCCACTCCTAGATGGGCCAGGTGTTTGTGTCGGCCACTTGGGTCGCTTAGCTTAGTCACACAGCTACCTCATTGCGCCTCTTTTTTTCTTTGCATCATGTGCTGTTTGGGGACTATTTTTTTGAAGTTCCATCCTGTCTGACACTGCAGTGCCACTCCTAGATGGGCCAGGTGTTTGTGTCGGCCACTTGGGTCGCTTAGCTTAGTCATCCAGCGACCTCGGTGCAAATTTTAGGACTAAAAATAATATTGTGAGGTGTGAGGTGTTCAGAATAGACTGAAAATGAGTGGAAATTATGGTTATTGAGGTTAATAATACTATGGGATCAAAATGACCCCCAAATTCTATGATTTAAGCTGTTTTTGAGGGTTTTTTGTAAAAATACACCCGAATCCAAAACACACCCGAATCTGACAAAAAATTTTCAGGGAGGTTTTGCCAAAATGCGGCCGAATCCAAAACACGGCCTCGGAACCGAATCCAAAACCAAAACACAAAACCCGAAAAATTTCCGGTGCACATCTCTAGTTGTAACTGTTCCATCACACTTGTTTAGAATTTACAAAGATTAATAATGTTTGTGTGCATAGAAGTGGAATAAATATTCTGAAAATAGATGAAAAATTGTTCGCTCGCTAGCTGCTTTTAGCAGCCGTGCAAACGCTAAGCCGCCGCCCTCTGGGAGTGTATCTTAGCTTAGCAGAAATGCGAACGAAAGGATCGCTGTGCTACTACAAAAAAAGATTGTGCAGTTTCAGAGTAGCTGCAGACCTACTCCTAGCTTGCGATCACTTCAGACTATTTAGTTCCTGTTTTGACGTCACGTACATGCCCTGCGTTTTGCCAGCAACGCCTGCGTTTCCCCAGGCACCCCTGCGTTTGTATCTGACACACCTGCTTTTTGACACACACTCCCCGAAAACGGTCAGTTACCTCCCAGAAACACCCACTTCCTGTCAATCACTCTGCGGCCAGCAGTGCGACTGAAAAGCGTCGCTAGACCTTGTGTGAAACTGCATCGGCTTTTGTGAAAGTACTTTGCGCATGCGCATTGCGCCGCATACGCATGCACAGAAGTGAAGCTTTTTTACCTAATCGCTGTGCTGCAAACGAAAACAGCTAGCGAACAACTCGGAATGACCCCCAATCTTCTGAATTTTGTCTTCATTCCACTTTTAATAGTTATGAGTAGTACAGTTCTGTCTAAGCATTTACATAAGAAGCCTTCATGCATGCTATATATGTTATACATATGTGTTTGTGGGTCAAATATTATTTTTAAAAAAATGAATACAGTACAGTCTATGGAATTTGATGTGCCAAATAATTTTCCCAGGTGTGCGTTAAGAAGATAGATTAAATATATTTTTCTTATAAAACGTCAAAATCAAAAGGTATAATGAACAATACATTTGGATAGGCTTTAACCACCTTTTTCTTTGCAAATCTTACAGTGCAGCAGCTTATTTGGCCTAGTATGCTCTACCACCTATAACAAATCAGGAAATGCTGTCAATTGTGCCAGCCTCTTATTTTTCATGCATCAGTCATTTGGGCATGTTGGCACAATAATTGCAAGGACACAGGAACATAATATGTTGCACATTAGAGTAGATGAGGGCTGAATAAGCACAAGACCATATAAGAGCCCCATTTTTTGTGATTGGTTGTTTATGACAAAGCAGTTGCTAGGTAGTTTTTCCAAGGGACCTTGGGAATTTTCTATAGGTTGTTTTCCTTGTCCATCAGGATTTGTGGGTGTAGGCTACAGTGCATATAAAAGCTTGGGTCATGCGCTTCATACTTCCTCATGCCATTTGGACAGCTAAGTAATACAGTCTCTGTGACTGCTGCATTTAGTGTGCATTTTGTTCCCTTTTGTTTGTTATACCCCCCTCCCAGCCTCTATCCCCCGACCTATAATTTGCTATAACTGCCTGCACCAGTGGCGGAACTAGGAGAGAAGGAGGAGGAGGGAGGTGGAGGAGGGAGCCGCAGCAGCGCTGTGTTATTGGTGGAGGCGCTGCTGCTGCTGCCCCTCTGCTTCACTATAGGCTGTTCTCGGAAGACAGCCTATAGTGAAGCAGAGGGGCAGCAGCACCTCCACCAGTAACACAGCGCTGCTGCGGCTCCCTCCTCCACCTCCCTCCTCCTCCCCCGTACCGCTGCGCTGTTCTTCTCTCCTGTCCGGGCAGCTGTGTACTGTGGGCAGCGGTTGCCCGCAGCACACAGCAGCATGTAATGAGTCAGTTTGACTCATTACATGATTTGGGCCCCTGGACAGAGGCGGGCCCCAGTGCAACGCACTGGTTGCACTGGCGGTAGTTCTGCCTCTGGCCTGCACTGCTGTCCCCGCATATCCCTGCCTGCCCTGCATATCCCCGCAGGTCCGCTCCCCCTCGCCCATTGCTATGGTAGGCCCAGCGCTCGGGTCACAGAGCGCGGCCTCCCTTGCAGAGGTCCCCGTGTCTCTCTGGTCTCGGCGGGTCGGGCCGATGCGTCCCGCGCCGCTGATGCTGCTGCTCGCCCGGCCTGCGGTCGCGCTGTCCCGGCTGCAGCGGGCGGTGACTCGGATAGGCTGCGGTCGCCGGGGTCGCCCCTGGCGGCCGTTGGTCTGCGGACGGCTCCCTCACATGGCCTGATAACTTCTGGCGCGTCCTCCGTCTCCCCCCCCCCCCCCCGTTTGCGGCTCCGGCCTGGAGTCCTGGGGCGGGCTGCGGGGGGGGGGAAGGGGGGCGACGGCTGCAGATGCACTGAATATACTGGGCAGCAGGTGTTCCCTGTGCCACAGGTGTGGTTTTTACGGGCAGTTGCTGATGTCTCACCCTCGCTGGGGGTCCTGATTTGGCGCGTTTTCCTGTTCAGGGTGGGGTTAGTAGGCGGGTGCCCGTGTTTTCTTGGGGGGATGGTTTTTGCGCTGGGGAGTGCCGGGACGCCGGCTCGGTGGTTGGCCTCTGTTCTGGGGTCCCCAGCTGGGATAATGTCTATTACGCGGCGGGCGTTTCTGTTTTCGGAGCTCCGGCCGCTGGCACCTTGCCCTCAGGCGGCCAGCTCCATGTGCGGGGTCAAGGCGTCACCTCCCGCGGTTGGCGCAGTGCTGGTGCCGCGGCGGGGGACGTCCTGACGCGCGGTTCCCTAGGGGGGGGCTGCTGGGTCGGCTTTTTATGGGGGGTGTTTTGGTTACCTTTGTGGCTCAGGCACCCTGGTGTTACCGCCTGGGGTCCCCCAGCTGGCACAGGTGGGTGGGTGGGCTTTTTGTTACTTCAATACGGTCCCTGGGGGGGTCAGGTCACGGGGGTTCCTCCTGGGGCCCTCCGGTACGGTGGGGTGCCCCTGCGCCCACCGTGGGCGCTCATTAGGATCCCCTGGCTATTGGGTGGGTGCGTTCTGCTGTGCCCTCCTATTGGTGGATCTGTTTACCCCCCGCTGGGCGTGATGGGAGTTGCTGGTGGTTCCTCCCAGACATCCCTGGCTGGCTGCCACCGTTTGCCGGTCCCTTCTTCCGGGCCGGCCCCTCCGGTTCCTTCCCCTCGTTGTTGCGCAGCTGTTCCCACCCCGATCCCGGCGGCTCTTTGTTGCGCGGCGGTTTCCTGCTCCCCGTTAGCGCTCCCTCTTTTCTTCCCAGCTCCGTGTTTTCCTGTCCGGGCGTCGTCAGGACCGCGGATTGGGGATCCGCGAGTTGAAGGCCGAGAGAAGATTCGGTGTCGGTGTCTGATGGAGATGATCGGAATCGTCGTCTGCTGGAGTGGTTCCGGGTCCTTCAGGTAACGGTGAGCATGCTTTTCTTTTGTTTTTTAGCATTGTTTTGTTTTAAGTTGTGTTTCCTCTTGTTTCCCCGGGCGCCCGCGTGAATTTGCCTTGCTTACTGCGCGTCGCGCGGCTTCAGGGACTGGGTACGGCGGGGTGCCGGTGGCTACGGGCATGTCGGCTCCCTGATGTTTGGTTGGCAGGTTCATGGTGCTATGTCGGAGGTTACGGGCGGTGCGGACGGTGACGGCGGCATTGCTGCCCCGCACTGCACTGTGGTCATGCGGTCGTTTCCCACCGTGGCTCTGACTGTGTGGAGTTTTTACGTTCTCCCCATATGTAGGTGGGGTCCTCGCCAATCCACACATATACTGGTGGGTCGTGGGTGCCGTTTTTTGTTTAGCAGGGTAGGTTGTGGATGCGATCAGAAAGAGCCAGGTGGCCATGTTCTACATTACGAGGGTCGTGCTACACGGTTGTGATAGGCTAGCAGCTGGGGCCGCACAAATTTCTTGTTGGTTGCGGCTACCTCGGTCGGGGGCGCATGGGCCTCTTAATATCATGGTTTCTGCCTGCCATGCTGGTGCTCGGACCATGGACTGTCCTATTGGCACGGGCTCCCGCCCTAGGGGCCTGAGGTTGGTAGGTGCAGGGTGGGGGCAAATTAATGTTTCGCCACTCTTGCGGGGTGGTCACATGGTTGGGGTGCTCACCGGTCGCGAGCGGAACGCTTTCTGCTCCTTCAGAGGCATGGGGTAGGTGGCACGGAGGGCCCTTCCGCTGTTGCCGGTGGGTTCCCGAGTGGGTGCCCATTTCTGCTACCTTTGTCTCACCCACATGGGGTTTTATTTTCTACTGCTTTTCCGGACCAGGCCGCTTCCGGTGATGGCTCGGGGCCTTGTTTTTCTTTCTCTGGGCGCTTCCCGGGGGTGGTTCACGCTTTTTATGATCGACGTCCGTCCTCCCCCTCGGCCCTCCGCCTGTTTATGTCGTCTGGTTCCCAGTTGTTGGCGGCGCGGCGTTCGTTTCCCGGCGGTGCGACCCGGGCATGGCACCTGGGGTGGCGAGGCATGGTTGCGTTTCCTTTGCGGCATTCCGTGCATTGGTGCCTGGGACAGCTGTTGATGTTTCTTTGGTGTCTGACGTGTGTCTGGGGGTTGGCCGAGTTGGTCCAGCTACGTGAACGGGCTGGTGATGGCTAGTGATGAGCGGGTTTGGTTTCTCGGAAACCGAACCCCCCGAACTTCACGCTTTTTACACGGGTCCGAGGCAGACTCGGATCTTCCCGCCTTGCTCGGCTAACCCGAGCGCGCCCGAACGTCATCATCCCGCTGTCGGATTCTCGCAAGGCTCGTATTCTATCGCGAGACTCGGATTCTATATAAGGAGCCGCGCGTCGCCGCCATTTTCACTCGTGCATTGAGATTGATAGGGAGAGGACGTGGCTGGCGTCCTCTCTGTTTAGAATAGAAATAGATAGTGAGAGTGAGACACTTGATTTACTGGAGCTTAGGAGTACTCAGAGAGTGCAGAGTTTACTAGTGACTGACCAGTGACCACCAGTGCAGTTTTATTATTATTTAATATAATCCGTTCTCTGCCTGAAAAAAAACGATACCCAGTGACACAGTATACCATATCTGTGCTCAGCCTCAGTGTGCTGCATCATCTATGTATATCTGACTGTGCTGAGTGCTCACTGCTCACACAGCTTAATTGTGGGGGAGACTGGGGAGCAGTTATAGCAGGAGTACATATATTTAACAGTGCACACTTTTGCTGTCAGAGTGCCACTGCCAGTGTGACTGACCAGTGACCAGTGACCACCAGTATATTGTGATTGTCTGCCTGAAAAAGTTAAACACTCGTCGTGTGGTGTTTTTATTCTATAAACGCATTCTGCTGACAGTGTCCAGCAGGTCCGTCATTATATAATATATACCTGTCCTGCAGTAGTGATATATATATATTTTTTATATCATTATCATCCAGTCTATACAAGCAGCAGACGCAGTACGGTAGTCCACGGCTGTAGCTACCTCTGTGTCGGCAGTCGCTCGTCCATAATTGTATACCACCTACCTGTGGTGGTTTTTTTTTTTCTATCTTCTTCATACTAGTAGTTAACTTTAGGAGTCTGCAGTGCTGACAGTGTCCAGCAGGTCCGTCATTATATAATATATACCTGTCCGGCTGCAGTAGTGATATATATATATTTTTTATATCATTATCATCCAGTCTATATTAGCAGCAGACGCAGTACGGTAGTCCACGGCTGTAGCTACATCTGTGTCGGCAGTCGCTCGTCCATCCATAATTGTATACCACCTACCTGTTGTGTTTTTTTTTTCTATCTTCTTGATACTAGTAGCTTACTTTAGGAGTCTGCAGTGCTGACAGTGTCCAGCAGGTCCGTCATTATATAATATATACCTGTCCGGCTGCAGTAGTGATATATATATATTTTTTATATCATTATCATCCAGTCTATATTAGCAGCAGACGCAGTACGGTAGTCCACGGCTGTAGCTACCTCTGTGTCGGCAGTCGCTCGTCCATCCATAATTGTATACCACCTACCTGTTGTGTTTTTTTTTTTTTCTATCTTCTTGATACTAGTAGCTTACTTTAGGAGTCTGCAGTGCTGACAGTGTCCAGCAGGTCCGTCATTATATAATATATACCTGTCCGGCTGCAGTAGTGATATATATATATTTTTTATATCATTATCATCCAGTCTATATTAGCAGCAGACGCAGTACGGTAGTCCACGGCTGTAGATACCCCTGTGTCGGCAGTCGCTCGTCCATCCATAATTGTATACCACCTACCTGTTGTATTTTTTTTTTCTATCTTCTTGATACTAGTAGCTTACTTTAGGAGTCTGCAGTGCTAACAGTGTCCAGCAGGTCCGTCATTATATAATATATACCTGTCCGGCTGCAGTAGTGATATATATATATGTTTTATATCATTATCATCCAGTCTATATTAGCAGCAGACACAGTACGGGAGTCCACGGCTGTAGCTACCTCTGTGTCGGCAGTCGCTCGTCCATCCATAATTGTATACCACCTACCTGTTGTGTTTTTTTTTTCTATCTTCTTGATACTAGTAGCTTACTTTAGGAGTCTGCAGTGCTGACAGTGTCCAGCAGGTCCGTCATTATATAATATATACCTGTCCGGCTGCAGTAGTGATATATATATATGTTTTATATCATTATCATCCAGTCTATATTAGCAGCAGACACAGTACGGTAGTCCACGGCTGTAGCTACCTCTGTGTCGGCAGTCGCTCGTCCATCCATAATTGTATACCACCTACCTGTGGTGTTTTTTTTTTTTCTATCTTCTTGATACTAGTAGCTTACTTTAGGAGTCTGCAGTGCTGACAGTGTCCAGCAGGTCCGTCATTATATAATATATACCTGTCCGGCTGCAGTAGTGATATATATATATTTTTTATATCATTATCATCCAGTCTATATTAGCAGAGGACGCAGTACGGTAGTCCACGGCTGTAGCTACCTCTGTGTCGGCAATCGCTCGTCCATCCATAATTGTATACCACCTACCTGTGGTGGTTTTTTTTTTTCTATCTTCTTGATACTAGTAGCTTACTTTAGGAGTCTGCAGTGCTGACAGTGTCCAGCAGGTCCGTCATTATATAATATATACCTGTCCGGCTGCAGTAGTGATATATATATATATTTTTTATATCATTATCATCCAGTCTATATTAGCAGCAGACGCAGTACGGTAGTCCACGGCTGTATCTACCTCTGTGTCGGCAGTCGCTCGTCCATCCATAATTGTATACCACCTACCTGTTGTGTTTTTGTTTTTTTCTATCTTCTTGATACTAGTAGCTTACTTTAGGAGTCTGCAGTGCTGACAGTGTCCAGCAGGTCCGTCATTATATAATATATACCTGTCCGGCTGCAGTAGTGATATATATATATTTTTTTATATCATTATCATTCAGTCTATATTAGCAGCAGACGCAGTACAGTAGTCCACGGCTGTAGCTACCTCTGTGTCGGCAGTCGCTCGTCCATCCATAATTGTATACCACCTACCTGTTGTGTTTTTTTTTTCTATCTTCTTGATACTAGTAGCTTACTTTAGGAGTCTGCAGTGCTGACAGTGTCCAGCAGGTCCGTCATTATATAATATATACCTGTCCGGCTGCAGTAGTGATATATATATATTTTTTATATCATTATCATCCAGTCTATATTAGCAGCAGACGCAGTACGGTAGTCCACGGCTGTAGCTACCTCTGTGTCGGCAGTCGCTTGTCCATCCATAATTGTATACCACCTACCTGTGGTGTGTTTTTTTTTTCTATCTTCTTGATACTAGTAGCTTACTTTAGGAGTCTGCAGTGCTGACAGTGTCCAGCAGGTCCGTCATTATATAATATATACCTGTCCGGCTGCAGTAGTGATATATATATATTTTTTATATCATTATCATCCAGTTTATATTAGCAGCAGATGCAGTACGGTAGTCCACGGCTGTAGCTACCTCTGTGTCGGCAGTCGCTCGTCCATCCATAATTGTATACCACCTACCTGTGGTGTTTTTTTTTTCTATCTTCTTGATACTAGTAGCTTACTTTAGGAGTCTGCAGTGCTGACAGTGTCCAGCAGGTCCGTCATTATATAATATATACCTGTCCGGCTGCAGTAGTGATATATATATATTTTTTTTATATCATTATCATCCAGTCTATATTAGCAGCAGACGCAGTACGGTAGTCCACGGCTGTAGCTACCTCTGTGTCGGCAGTCGCTCATCCATCCATAAGTATACTAGTATCCATCCATCTCCATTGTTTACCTGAGGTGCCTTTTAGTTGTGCCTATTAAAATATGGAGAACAAAAATGTTGAGGTTCCAAAAATAGGGAAAGATCAAGATCGACTTCCACCTCGTGCTGAAGCTGCTGCCACTAGTCATGGCCGAGACGATGAAATGCCATCAAAGTCGTCTGCCAAGGCCGATGCCCAATGTCATAGTACAGAGCATGTAAAATCCAAAACACCAAATATCAGTAAAAAAAGGACTCAAAAATCTAAAATAAAATTGTCGGAGGAGAAGCGTAAACTTGCCAATATGCCATTTACCACACGGAGTGGCAAGGAATGGCTGAGGCCCTGGCCTATGTTCATGGCTAGTGGTTCAGCTTCACATGAGGATGGAAGCACTCAGCCTCTCGCTAGAAAAATGAAAAGACTCAAGCTGGCAAAAGCACAGCAAAGAACTGTGCGTTTTTCGAAATCACAAATCCACAAGGAGAGTCCAATTGTGTCGTTTGCGATGCCTGACCTTCCCAACACTGGACGTGAAGAGCATGCGCCTTCCACCATTTGCACGCCCCCTGCAAGTGCTGGAAGGAGCACCCGCAGTCCAGTTCCTGATAGTCAGATTGAAGATGTCAGTGTTGAAGTACACCAGGATGAGGAGGATATGGGTGTTGCTGGCGCTGGGGAGGAAATTGACCAGGAGGATTCTGATGGTGAGGTGGTTTGTTTAAGTCAGGCACCCGGGGAGACACCTGTTGTCCGTGGGAGGAATAGGGCCATTGACATGCCTGGTGAAAATACCCAAAAAATCAGCTCTTCGGTGTGGAAGTATTTCAACAGAAATGCGGACAACATTTGTCAAGCCGTGTGTTGCCTTTGTCAAGCTGTAATAAGTAGGGGTAAGGACGTTAACCACCTCGGAACATCCTCCCTTATACGTCACCTGCAGCGCATTCATCATAAGTCAGTGACAAGTTCAAAAACTTTGGGCGACAGCGGAAGCAGTCCACTGACCAGTAAATCCCTTCCTCTTGTAACCAAGCTCACGCAAACCACCCCACCAACTCCCTCAGTGTCAATTTCCTCCTTCCCCAGGAATGCCAATAGTCCTGCAGGCCATGTCACTGGCAATTCTGACGAGTCCTCTCCTGCCTGGGATTCCTCCGATGCATCCTTGCGTGTAACGCCTACTGCTGCTGGCGCTGCTGTTGTTGCTGCTGGGAGTCGATGGTCATCCCAGAGGGGAAGTCGTACTCGTAAGACCACTTTTACTACTTCCACCAAGCAATTGACTGTCCAACAGTCCTTTGCGAGGAAGATGAAATATCACAGCAGTCATCCTGCTGCAAAGCGGATAACTGAGGCCTTGGCATCCTGGGCGGTGAGAAACGTGGTTCCGGTATCCATCATTACTGCAGAGCCAACTAGAGACTTGTTGGAGGTACTGTGTCCCCGGTACCAAATACCATCTAGGTTCCATTTCTCTAGGCAGGCGATACCGAAAATGTACACAGACCTCAGAAAAAGACTCACCAGTGTCCTAAAAAATGCAGTTGTACCCAATGTCCACTTAACCACGGACATGTGGACAAGTGGAGCAGGGCAGGCTCAGGACTATATGACTGTGACAGCCCACTGGGTAGATTTATGGACTCCCGCCGCAAGAACAGCAGCGGCGGCACCAGTAGCAGCATCTCGCAAACGCCAACTCTTTCCTAGGCAGGCTACGCTTTGTATCACCGCTTTCCAGAATACGCACACAGCTAAAAACCTCTTACGGCAACTGAGGAAGATCATCGCAGAATGGCTTACCCCAATTGGACTCTCCTGTGGATTTGTGGCATCGGACAACGCCAGCAATATTGTGTGTGCATTAAATCTGGGCAAATTCCAGCACGTCCCATGTTTTGCACATACCTTGAATTTGGTGGTGCAGAATTATTTAAAAAACGAGAGGGGCGTGCAAGAGATGCTGTCGGTGGCCAGAAGAATTGCGGGACACTTTCGGCGTACAAGCACCACGTACAGAAGACTGGAGCACCACCAAAAACGCCTGAACCTGCCCTGCCATCATCTGAAGCAAGAAGTGGTAACGAGGTGGAATTCAACCCTCTATATGCTTCAGAGGTTGGAGGAGCAGCAAAAGGCCATTCAAGCCTATACAACTGAGCACGATATAGGAGGTGGAATGCACCTGTCTCAAGCGCAGTGGAGAATGATTTCAACGTTGTGCAAGGTTCTGCAACCTTTTGAACTTGCCACACGTGAAGTCAGTTCAGACACTGCCAGCCTGAGTCAGGTCATTCCCCTCATCAGGCTTTTGCAGAAGAAGCTGGAGACATTGAAGGAGGAGCTAACACAGAGCGATTCCGCTAGGCATGTGGGACTTGTGGATGGAGCCCTTAATTCGCTTAACAAGGATTCACGGGTGGTCAATCTGTTGAAATCAGAGCACTACATTTTGTCCACGTGCTCGATCCTAGATTTAAAACCTACCTTGGATCTCTCTTTCCGGCAGACACAAGTCTGCTGGGGTTCAAAGAACTGCTGGTGACAAAATTGTCAAGTCAAGCGGAACGCGACCTGTCAACATCTCCTCCTTCACATTCTCCCGCAACTGGGAGTGCGAGGAAAAGGCTCAGAATTCCGAGCCCACCCGCTGGCGGTGATGCAGGGCAGTCTGGAGCGACTGCTGATGCTGACATCTGGTCCGGACTGAAGGACCTGACAACGATTACGGACATGTCGTCTACTGTCACTGCATATGATTCTCTCCCCATTGAAAGAATGGTGGAGGATTATATGAGTGACCGCATCCAAGTAGGCACGTCAGACAGTCCGTACTTATACTGGCAGGAAAAAGAGGCAATTTGGAGGCCCTTGCACAAACTGGCTTTATTCTACCTAAGTTGCCCTCCCACAAGTGTGTACTCCGAAAGAGTGTTTAGTGCCGCCGCTCACCTTGTCCGCAATCGGCGTACGAGGTTACATCCAGAAAATGTGGAGAAGATGATGTTCATTAAAATGAATTATAATCAATTCCTCCGTGGAGACATTGACCAGCAGCAATTGCCTCCACAAAGTACACAGGGAGCTGAGATGGTGGATTCCAGTGGGGACGAATTGATAATCTGTGAGGAGGGGGATGTACACGGTGATATAGCGGAGGATGATGATGAGGTGGACATCTTGCCTCTGTAGAGCCAGTTTGTGCAAGGAGAGATTAATTGCTTCTTTTTTGGTGGGGGTCCAAACCAACCCGTCATTTCAGTCACAGTCGTGTGGCAGACCCTGTCACTGAAATGATGGGTTGGTTAAAGTGTGCATGTCCTGTTTATACAACATAAGGGTGGGTGGGAGGGCCCAAGGACAATTCCATCTTGCACCTCTTTTTTCTTTCATTTTTCTTTGCGTCATGTGCTGTTTGGGGAGTAGTTTTTGGAAGGGCCATCCTGCGTGACACTGCAGTGCCACTCCTAGATGGGCTAGGTGTTTGTGTCGGCCACTTGGGTCGCTTATCTTAGTCACACAGCTACCTCATTGCGCCTCTTTTTTTCTTTGCGTCATGTGCTGTTTGGGGGGTGTTTTTTGGAAGGGCCATCCTGCGTGACACTGCAGTGCCACTCCTAGATGGGCCAGGTGTTTGTGTCGGCCACTTGGGTCGCTTATCTTAGTCACACAGCTACCTCATTGCGCCTCTTTTTTTCTTTGCGTCATGTGCTGTTTGGGGGGTGTTTTTTGGAAGGGCCATCCTGCGTGACACTGCAGTGCCACTCCTAGATGGGCCAGGTGTTTGTGTCGGCCACTAGGGTCGCTTATCTTAGTCACACAGCTACCTCATTGCGCCTCTTTTTTTCTTCTTTGCGTCATGTGCTGTTTGGGGAGTAGTTTTTTGAAGGGCCATCCTGCGTGACACTGCAGTGCCACTCCTAGATGGGCCAGGTGTTTGTGTCGGCCACTTGGGTCGCTGAGCTTAGTCATCCAGCGACCTCGGTGCAAATTTTAGGACTAAAAATAATATTGTGAGGTGTGAGGTGTTCAGAATAGACTGAAAATGAGTGGAAATTATGGTTATTGAGGTTAATAATACTTTGGGATCAAAATGACCCCCAAATTCTATGATTTAAGCTGTTTTTTAGGGTTTTTTTAAAAAAACACCCGAATCCAAAACACACCCGAATCCGACAAAAAAAATTCGGTGAGGTTTTGCCAAAACGCGTTCGAACCCAAAACACGGCCGCGGAACCGAACCCAAAACCAAAACACAAAACCCGAAAAATTTCCGGTGCTCATCACTAGTGATGGCTCCTCCCATGCTCCGGACGCTAGTTCCGATTGCCAAGGTTCATTGGCTTTCTTTAGTAGGTTTGTTTACTCCAGCGGGGTGGTTTTTATTGGGTCACCTTAGGTACTTTGAGGACCTTGGTCTGCATTTTTTTTCCCGGGATGGCAGGTCTGGGGCAGCCAGGGCATCTGCCCTTCGGGCACTTCTTTTTCGCTCCGTACTACTGCGGCTGGCTGCTCTATCAGGTCCTTCAGGACTGGCCAGGCGGGACGTAGTCTGGTTCGTGAGGTTGCGCTGCTCGGGCTAGCTTTTGCGCTGGGTTTTTTATTGGGCGTTCCGGTTCAGTTGGTTGGTGGCCGGTGACAGGTCGTCTTTGTGCCGGTTTGCCTTTCAGGGGCGTTTTATGGCGGGGCGTCTGGATGGTGGACGGTTCGGCAGCACAGGTGCTGAATGTGGGTCGATACAGGGAAGAATAGCATGGCCCATGCGCAAGGATGCCATGCAAATCGTGAGGCGTTCCATATTTTCCTGTGCAGACTTGCGGGTTCTGCAAGGGATTGGGATGGCCGGGGTCATTCGTTTCCTTCCCTTTTAGAGCGCAGGCGCTTACGGATGGTGGCACATTGCCTTTGGCGAGGGTGTGTGTCCAGTGCGGCCTTTGGGGGATGGCCGTTTTCATTTGTGTGCCCTCCTGGGTCCTCTTCGCTAGTCTTTTCAGTTTTTGTGGCGTTATGGCTATGGTGGTTCCCGGGGGCTTGCAGTGGGGGGTACCCATTTCCTTGAGGATTGGGGCGACTACGCATGCTGCGGCGGTGGGTTCTTCAGTGACAGCTGCTGGGGATATGCGTGGTATACAGCCTCTGTGCGTTTGGGTACTGTTGTTGGGCTATTGATACCGGTTTCCTTGCGGATTGGGGCTGTTGCGCATGCTGCAGTGGCGGGTTTTTCAGCGGCAGCGCTTCGGGTGCTGGGCTGATGGGAGTCTGTTTGCTATGCAGCCTCTGTACTTTTGGATGAGGTTTTCGGGCTCTGGTACCCATTCCTTGCGGATTGGTGGCTGTTGCACGTGCTGCAGCGGCACGTTCTTCAGTGGCAGCACTTCGGGTGCTGGGCCGCGGGGACGGCGCATTGTATGGTGTTTTGGGGCTGGGGTACCCATTCCTTGCGGATGGTGGCATCTACGCATTCTGCAGGTGGCGGGTTCTTTGGCGGCGGCGTTTTCGGGTGCTGGGCCACTGGGGATTTGCTTTGTTTTGTGTTTTACACCTAGGGCTCCTGTTCATTGCGGATTGAAGCGGCTGCGCATGCTGCGGTGGCAGGTTTGGCAGTGGCAGCGATTCCGGTGCTGGGCGCCTGCGTGGTGTCCGAGTGGTGTACGTTGGATACGTTTTCGGGCTATGGTACCCATTCCTTGCGGATGGGAGCAGTTACGCATGCTGCGGCGGCGGTTTCTTCAGCAGAAGCGGTTCAGGTGCGGGGCCGCTGAGTATGTGCGTTGTATGGCGGTTTGGCGAAAGTCGCTACCAGCCAGCGGTCAAGGGTTGCATAAGTGGTCGTTGTGGGGCACCCCCTTTTGGTAAGTCGGCGAGTGTCCTCTCCCTGCGGGTGGACTACGGACGTTCCTGTGCGGTTTCGTCCATTGCTCTGCTGGAGTAAAGGGTGGTGAGTCCTGCACAATACGGGTTATGCTTTAGGAGGGGTGGGCAGCAGTGGCGTAAGTTCATCACAGTTGCCCGTAGGCAAGATAAATATTGTGTGTGTGTGTGTGTGTGTGTGTGTGTGTGTGTGTGTGTGTGTGTGTGTGTGTGTGTGTATAGAGTGTTCTGAAAAAAATGTATATACTGTATTTATATACATATAATTGTCTTTTATTTTAAATCACACATTTCTTAGCAGTCATACCCAGGATTAGAACCCATGACCTGTTACACCGACAGCAGACACTATACTGATGGAGCCATTTGCTCCTGTACAGGAAACATGAGAATTAGTTACGTGTAATTGTCAGAGAAGTATCTTCATATAGTTAAAATTCTCATATTTCCTATACAGGAGCAAACAGCTTCATCAGTAAGGTGTCTGCTTCCAGTGTAATACAGTAGGTTGTGGTTTCTAATCCTGGGTGTGATACTTGTAAAATATGTATATTCAGTATAATAAAGAGGGTGTGATTTGTAAGGTGCAGGGACCAGTGAGGAAGTCGGCAACTGAAAAGACAGCAGCAGCTCTCAATTAACTTAATTCAATGGTGTCACAGAATGGGAGTAGAGGTGCCCCCCTTCAGAGCAGGAGCCCGGCGGCAGATGACTCAGTTGCCTCCCAGAGTTCTGCCTCTGGTGGGCAGTCCCCTCCTAGGTTATTCAGTATTCTGCTAGTTGACTGATGCTGGTGGGTTAGTAGCGTCTTTTTCTAATGGCGTTTGGATGCGGCTTCAGGGCTACGGTACCCATTCCTTGCGGATTGAGGCAGCTGCGCGGACTGTGGCGGCTGCGATTCGGGTGCTGGGCCACTGGGAATCTGCGTTGTATAAGTATGTGTATGTTTGTGAGGTCTTAGTTGCGCCTGTTGCGCGAACCCAAAAACTATGTTTTCCGGTCAGTTTTTGAACGGATAGCGTTCAGGAATTGAGGGTGCGAAGCAAATTTTTTAATTTTCCTCCAAGGGGGCCTAATTACAATTGGCTTATCAAAGGTCCACGGGAGGTTTTTGGAGTTTTCTCCTTCACTTGGGTTTGTTTTCTGCTACTGTTTATCGTGTAATTTTATTGTCTGTTTTAGTCACAGGTGTTAGGGATCTTTTCTTTTCAGATGCTATTGACACGCAGGAGCGTGTGCCTGTTGGGCCATTTAAAAAAAAAATTGGCCAGCTTCGCATCCTATGGCAAGAGGAACGGCTGTGGTTTTGGTCACGGGGTGGTCCATGGGTAAGGAGCTCGTGGCTTGCGTGGGGGTGATTTGTTGGGGTTTTCTTTTCTACCAGGTAGGTAGGTAGTGTCGCCCGTTTAGGTGTCCTGCC
This sequence comes from Pseudophryne corroboree, assembly GCF_028390025.1. Classification (NCBI taxonomy): domain Eukaryota; kingdom Metazoa; phylum Chordata; class Amphibia; order Anura; family Myobatrachidae; genus Pseudophryne; species Pseudophryne corroboree. Next base: position 467,725,684 of record NC_086445.1, read on the forward strand.
CCTAGTCAGTACTGTGTTTGGGTCGTGTTCGTAGGCTTCTGCCTCATATTTGCTATCAGGTCCCCTTTTGTTGTTTCATGTACTCACTGGCTGTTCAGCGGCATTCTGCTGTCATTGGCCGGGGAGGATTATGCTTCGTTGGTATTGTAGGGGTGCAGCGTGTTTCTCTGCTGTCTGTTCGGGCCCGGGAGACGGTGGCTCTGCAGGTTTATTTTGTAGCTTTCGGTGGTTTGGTAGGGCGGCTTCTTTTGCGGGTTCTCCGGGCCCACAGTTTTTTGCAATGTTAAGCATGTTAGTCTTTTCCAGGGGGGGGGGGGGGGGGGGGGTCGGTGTTTTGTCTTGATGGGACTTTTGGGTTTTGCTTTAGCTTACGAGGTTGTTTTTATATTTTATGGGGATGGCGGTCGTGGTTTGGTAAACCTCAAAGTCGCTACCAGCCACCTGTCATATAGGCCTAAGTGGTCATTGTGGGGCACCCTCTTTCGGAATGGACGGCGAGTGTGTCCTTACCCTGCGGTTGGACAATCGGACGCTCCCCTAGGGCAGCATCCATATTTGCCAGAGGAAAGAGTGGTGGATCCTGCACAATGCGGGTTAGGCATGTAGGAGGTGGTTGTTGTGGTAGTCCCCTCCTCAGTTTCGGTGATATAATCAGATGACTGGAGCTGGCGTTTGGTAGCACCTTTATCTTTGCCATCCTCCAACATAAAATCTAGTTTAAAGTAGAGATGAGCGGGTTCGGTTCCTCGGAATCCGAACCCGCCCGAACTTCATGTTTTTTTTCACGGGTCCGAGCGACTCGGATCTTCCCGCCTTGCTCGGTTAACCCGAGCGCGCCCGAACGTCATCATGACGCTGTCGGATTCTCGCGAGGCTCGGATTCTATCGCGAGACTCGGATTCTATATAAGGAGCCGCGCGTCGCCGCCATTTTCACTCGTGCATTGAGATTGATAGGGAGAGGACGTGTCTGGCGTCCTCTCCATTAGAATAGAGATAGATTAGATAGAGAGAGAGAGATTGTGCAGAGTCGCAGACAGAGTTAGTTTACCACAGTCAGTGACCAGTGCAGTTGCTAGTTAACTTTTATTTAATATAATATATCCGTTCACTTCTCTCTGCTATATCCGTTCTCTGCCTGAAAAAAAAAACGATACACAGCACAGTCAGTCACACAGTGTGACTCAGTCTGTGTGCACTCAGCTCAGCCCAGTGTGCTGCACAGTCATCAATGTATAAATTAAAAGCTTATAATTAATTGTGGGGGAGACTGGGGAGCACTGCAGGTTGTTAGCAGGAGCCAGGAGTACAATTATATTAATTAACAGTGCACACTTTTGCTGCAGGAGTGGTGACCAGTGCCTGACCACCAGTATAGTATTGTTGTATACTACTAATATCTCTTTAAATATCAACCAGTCTATATTAGCAGCAGACACAGTACAGTGCGGTAGTTCACGGCTGTGGCTACCTCTGTGTCGGCACACGGCAGGCAGTCCGTCCGACCAGAATTGTATTATTTATTATTATATACCTACCACCTAACCGTGGTTTTTTTTTCATTCTTTATACCGTCATAGTGTCATCCTAATTGTTACGAGTATACTACTATCTCTTTATCAACCAGTGTACAGTGCGGTAGTTCACGGCTGTGGCTACCTCTGTGTCGGCACACGGCAGGCAGTCCGTCCGACCAGAATTGTATTATTTATTATTATATACCTACCACCTAACCGTGGTTTTTTTTTTCATTCTTTATACCGTCATAGTGTCATCCTAATTGTTACGAGTATACTACTATCTCTTTATCAACCAGTGTACAGTGCGGTAGTTCACGGCTGTGGCTACCTCTGTGTCGGCACACGGCAGGCAGTCCGTCCGACCAGAATTGTATTATTTATTATTATATACCTACCACCTAACCGTGGTTTTTTTTTCATTCTTTATACCGTCATAGTGTCATCCTAATTGTTACGAGTATACTACTATCTCTTTATCAACCAGTGTACAGTGCGGTAGTTCACGGCTGTGGCTACCTCTGTGTCGGCAGTCGGCAGGCAGTCCGTCCATCCATAATTGTATTATTATTATAATATATACCACCTAACCGTGGTTTTTTTATACCACCTAACCGTGGCAGTCCGTCCATAATTGTATACTAGTATCCAATCCATCCATCTCCATTGTTTACCTGAGGTGCCTTTTAGTTCTGCCTATAAAATATGGAGAACAAAAAAGTTGAGGTTCCAAAATTAGGGAAAGATCAAGATCCACTTCCACCTCGTGCTGAAGCTGCTGCCACTAGTCATGGCCGAGACGATGAAATGCCAGCAACGTCGTCTGCCAAGGCCGATGCCCAATGTCATAGTACAGAGCATGTCAAATCCAAAACACCAAATATCAGAAAAAAAAGGACTCCAAAACCTAAAATAAAATTGTCGGAGGAGAAGCGTAAACTTGCCAATATGCCATTTACCACACGGAGTGGCAAGGAACGGCTGAGGCCCTGGCCTATGTTCATGGCTAGTGGTTCAGCTTCACATGAGGATGGAAGCACTCAGCCTCTCGCTAGAAAACTGAAAAGACTCAAGCTGGCAAAAGCACCGCAAAGAACTGTGCGTTCTTTGAAATCCCAAATCCACAAGGAGAGTCCAATTGTGTCGTTTGCGATGCCTGACCTTCCCAACACTGGACGTGAAGAGCATGCGCCTTCCACTATTTGCATGCCCCCTGCAAGTGCTGGAAGGAGCACCCGCAGTCCAGTTCCTGATAGTCAGATTGAAGATGTCAGTGTTGAAGTACACCAGGATGAGGAGGATATGGGTGTTGCTGGCGCTGGGGAGGAAATTGACCAGGAGGATTCTGATGGTGAGGTGGTTTGTTTAAGTCAGGCACCCGGGGAGACACCTGTTGTCCGTGGGAGGAATATGGCCGTTGACATGCCAGGTGAAAATACCAAAAAAATCAGCTCTTCGGTGTGGAGGTATTTCACCAGAAATGCGGACAACAGGTGTCAAGCCGTGTGTTCCCTTTGTCAAGCTGTAATAAGTAGGGGTAAGGACGTTAACCACCTCGGAACATCCTCCCTTATACGTCACCTGCAGCGCATTCATAATAAGTCAGTGACAAGTTCAAAAACTTTGGGTGACAGCGGAAGCAGTCCACTGACCAGTAAATCCCTTCCTCTTGTAACCAAGCTCATGCAAACCACCCCACCAACTCCCTCAGTGTCAATTTCCTCCTTCCCCAGGAATGCCAATAGTCCTGCAGGCCATGTCACTGGCAAGTCTGACGAGTCCTCTCCTGCCTGGGATTCCTCCGATGCATCCTTGCGTGTAACGCCTACTGCTGCTGGCGCTGCTGTTGTTGCCGCTGGGAGTCGATGGTCATCCCAGAGGGGAAGTCGTAAGCCCACTTGTACTACTTCCAGTAAGCAATTGACTGTTCAACAGTCCTTTGCGAGGAAGATGAAATATCACAGCAGTCATCCTACTGCAAAGCGGATAACTGAGTCCTTGACAACTATGTTGGTGTTAGACGTGCGTCCGGTATCCGCCGTTAGTTCACAGGGAACTAGACAATTTATTGAGGCAGTGTGCCCCCGTTACCAAATACCATCTAGGTTCCACTTCTCTAGGCAGGCGATACCGAGAATGTACACGGACGTCAGAAAAAGACTCACCAGTGTCCTAAAAAATGCAGTTGTACCCAATGTCCACTTAACCACGGACATGTGGACAAGTGGAGCAGGGCAGGGTCAGGACTATATGACTGTGACAGCCCACTGGGTAGATGTATGGACTCCCGCCGCAAGAACAGCAGCGGCGGCACCAGTAGCAGCATCTCGCAAACGCCAACTCTTTCCTAGGCAGGCTACGCTTTGTATCACCGCTTTCCAGAATACGCACACAGCTGAAAACCTCTTACGGCAACTGAGGAAGATCATCGCGGAATGGCTTACCCCAATTGGACTCTCCTGTGGATTTGTGGCATCGGACAACGCCAGCAATATTGTGTGTGCATTAAATATGGGCAAATTCCAGCACGTCCCATGTTTTGCACATACCTTGAATTTGGTGGTGCAGAATTTTTTAAAAAACGACAGGGGCGTGCAAGAGATGCTGTCGGTGGCCAGAAAAATTGCGGGACACTTTCGGCGTACAGGCACCACGTACAGAAGACTGGAGCACCACCAAAAACTACTGAACCTGCCCTGCCATCATCTGAAGCAAGAAGTGGTAACGAGGTGGAATTCAACCCTCTATATGCTTCAGAGGTTGGAGGAGCAGCAAAAGGCCATTCAAGCCTATACAATTGAGCACGATATAGGAGATGGAATGCACCTGTCTCAAGTGCAGTGGAGAATGATTTCAACGTTGTGCAAGGTTCTGATGCCCTTTGAACTTGCCACACGTGAAGTCAGTTCAGACACTGCCAGCCTGAGTCAGGTCATTCCCCTCATCAGGCTTTTGCAGAAGAAGCTGGAGGCATTGAAGAAGGAGCTAACACGGAGCGATTCCGCTAGGCATGTGGGACTTGTGGATGCAGCCCTTAATTCGCTTAACAAGGATTCACGGGTGGTCAATCTGTTGAAATCAGAGCACTACATTTTGGCCACCGTGCTCGATCCTAGATTTAAAGCCTACCTTGGATCTCTCTTTCCGGCAGACACAGGTCTGCTGGGGTTGAAAGACCTGCTGGTGACAAAATTGTCAAGTCAAGCGGAACGCGACCTGTCAACATCTCCTCCTTCACATTCTCCCGCAACTGGGGGTGCGAGGAAAAGGCTCAGAATTCCGAGCCCACCCGCTGGCGGTGATGCAGGGCAGTCTGGAGCGACTGCTGATGCTGACATCTGGTCCGGACTGAAGGACCTGACAACGATTACGGACATGTCGTCTACTGTCACTGCATATGATTCTCTCAACATTGATAGAATGGTGGAGGATTATATGAGTGACCGCATCCAAGTAGGCACGTCACACAGTCCGTACTTATACTGGCAGGAAAAAGAGGCAATTTGGAGGCCCTTGCACAAACTGGCTTTATTCTACCTAAGTTGCCCTCCCACAAGTGTGTACTCCGAAAGAGTGTTTAGTGCCGCCGCTCACCTTGTCAGCAATCGGCGTACGAGGTTACATCCAGAAAATGTGGAGAAGATGATGTTCATTAAAATGAATTATAATCAATTCCTCCGCGGAGACATTGACCAGCAGCAATTGCCTCCACAAAGTACACAGGGAGCTGAGATGGTGGATTCCAGTGGGGACGAATTGATAATCTGTGAGGAGGGGGATGTACACGGTGATATATCGGAGGGTGAAGATGAGGTGGACATCTTGCCTCTGTAGAGCCAGTTTGTGCAAGGAGAGATTAATTGCTTCTTTTTTGGGGGGGGTCCAAACCAACCCGTCATATCAGTCACAGTCGTGTGGCAGACCCTGTCACTGAAATGATGGGTTGGTTAAAGTGTGCATGTCCTGTTTTGTTTATACAACATAAGGGTGGGTGGGAGGGCCCAAGGATAATTCCATCTTGCACCTCTTTTTTCTTTTCTTTTTCTTTGCATCATGTGCTGATTGGGGAGGGTTTTTTGGAAGGGACATCCTGCGTGACACTGCAGTGCCACTCCTAGATGGGCCCGGTGTTTGTGTCGGCCACTAGGGTCGCTTATCTTTCTCACACAGTCAGCTACCTCATTGTGCCTCTTTTTTTCTTTGCGTCATGTGCTGTTTGGGGAGGGTTTTTTGGAAGGGACATCCTGCGTGACACTGCAGTGCCACTCCTAGATGTGCCCGGTGTTTGTGTCGGCCACTAGGGTCGCTAATCTTACTCACACAGTCAGCTACCTCATTGCGCCTCTTTTTTTCTTTGCGTCATGTGCTGTTTGGGGAGGGTTTTTTGGAAGGGCCATCCTGCGTGACACTGCAGTGCCACTCCTAGATGGGCCCGGTGTTTGTGTCGGCCACTAGGGTCGCTAATCTTACTCACACAGCTACCTCATTGCGCCTCTTTTTTTCTTTGCGTCATGTGCTGTTTGGGGAGGGTTTTTTGGAAGGGACATCCTGCGTGACACTGCAGTGCCACTCCTAGATGGGCCCGGTGTTTGTGTCGGCCACTAGGGTCGCTTATCTTTCTCACACAGCTACCTCATTGCGCCTCTTTTTTTCTTTGCGTCATGTGCTGTTTGGGGAGGGTTTTTTGGAAGGGACATCCTGCGTGACACTGCAGTGCCACTCCTAGATGGGCCCGGTGTTTGTGTCGGCCACTAGGGTCGCTTATCTTTCTCACACAGTCAGCTACCTCATTGCGCCTCTTTTTTTCTTTGCGTCATGTGCTGTTTGGGGAGGGTTTTTTGGAAGGGACATCCTGCGTGACACTGCAGTGCCACTCCTAGATGGGCCCGGTGTTTGTGTCGGCCACTAGGGTCGCTTATCTTACTCACACAGCGACCTCGGTGCAAATTTTAGGACTAAAAATAATATTGTGAGGTGTGATGTGTTCAGAATAGGCTGAAAATGAGTGTAAATTATGTTTTTTGAGGTTAATAATACTTTGGGATCAAAATTACCCCCAAATTCTATGATTTAAGCTGTTTTTTAGGGTTTTTTGAAAAAAACACCCGAATCCAAAACACACCCGAATCCGACAAAAAAAATTCGGTGAGGTTTTGCCAAAACGCGTTCGAACCCAAAACACGGCCGCGGAACCGAACCCAAAACCAAAACACAAAACCCGAAAAATTTCAGGCGCTCATCTCTAATATATATATATATATACTGTATATATATACATGTGTGTATATATATTTATTTATGTATGTGTGTGTGTGTGTGTGTGTGTGTGTGTGTGTGTGTGTGTGTGTGTGTGTGTGTGTACATATATATATATATATATATATAGAGCAAGTGAAAACAGCCCGGCACTCCACTCCTAATAGTCACAACTGCTGAGGTGCCTTCCCTGTGGGGGATGCGTGCAATCCCAGATAGATAATATGGATATTGTGGGCGGCACTCATGCAGACTCCACAGCGTGTGAAGAAAAAGATACTTTAATCAGCCAACATGTTTCGGGGACGTAGCCCCATCCTCAGGGCCAGACAAGCCATACACAATAATGACATAACTTATATAGTGAGGACAAAACTAAAACATTAAGTGCAAATCATACTCACCTGCCACGAGGCGCCGCCGCCCGCCGGACCGTCCAGCCACACTTCCGCATCGCCTTCCAGTGACGTCAGCGGCGCGCCGCGGCGCAGGCGAGTATCCTAGGGAACCAGGCTGATTACACTGGCGGTCACCTAGGGAACAGGAAAAAACAAAAAACTTTATGCAAACTGACATACAAACAATGACAATGATAATGTTAATGAGATAACAATAATGAACTAAACATAATAAAAACAAGGGGGTATCCTTATGTCGAGGACTATCATGGCTGCAAAGCTGGATTACCTGGTAATACTCAGTGATCCTGTGAAATTACAAAAGGGAAACCTGGTAATATATAATTGCAATCGTACTAAAATTCCAAAGTTGCAAAATTGCAGAAGATGATGAGATGGGATAATGGAATTAGCAAGGATTAAAGGAGATCAAAAGGTAAACGGTAAAAGTGGGGAATGAATAACAATATGATTAACAGGGCCAGTATAACGTTTTTACAAAAAACACTGTAACCCCAGGTTCTCATTTAGCCCCCCCGGGTGACAATGTCCCCAACCTGTAGATCCATCTAGACTCCTTTTGTAATAATACCTTGTCCCTGTTGCCACCTCTTAGAGTAAGTGGGACATGATCTATAAGGATGGCCCTAATACTGGCTACCCTGTGTCCCATAATTAAGCAATGCCGAGCGAAGGGTTGTTCACTCTCATTCTTCTCAAAGGCTTTTTTGATGGCACTCCTATGGAGAGCCATTCTCTCCCGGAACTGCCTAATGGTCTTACCCACATAGGCTAGTCCACAAGGACATGTGAGGAGGTACACCACATGCATCGTGGTGCACGTCAAGCGATGTGTAATGGGTATTTTATGACCCGTGAACGGGTGGTTAAATGAGGTTCCTACTAGCAATGTGTTGCATGTCGCACAACCTAAACAACGATCGCACCCATTTTTGGCTCTCAAGAAGTGAGACTCCCTATCCTTAGCTAAATTGGTGATATCCAGTTTTACTAATCGGTCACTTATATTCCTCCCCCTAGTATGGCTAGGTAAGAGTGCTGTATTAGACAGGGAGGACAAAGACACATCTGTTTGAATTATGGGCCACATCTGTTTGGCTTTTTTTACCAGATGTTTACTACGGGTGGTGTATTTATTGATCCACGGAAATACTTCCCTGATGGGTCGTTTAGTGGCATTGCTAGGATCCAAGACCTGTTGGCGGGTCATGTCCAAAACCCGTCTCTTGGACACCTCGAGATCCCCTATAGGATAGCCCCGTTCCACAAACTTATGCTTCATATGGTCTAATGCTCTACAAGATTCTTCAGGGTCAGATGTAATCCTCCGTACTCGCAAGAATTGTGAGTACGGGAGTCCCTTACGTAAAGGGGCTGGGTGAAAGCTCTGGTATTGCAATAACATGTTTCTATCAGTTGCTTTTACATACAGGGAGGTGATCAACTGACCCTCCCTTACAGTAATCGTCACATCCAGGTAATTGATGGCCTCTTCATGGATGGCATACGTGAAATGTACTGGATGACGGGTCTTATTATGATTATCCAAGAGAGAAATAAGGTTATCCCTAGGGCCCTGCCATATAATGAGCAGGTCGTCAATATAGCGCCTGTAATAGAAGACTTGCATAGATACCTCAGGGTCTATGGAGAACATCTGGACTTCAAGTTGGTACATGAACGCATTCGCATACGATGGGGCCACTGCCGACCCCATCGCACACCCAGCGAGCTGCAACCAAAATTTACCATTAAAAACAAAATAATTCCTATGGAGTATTTTGTCCAATAGTGACATAAAGAGCGCTACCTCAGGACCTTTATAGTCAGGGTTGTTCTCAATTAATAACCTCACCGCCTCCATTCCTGCATCGTGCGGGATGCAAGTATAAAGGCTGGTGACATCAGCACTACACAGGCTCAGCCCCTCAGGTAAGGGACCCAAATCCCTTAATTGGAGGAGCAAGGTCGTGGAGTCCTTAACATAGGACGGTACAGATTGTACACAAGGATTTAGGTACGCATCCAAAAAAATGGATACGGGGTGATATAGAGAGCCTCTGGCCGACACTATGGGGCGGCCAGGTGGGTCAATCAGTGTTTTATGGACCTTGGGGACTGTATAAAACAATGGTGCTATGGGGAAATCAACTGTAAGTGCTTTAAAAGCTTGTGTAGAGATAGTCCCCCGTTCAGAAGCTTCTTTCAGCATAACGTCCAACTCCTTCTTGAACTCCAAGGTAGGGTCTTTAGGTAACCTTTTATATACTGAGGAGTCATTCAATTCACGGTCACATTCCTTAATATAATCCCCCAACTCCTGTACCACTGTAGCTCCCCCCTTATCCGCTTTCCGGATCACTATATCAGTCCTGCTGGACAGATCCTTTAAGGCCTTTCTCTCGGATCTAGTCATGTTGGGGTGTCCAAGGTTACCTGCACCACTGCTACCCTCTGTCTCCAACATGCGTGAAAAAGTCCTAATAGATGGATTAAGACTAGGAGGGTCAAAATGTGACCGTGGGGCAATCGCCTGTAGTTGTGCTGGAATAGTGCTGGAATAGTGGCAGTCAAGGGTCCAGGTGTCTTGTCATTAAAAAACTCTCTACGTCTCAGTGACCTATTGAGGCGCAACATCTCTACTTTCCATTCGAGTGGATCAAATCAAGTGCTGCCTCCAGATCAGAATTGATCTCTGCCATGATAATAGACGTTAAAAGGTATGATGCATAAATGCCAAACACCAGAGGGGTAATCACTCAGCCACAGCAGTCCTCGCCAAAGGGTACTCCAAGCACATCGGCGAGTGATTCCGAATATGCCCCTGAGATGACTCCCTCATCTGACTCCCAGCTCCCTTTAGGCCAGAACCCGCGAGTCATACCAACCCGCTCCAACCGCGTGCCTACACCAGGACGCGGACGAGGCAGAGGACGCGGAGGTCGGGGCAAAATCAAAGGGACACCAGGGCAAAAGCCACCAAGGCCATGAGAGAATCTATTTTCAATCTATCTTCTACCCCTCTTTCGGATATGGAATATCAAGTTTTATCCAAGGGCTTATCTTTCATCCCCACCAATAATCCTGATCCACTCGAATGGAAAGTAGAGATGTTGCGCCTCAATAGGTCACTGAGACGTAGAGAGTTTTTTAATGACAAGACACCTGGACCCTTGACTGCCACTATTCCAGCACAACTACAGGCGATTGCCCCACGGTCACATTTTGACCCTCCTAGTCTTAATCCATCTATTAGGACTTTTTCACGCATGTTGGAGACAGAGGGTAGCAGTGGTGCAGGTAACCTTGGACACCCCAACATGACTAGATCCGAGAGAAAGGCCTTAAAGGATCTGTCCAGCAGGACTGATATAGTGATCCGGAACGCGGATAAGGGGGGAGCTACAGTGGTGCAGAATTTGGGGGATTATATTAAGGAATGTGACCGTCAATTGAATGACTCTTCAGTATATAAAAGGTTACCTAAAGACCCTACCTTGGAGTTCAAGAAGGAGTTGGACGCTATGCTGAAAGAAGCTTCTGAACGGGGGACTATCTCTACACAAGCTTTTAAAGCACTTACAGTTGATTTCCCCATAGCACCATTGTTTTACACGGTCCCCAAGGTCCATAAAACACTGATTGACCCACCTGGCCGCCCCATAGTGTCGGCCAGAGGCTCTCTATATCACCCCGTATCCATTTTTTTGGATGCGTACCTAAATCCTTGTGTACAATCTGTACCGTCCTATGTTAAGGACTCCACGGCCTTGCTCCTCCAATTAAGGGATTTGGGTCCCTTACCTGAGGGGCTGAGCCTGTGTAGTGCTGATGTCACCAGCCTTTATACTTGCATCCCGCACGATGCAGGAATGGAGGCGGTGAGGTTATTAATTGAGAACAACCCTGACTATAAAGGTCCTGAGGTAGCGCTCTTTATGTCACTATTGGACAAAATACTCCATAGGAATTATTTTGTTTTTAATGGTAAATTTTGGTTGCAGCTCGCTGGGTGTGCGATGGGGTCGGCAGTGGCCCCATCGTATGCGAATGCGTTCATGTACCAACTTGAAGTCCAGATGTTCTTCATAGACCCTGAGGTATCTATGCAAGTCTTCTATTACAGGCGCTATATTGACGACCTGCTCATTATATGGCAGGGCCCTAGGGATAACCTTATTTCTCTCTTGGATAATCATAATAAGACCCGTCATCCAGTACATTTCACGTATGCCATCCATGAAGAGGCCATCAATTACCTGGATGTGACGATTACTGTAAGGGAGGGTCAGTTGATCACCTCCCTGTATGTAAAAGCAACTGATAGAAACATGTTATTGCAATACCAGAGCTTTCACCCAGCCCCTTTACGTAAGGGACTCCCGTACTCACAATTCTTGCGAGTACGGAGGATTACATCTGACCCTGAAGAATCTTGTAGAGCATTAGACCGTATGAAGCATAAGTTTGTGGAACGGGGCTATCCTATAGGGGATCTCGAGGTGTCCAAGAGACGGGTTTTGGACATGACCCGCAAACAGGTCTTGGAACCTAGCAATGCCACTAAACGACCCATCAGGGAAGTATTTCCGTGGATCAATAAATACACCACCCGTAGTAAACATCTGGTAAAAAAAGCCAAACAGATGTGGCCCATAATTCAAACAGATGTGTCTTTGTCCTCCCTGTCTAATACAGCACTCTTACCTAGCCATACTAGGGGGAGGAATATAAGTGACCGATTAGTAAAACTGGATATCACCAATTTAGCTAAGGATAGGGAGTCTCACTTCTTGAGAGCCAAAAATGGGTGCTATCGTTGTTTAGGTTGTGCGACATGCAACACATTGCTAGTAGGAACCTCATTTAACCACCCGTTCACGGGTCATAAAATACCCATTACACATCGCTTGACGTGCACCACGACGCATGTGGTGTACCTCCTCACATGTCCTTGTGGACTAGCCTATGTTGGTAAGACCATTAGGCAGTTCCGGGAGAGAATGGCTCTCCATAGGAGTGCCATCAAAAAAGCCTTTGAGAAGAATGAGAGTGAACAACCCTTCGCTCGGCATTGCTTACTTATGGGACACAGGGTAGCCAGTATTAGGGCCATCCTTATAGATCATGTCCCACTTACTCTAAGAGGTGGCAACAGGGACAAGGTATTATTACAAAAGGATGGATCTACAGGTTGGGGACATTGTCACCCGGGGGGCTTAATGAGAACCTGGGGTTACAGTGTTTTTTGTAAAAACGTTATACTGGCCCTGTTAATCATATTGTTATTCATTCCCCCTTTTACCGTTTACCTTTTGATCTCCTTTAATCCTTGCTAATTCCATTATCCCATCTCATCATCTTCTGCAATTTTGCAACTTTGGAATTTTAGTACGATTGCAATTATATTTCTCTAATGTCCTAGTGGATGCTGGGGACTCCGAAAGGACCATGGGGAATAGCGGCTCCGCAGGAGACTGGGCACAAAAGTAAAAAGCTTTAGGACTACCTGGTGTGCACTGGCTCCTCCCCCTATGACCCTCCTCCAAGCCTCAGTTAGATTTTTGTGCCCGAACGAGACGGGTGCAGGCTAAGGGGCTCTCCTGAGCTGCTTAGTGTAAAAGTTTAAAGTAGGTTTTTTATTTTCAGTGAGACCTGCTGGCAACAGGCTCACTGCACCGAGGGACTAAGGGGAGAAGAAGCGAACTCACCTGCGTGCAGAGTGGATTGGGCTTCTTAGGCTACTGGACATTAGCTCCAGAGGGACGATCACAGGCCCAGCCATGGATGGGTCCCGGAGCCGCGCCGCCGGCCCCCTTACAGAGCCAGAAGAGTGAAGAGGTCCGGAAAATTGGCGGCAGAAGACGTCCTGTCTTCAATAAGGTAGCGCACAGCACCGCAGCTGTGCGCCATTGCTCTCAGCACACTTCACACTACGGTCACTGAGGGTGCAGGGCGCTGGGGGGGGGCGCCCTGAGACGCAATAAAAAACCTTTTTTTGGCAAAAAATACATCACATATAGCTCCTGGGCTATATGGATGCATTTAACCCCTGCCAATTTTTCCATTAAAAAGCGGGAGAAAGGCCGCCGAGAAGGGGGCGGAGCCTATCTCCTCAGCACACTGGCGCCATTTTTTCCTCACAGCTCCGTTGGAGGAAGGCTCCCTGACTCTCCCCTGCAGTCCTGCACTACAGAAACAGGGTAAAACAAGAGAGGGGGGGCACTAAATTGGCATATTAATATATACAGCAGCTATATTAGGGAAAAACACTTATATAAGGTTATCCCTGTATATATATAGCGCTCTGGTGTGTGCTGGCAAACTCTCCCTCTGTCTCCCCAAAGGGCTAGTGGTGGGGTCCTGTCCTCTATCAGAGCATTCCCTGTGTGTGTGCTGTGTGTCGGTACGCTGTGTCGACATGTATGAGGAGGAAAATGGTGTGGAGGCGGAGCAATTGCCTGTGTTAGTGATGTCACCCCCTAGGGAGTCGACACCTGACTGGATGGTCTTATGGAAAGAATTACGTGATAGTGTCGGCACTTTACAAAAGACTGTTGACGACATGAGACAGCCGGCAAATCAGTTAATACCTGTACAGGCGTCTCAAACACCGTCAGGGGCTATAAAACGCCCGTTACCTCAGGTCGATACAGACACTGACACGGACACTGACTCCAGTGTCGACGGTGAGGAAACAAACGTATTTTCCAGTAGGGCCACACGTTACATGATCACGGCAATGAAGGAGGTTTTGAACATTTCTGATACTACAAGTACCACAAAAAAGGGTATTATGTGGGGTGTGAAAAAACTACCCGTAGTTTTTCCTGAATCAGATGAATTAAATGAAGTGTGTGATGAAGCGTGGGTTTCCCCCGATAAAAAACTGCTAATTTCTAAAAAATTATTGGCATTATACCCTTTCCCGCCAGAGGTTAGGACGCGTTGGGAAACACCCCCTAGAGTGGATAAGGCGCTCACACGCTTATCAAAACAAGTGGCGTTACCGTCTCCTGATACGGCCGCCCTCAAGGAACCAGCTGATAGGAAGCTGGAAAATATCCTAAAAAGTATATACACACATACTGGTATTATACTGCGACCAGCAATCGCCTCAGCCTGGATGTGCAGTGCTGGGGTGGCTTGGTCGGATTCCCTGACTGAAAATATTGATACCCTGGACAGGGACAATATATTATTGACTATAGAGCATTTAAAAGATGCATTTCTATATATGCGTGATGCACAGAGGGATATTTGCACTCTGGCATCAAGAGTAAGTGCGATGTCCATTTCTGCCAGAAGAGGGTTATGGACGCGACAGTGGTCAGGTGATGCGGATTCCAAACGGCATATGGAAGTATTGCCGTATAAAGGGGAGGAGTTATTTGGGGTCGGTCTATCGGACCTGGTGGCCACGGCAACGGCTGGGAAATCCACCTTTTTACCCCAAGTCACCTCACAGCAGAAAAAGATACCGTCTTTTCAGGCTCAGTCCTTTCGTCCCCATACGGGCAAGCGGGCAAAAGGCCACTCATATCTGCCCCGGGGCAGAGGAAGGGGAAAAAGACTGCAGCAGACAGCCTCTTCCCACGAACAGAAGCCCTCCCCCGCTTCTGCCAAGTCCTCAGCATGACGCTGGGGCCTTACAAGCGGACTCAGGCACGGTGGGGGCCCGTCTCAAGAATTTCAGCGCGCAGTGGGCTCACTCGCAAGTGGACCCCTGGATCCTGCAGGTAGTATCTCAGGGGTGGAATTCGAGACGTCTCCCCCTCGCCGGTTCCTGAAGTCTGCTTTACCAGCGTCTCCCCCCGACAGGGAGGCGGTATTGGAAGCCATTCACAAGCTGTATTCCCAGCAAGTGATAATCAAGGTACCCCTCCTACAACAGGGAAAGGGGTATTATTCCACGCTGTTTGTGGTACCGAAGCCGGACGGCTCGGTGAGACCCATTTTAAATCTGAAATCCTTGAACACTTACATAAAAAGGTTCAAGTTCAAGATGGAGTCACTCAGAGCAGTGATAGCGAACCTGGAAGAAGGGGACTATATGGTGTCTCTGGACATCAAGGATGCTTACCTCCATGTCCCAATTTGCCCTTCTCACCAAGGGTACCTCAGGTTTGTGGTACAGAACTGCCACTATCAGTTTCAGACGCTGCCGTTTGGATTGTCCACGGCACCCCGGGTCTTTACCAAGGTAATGGCCGAAATGATGATTCTTCTTCGAAGAAAAGGCATCTTAATTATCCCTTACTTGGACGATCTCCTGATAAGGTCAAGGTCCAGAGAACAGTTAGAGGTCGGAGTAGCACTATCTCAAGTAGTACTACGACAGCACGGATGGATTCTAAATATTCCAAAATCGCAGCTGATTCCGACGACACGTCTGCTGTTCCTAGGAATGATTCTGGACACAGTACAGAAAAAGGTGTTTCTCCCGGAAGAGAAAGCCAGGGAGTTATCCGACCTAGTCAGGAACCTCCTAAGACCAGGCCAAGTGTCAGTACATCAATGTACAAGGGTCCTGGGAAAGATGGTGGCTTCTTACGAAGCGATTCCATTCGGCAGATTCCACGCAAGAACTTTTCAGTGGGATCTGCTGGACAAATGGTCCGGATCGCATCTTCAAATGCATCAGCGGATAACCCTGTCTCCAAGGACAAGGGTGTCTCTCCTGTGGTGGTTACAGAGTGCTCATCTCCTAGAGGGCCGCAGATTCGGCATTCAGGATTGGGTCCTGGTGACCACGGATGCCAGCCTAAGGGGCTGGGGAGCAGTCACACAGGAAAGAAATTTCCAGGGCTTGTGGTCAAGCATGGAAACGTCACTTCACATAAATATCCTGGAACTCAGGGCCATTTACAATGCCCTAAGTCAGGCAAGACCTCTGCTTCAGGGTCAGCCGGTGTTGATCCAGTCGGACAACATCACGGCAGTCGCCCACGTAAACAGACAGGGCGGCACAAGAAGCAGGAGGGCAATGACGGAAGTGGCAAGGATTCTTCGCTGGGCGGAAAATCATGTGATAGCACTGTCAGCAGTGTTCATTCCGGGAGTGGACAACTGGGAAGCAGACTTCCTCAGCAGACACGATCTTCACCCGGGGGAGTGGGGACTTCACCCAGAAGTCTTCCACATGATTGTGAACCGTTGGGAAAAACCAAAGGTGGACATGATGGCGTCCCGCCTCAACAAAAAACTGGACAGATATTGCGCCAGGTCAAGGGACCCACAGGCAATAGCTGTGGACGCTCTGGTAACACCGTGGGTGTACTAGTCAGTGTATGTGTTCCCTTCTCTTCCTCTCATACCAAAAGTACTGAGAATCATAAGAAGGAGAGGAGTAAAGACTATACTCGTGGCTCCGGATTGGCCAAGAAGGACTTGGTACCCGGAAATTCAAGAGATGCTCACGGAAGACCCGTGGCCTCTACCTCTAAGAAAGGACCTGCTCCAGCAGGGACCATGTCTGTTCCAAGACTTACCGCGGCTGCGTTTGACGGCATGGCGGTTGAACGCCGGATCCTGAAGGAAAAAGGCATTCCGGATGAAGTCATCCCTACCCTGATCAAAGCCAGGAAGGATGTGACCGTACAACATTATCACCGTATTTGGCGAAAATATGTTGCGTGGTGCGAGGCCAGGAAGGCCCCTACAGAGGAATTTCAACTGGGTCGATTCCTGCATTTCCTGCAAACAGGACTGTCTATGGGCCTAAAATTAGGGTCCATTAAGGTTCAAATTTCGGCCCTGTCAATATTCTTCCAAAAAGAACTAGCTTCTGTTCCTGAAGTTCAGACGTTTGTCAAGGGAGTACTGCATATACAGCCTCCTTTTGTGCCTCCAGTGGCACCTTGGGATCTCAATGTAGTTTTGGGATTCCTAAAATCACATTGGTTTGAACCACTCACCACTGTGGACTTAAAATATCTCACATGGAAAGTGGTAATGCTGTTAGCCCTGGCTTCAGCCAGGCGTGTTTCAGAATTGGCGGCTTTATCCTATAAAAGCCCTTACCTAATTTTTCATATGGACAGGGCAGAATTGAGGACTCGTCCTCAATTTCTCCCTAAGGTGGTTTCAGCATTTCACTTAAACCAGCCTATTGTGGTGCCTGCGGCTACTAGGGACTTGGAGGATTCCAAGTTGCTGGACGTAGTCAGGGCCCTGAAAATATATGTTTCCAGGACGGCTGGAGTCAGAAAATCTGACTCGCTGTTTATCCTGTATGCACCCAACAAGCTGGGTGCTCCTGCTTCTAAGCAGACGATTGCTCGTTGGATTTGTAGTACAATTCAGCTTGCACATTCTGTGGCAGGCCTGCCACAGCCAAAATCTGTAAAAGCCCATTCCACACGGAAAGTGGGCTCATCTTGGGCGGCTGCCCGAGGGGTCTCGGCTTTACAACTTTGCCGAGCTGCTACTTGGTCAGGGGCAAACACGTTTGCTAAATTCTACAAATTTGATACCCTGGCTGAGGAGGACCTGGAGTTCTCTCATTCGGTGCTGCAGAGTCATCCGCACTCTCCCGCCCGTTTGGGAGCTTTGGTATAATCCCCATGGTCCTTTCGGAGTCCCCAGCATCCACTAGGACGTTAGAGAAAATAAGAATTTACTTACCGATAATTCTATTTCTCATAGTCCGTAGTGGATGCTGGGCGCCCATCCCAAGTGCGGATTGTCTGCATTACTTGTACATAGTTATTGTTACAAAAATCGGGTTTTTTTGTTGTTGTGAGCCATCTTTTCAGAGGCTCCTTATGTTATCATGCTGTTAACTGGGTTCAGATCACAAGTTGTACGGTGTGATTGGTGTGGCTGGTAAGAGTCTTACCCGGGATTCAAGATCCTTCCTTATTGTGTACGCTCGTCCGGGCACAGTATCCTAACTGAGGCTTGGAGGAGGGTCATAGGGGGAGGAGCCAGTGCACACCAGGTAGTCCTAAAGCTTTTTACTTTTGTGCCCAGTCTCCTGCGGAGCCGCTATTCCCCATGGTCCTTTCGGAGTCCCCAGCATCCACTACGGACTATGAGAAATAGAATTATCGGTAAGTAAATTCTTATTATTAGCAGGTTTCCCTTTTGTAATTTCACAGGATCACTGAGTATTACCAGGTAATCCAGCTTTGCAGCCATGATAGTCCTCGACATAAGGATAGTACCCCCTTGTTTTTATTATGTTTAGTTCATTATTGTTATCTCATTAACATTATCATTGTCATTGTTTGTATGTCAGTTTGCATAAAGTTTTTTGTTTTTTCCTGTTCCCTAGGTGACCGCCAGTGTAATCAGCCTGGTTCCCTAGGATACTCGCCTGCGACGCGGCGCGCCGCTGACGTCACTGGAAGGCGATGCAGAAGTGTGGCTGGACGGTCCGGCGGGCGGCGGCGCCTCGTGGCAGGTGAGTATGATTTGCACTTAATGTTTTAGTTTTGTCCTCACTATATAAGTTATGTCATTATTGTGTATGGCTTGTCTGGCCCTGAGGATGGGGCTACGTCCCCGAAACATGTTGGCTGATTAAAGTATCTTTTTCTTCACACGCTGTGGAGTCTGCATGAGTGCCGCCCACAATATCCATATTATATACATATATATATATATCATACTTGCCTACCTGACCCTCTCCATGAGGGAGAAAACACTCTGTTCCTGGACTTTCCTGGTAATGTATGATTGCCATCACCTGTGGTGAAACACCTTTCTTATCAATTAACTAGCTCACCACAGGTGATGGCAATCATACATTACCAGGACAGTCCAGGAACAGAGCATTTTCTCCCTCATGGAGAGGGTCAGGTAGGCAAGTATGATATGTGTGTGTGTGTGTGTGTGTGTGTGTGTGTGTGTATATATATATATGTATACAGATCTGAGGGAGCTGAGCTAATCTACAGTACTGTTCATCACATTAAAACACATTAACTGACATAAAATAACTAATAAAAATCTATTTGTGTTTTTATTTTAAACATAAAAATGTACAATAAAATACATATGGCATCTGTACAATTTCACAGAGGTATAATTCAGGGTTTTTTCCGGTTTACATTCAGTTTTCAAAGCATTTCTTTGTCAGAATAAATCCAACATACAGCATAGATGAAAGCAGAATGGCTGAAATACTCACCGCATTTCGTCACTTATGGGACTTCCTCAGGGGTACAGAATCTGAATAGTGAAATAAAATTGCTAAGTGATAGAACAGTACTAGTAACCAGAAAGTAAAAGTTATATCGTATAGCTTTAAATACCAGATGCCCAATAAATTAAAGGAATCCTGAAGAAACATATTCACCACTGTATATATCGATTAGAGTAGGTATAAAACCTGATTGATAAGACAATATATTATTATCTTATCTATCCCAGCAGCTTAGGATGGAGACCCCCCCGCAGACCACCTCACAGGTATGACGGGGGGCCTCTGTCACCGCATTGCAATGTTGATTGCATATGTTCAGAGCTGGCCCTAACCAATATGATGCCCTAGGCAAGATTTTGGCTGGTGCCCCCTAGCACCACCGCTGGTTCTGCAGGAGATGCCAGACATGAGTCAGCTGGCAGCTCTGCTAACGTCGGGCGCCTTTTGTTTATGAAAATGCGTCTTATTTGCATTACTATGTGGCTAGGACACAGAAGCAGCTTCTGCTGATTAAAATGATAAGCAGTATGCTTATATTCTGTGTGCGACTGCAGCTGTATCTGCATATAAAATGCTACATTACAGTGATTTCCAGGAATACACTGCAACGTAGCATTTTGTATGCAGATACAGCCGTAGTCACACACAGAATATAGGCATGCCACATATCATTTTAATCATCAGAAGCTGCTGGTGCCCCTAAGCATACCAAATGCTCTAGGCATTTGCCTAGTTTGCCTATGCCTAAGGCCGGCTCTGCATATGTTAGTAGTAGTACATATGCGATCAACATCACTGCAATGGGCGGTGATGTATGTTAATAACTTAATACATCCGACCCTCTTCCTCACCCGGTAACACCCTGCAATCTCTGTGACTTGTATACCCCCCAGTTGTCTCATGTTATCACTGTATACAGGCACACTAAGGCCTGCAAGACTGTAGTCCACGGTAAACATATAACAGACTGCGGAGCTTTCTGAGGGGAGAGTTGACTATGTTTGTTTCCTCTTGGCCCTTCACTATGTCACACTGGTGGGTGGCAGCTACTTGTCCCAAATACCTGCTGTGTCTGTTCACTAGTCGCACCCAGCTCTGTTATGGCTTCCGTCCTCATCATGGCTTCTGACAGAGGGCTGACAGGATGGTCACTGACTCCGCTCTCACGGCAGCTCTTCCTCTCCTTGTGGATGCAGCGCCTGTTACCTCAGTCTTGGCACTCCGCAGCGTGGCATCTTTGTCTCAGGTCACTGCAGCGGGCTGCAGGCGGCAGCTCAGTGCTCTTGGACGGGCCTCTTCTGACACTGGCTCACATTTTCCTCAGAAGGGGCTCAGTTCCCATCAGCCGGTCACCGCTCTGCGCGGCTCTCCTCAGCGGGACACTGGCGGTAACCCTGCCTCTCAGCCCTCCCGCTCCTTAAGCTCTGCCCCCGTGCAGGAGATCCACCCAGTCGCACGGCTCCTCTATTCCCGCTCTCCCAGTGTGGCGATCACACTCCCCTGGATCCTGGTGCTGGCCAGTTTCCTGTTGTCTCTGACGTCACCCGTTGTCTCAAGGGAGAAGGCTGTTAACCCTTCCATTTTGACGGGGTCCGCTAGTGAGAAGGGGCTTACACAGGCTGTCTCCAGTCAATAGGTGAGGGTGCCCATGTATAACCCCCCATAAATCCGGATAACAGAGTCTACTTTCAGAGTGTCACATATGCAACAAGTGACATTCAAGCTGCTGGGCAGGTGGCTGTGGTGTGGGGAAGATATTGTCATGTAACGTAGAATTTATGGGGGGCACCTCCAACTGTTTTGCCTCCGAAAGCCTGGAATAAATTCTGCTGTCGGTAGTAGTAGTGCTGTCAGTGAGCAACCAGCGCCCCCCCTTCCTGTGCCGCTCCAGCACTCCATGTCAGTCCGGGTGGTAAGCCTGTATGCCGGGCACTGTGTGCCCATACACTGATCTATTGGTAGACAGCCCAACAGACGCATCATAGTACTATCTGCAGGCTTACTACCCCGTTGCCAGCAGCGCTTCGGGGGCTTTCATGCTGTGCTACTTCCATATGTAATGTGTGGTATCTAACTGACACCAAGTGGACAGGCAGAACTGGCTAAAGGACCGCCATGGTGGGTTATTACATTCACTCATCCCTCATTCAGCATAGGAATATATGTCTCGCATGTGCTGCTCTATGGGTGTTTTCCTCTTTATATATACGATTGCTTAAGTATAAATGAACCACGGCAACCCCGCACCTGTCCCTCCCCAACCCGCGGCACCTCCACCCACGGCACCCCCGCACCCGCCCCTCCCCCACCCACGCCACCCCCGCAACAACACAGAACCTACTAGGTGATTCATCGTGCCCTGCATGCGCTGTTCATACCGTCGCAAGGGGCTACAGCCCCTTAACCATTGCACGCCCTTTGTCCATACAATATTTAACCACTCACAAAAGGGGCGCTTGGAACCCTAGATACACCCCTGATATTAGCATATTGTATCTAGCTTGGCTTGGTAACATAACGGTATGAAGATAACCAGGGAAAGACCCAGTTTTGGATGTTTATACTCTTCTGACGTATTGCTTGGCTTAACAAGATCCCTTAAAGGAACTAAGGAACAGACAGATTAGGTTTCATTACTTAAGTAGTATTACACACAGATTGATAACAAATAAAGGGGTCTATTTACTAAACATTGGATGGAGGTAAAGTGGACGGACATAAAGCTCCAGCCAATTAGCTCCTAATAGCCATGTCACAGGCTGAATTGAAAAATGACAGTTAGGAGCTGATTGGCTGGTACTTTAACTCCGTCCACTTTATCTCCACCCAAGGCTTAGTAAATAGACCCCAAAGTACATTTATTTTAACATCAAGGAGGTTAACAACAACTAACACACCATTGAGCCAATTCACTGAAATTGCACTTGCATTGTGTGCACTGAGGCCCTCATTCCGAGTTGATCGCAGAGATTCATCGCATCGCAAACGGCCCGAAAACAAGTAAACGCGCATGCGCAAAAGCGTAAATACGCATGCGCGAGCAGACCGATACGACACTTGTGCAGAAATACAACAAAGAAAACTGCTCGTAACACAGAAACGAAAACGGGGAGTGTCGAAGGCGTGACAGAGGCGCGACTTCGCATTCTGACGACATGGGCGTGAAAGTGGGCGTCTAGTGTGGGAGTATGCAACTAGCAGTAGGCGTGTTTTTCGCAAAAATGCTTTTTCGCAGTGAAACTTAACATAGCAAATCCTCGCTATCTTGCTGCAGCAGCCGAGTAGGTCTGCAGTAATAAGCCCTACACACTGGCCGATTTTCAGAAAGATATGAACGATCTCGTTCATAAATGAACGAGAACTCGTTCATATCTTTCAGTGTGGAGACTCCAGCGATGAACGATGCGCGTCCCCGCGCTTGTTCATCGCTGGTCTCCCGTCGGCTGTGCATGCAGGCCAATATGGACGATCTCGTCCATATTTGCCTGCACTTCAATGCAGCCGCGTGACGGGGGGAGTGAAGAAACTTCACTCCCCCCGTCACTGCCCCCCCGCCGCCGGGTCGCTCGTCGGCCATATCGGCCGTCGGGCACCTCGGCGGCGCATCGGGAAATGAGTAGGGCCCCTTACTCTGCATTTGCGAACTAGTGTTACAAGTGTGTATGCACTAATTAGCAGTTAATTGGAGAGCACATTCATCTGTTGTCCAATTACTTGCTAAACACTGTTCTGCTGAAGTACTTCAAACAGCAATTCTAAGCACCTATAAATCTGTCACGCAGCCAAATATGGCTTTTATTTTTGTGCAAGTTTTGTTTGAAAAAAATGATGTTAAGTGCATTCTTTAATGTTTGAAATACTACCAAATGCAAACAAGTGAAATTAACCAAACTTCTAAACTACATCAGCAACATCTAAACTACATAAAATGTTACCTTTGTATATCCCAAATATCAGGACCAACATAATGCAGCATACACTTAATTTTTTGCTTACATAAAACTTTTATCTTTGTTTAGAATATCTGTCAAGGTTTAAATTTCTGTCCTGTTGCCCATAGTAATACCAAACCCGAGTTGTGTCTTTTTTTGTAATATGGCAATTAAAGTGTGGTGCAAATCAAACCTGTTGCATTTTTCAAGATGCAATGCTTGTAATTTTTTTTTTTTTTTTCCTTGTTTCCCAAGTGTCTATATGCTTTGCTAAACTTTCAAGGACTAAGATTAACATAATGCATTAACTTAAATAAAGGACACAAACTTTTTTTTATTTTTAAATTTATTACTACTGTAATATATTTCGTGATTAAAACAACATGGCTACAGGTGAGTATCACAGGCAAAGATGGACCAAGCAGCAAGCAGATGGCATTGACACAAATGACATAGCAGAACTCAGTACTAGGGAAACTCCAGCTTCTGACAAAATAATATTTTAAAACAAAATAAATAATATGGTGTAAACACCCTGCCAGACAAATATATTTGGGGAACTGAGAAAGATTCATGAGCCACCACACACACACAACAATACACAGCACACTAGGAAGAGGAAGATGGCTCTGGTGTACTTGGAAAAAAAGCTCACAGGCTACAAATATCTCAAAAAATAAATAATACATTTCACTAAGAGGGAGTTAGCCATTCTGCCACACAAGCCTACACAAAAAATACATAGAGACAACATGTAAAACATGGGTGCTGCCCATCTGGAGAGACATCACTTTCTTCTTTTTTTCCCCGCCTGATGCTGTTCTTCTTGGCTTGGTCTGCGGAGCGACCTTCGTGGGCCCTGCCCAGTGGGATGTTCTTTCTGGGCAGGGGAGGGAGCCGATGTGGCTGGCTCTCTGCCACTGTGGGCAAGGGAGACAGCGATGGCCTGGAGCCCTTGCAAGATGTTATTTGCAAGGCTTTGGAATGAGGAGGCAAGTTGATCTTGTCCCTGCCTGATCTCTGCCAGACCTTGGCAGAGTTGAGCAACACCTTGCTCAACACTGGTTCGGTGCTCAGTGAGCCGGACAGCTATCTGGCTTACCTCCCGGATGACCCCGTCCTGAAAAGCATTTAGGCTCTCACCATACCTAGCTATTTCAAGCAGGATCTCCGGGATAGCAGAGGGTTGGGTGGGGGGGCCAGTTGGAACCTGGATAGGTGGGATTTGTGGTCCCACACTGGCAGACCCACTAGGTCCCTCCACCTCAGCCTCAGCCATATAACCCTCCTGTGACTCTACCTGCTCACCCCCCTGTGCTGTGTTATGCGGAAAGCAAATAGAAGAATGTGTGGAAAAAGTGAAGAAAAAAACAATATATGAGACTTTTGTTACCAAAAAAAAAGGAACTAAAAAATATGTGTGTAAACTTACCTGGCAAGTCATGTCCCGTCAGTATTTCAGGCAGGTCCGTGTCCATATGAGACACCCCTGTCCCCTCCTCATAACTGACACAGTCCATCGCTATCTCCTCCAACTCGGTATACTCCACAGCGACAGATGGTCCTCCCCCTGTAGCCCTTGAGGCATTCCACTCCGCAGCCCTCTTGCCCTTCAGGCGGGATTTGAAGTCGGCCCAACTACATATGTTAGGGTAAATAGGGGCAAGGTATATTTTTAGTTAAAAATCTTGCTTTAATATATAGGACACATGTTCTGCATTTGGTTGCTATAGACAACATCACATGTAACTAGCTTTTTAACAATACTTTGCACAGATAATGGACTGCCAATATACACTTACCGTCGTCTAACTTACTGGGATGTTCGGCCTATAGAGCCGACTTCATTCACAGAATGAGTGATGTCCCTCCAGATTCGATCTTTCGTAGCAGCACCCATGTTTTTGGGTCCTCTATGTATTTTTGACATGGCCTGTGTGACCAAAACACGCAACTCCCTCTTAGTGAATGCGGGCTGCCTTTTTTTTGCGCCTTGAAGTAGCCTGTGAGCTTTGTTCGCGTTCCTCATCACCATCTTCCTCATCACTAGCTGCTTGTGTATGTTGTGGTTGTGCGGCTAATGCTGAATCTTCCTCAGTTTCCCCAGTCTGTCTGTCTGTCAGGGTAACCCCTCCTAACTGCTGGGTTTCAGAAGCTGGATTTTTCTAGTACTGAGTCCTGCTTCTTCAGAATCCGCAGAGGCGGATTCCATCATTTGGCGACGCAATGCGAATTGTCTTTGCGTCAATGCGACCTGCTGCAGCCGCACGCGCTCCATCTCTGCCGACAATTCCTCACGAGTAGCCATGTTGCTAATGATATGTCTGTACGCCCAGGTGTGTAGCTATTTATAGGTACGTGCGCAGCGAAAAGTCACACAGGTGTAAATTATGCAAATTGTGTGACTGATTGTACTGCTTATTTAAGAGCCTTGTTTGCAGCCTGTCAGTGGGTGTATGATGTTAACAACTGCTGTGTTCTCATCAAAGGTGGTCGTCTTTGTTGCTTTGCAGAGTGAGTAATTTTAGCTAGAGATGAGCGGGTTCGGTTTCTCTGAATCCGAACCCGCCAGAACTTCATGTTTTTTTTCACGGGTCCGAGCGACTCGGATCTTCCCGCCTTGCTCGGTTAACCCGAGCGCGCCCGAACGTCATCATGACGCTGTCGGATTCTCGCGAGGCTCGGATTCTATCGCGAGACTCGGATTCTATATAAGGAGCCGCGCGTCGCCGCCATTTTCACACGTGCATTGAGATTGATAGGGAGAGGACGTGGCTGGCGTCCTCTCCGTTTAGAATAGATTAGAGAGACACTTGATTTACTAATTTTGGGGAGCATTAGGAGTACTCAGTACAGTGCAGAGTTTTGCTGATAGTGACCAGTGACCACCAGTTTTATTTATAATCCGTTCTCTGCCTGAAAAAAGCGATACACAGCACACAGTGACTCAGTCACATACCATATCTGTGTGCACTGCTCAGGCTCAGGCCAGTGTGCTGCATCATCTATTATCTATATATAATATTATATATATCTGTCTGACTGCTCAGCTCACACAGCTTATAATTGTGGGGGAGACTGGGGAGCACTACTGCAGTGCCAGTTATAGGTTATAGCAGGAGCCAGGAGTACATAATATATTATATAGTGAGTGACCACCAGACACACAGTGCAGTTTATTTAATATATCCGTTCTCTGCCTGAAAAAAGCGATACACACAGTGACTCAGTCAGTCACATACCATATCTGTGTGCACTGCTCAGGCTCAGGCCAGTGTGCTGCATCATCTATATATATTATATATCTGTCTGACTGCTCAGCTCACACAGCTTATAATTGTGGGGGAGACTGGGGAGCACTACTGCAGTGCCAGTTATAGGTTATAGCAGGAGCCAGGAGTACATAATATTATATTAAAATTAAACAGTGCACACTTTTGCTGCAGGAGTGCCACTGCCAGTGTGACTAGTGACCAGTGACCTGACCACCAGTATATATAATATTAGTAGTATACTATCTCTTTATCAACCAGTCTATATTAGCAGCAGACACAGTACAGTGCGGTAGTTCACGGCTGTGGCTACCTCTGTGTCGGCACTCGGCAGCCCGTCCATAATTGTATATACCACCTAACCGTGGTTTTTTTTTCTTTCTTTATACATACATACTAGTTACGAGTATACTATCTCTTTATCAACCAGTCTATATATTAGCAGCAGACACAGTACAGTGCGGTAGTTCACGGCTGTGGCTACCTCTGTGTCGGCACTCGGCAGCCCGTCCATAATTGTATATACCACCTAACCGTGGTTTTTTTTTCTTTCTTTATACATACATACTAGTTACGAGTATACTATCTCTTTATCAACCAGTCTATATATTAGCAGCAGACACAGTACAGTGCGGTAGTTCACGGCTGTGGCTACCTCTGTGTCGGCACTCGGCAGCCCGTCCATAATTGTATATACCACCTAACCGTGGTTTTTTTTTCTTTCTTTATACATACATACTAGTTACGAGTATACTATCTCTTTATCAACCAGTCTATATATTAGCAGCAGACACAGTACAGTGCGGTAGTTCACGGCTGTGGCTACCTCTGTGTCGGCACTCGGCAGCCCGTCCATAATTGTATATACCACCTAACCGTGGTTTTTTTTTCTTTCTTTATACATACATACTAGTTACGAGTATACTATCTCTTTATCAACCAGTCTATATATTAGCAGCAGACACAGTACAGTGCGGTAGTTCACGGCTGTGGCTACCTCTGTGTCGGCACTCGGCAGCCCGTCCATAATTGTATATACCACCTAACCGTGGTTTTTTTTTCTTTCTTTATACATACATACATACTAGTTACGAGTATACTATCTCTTTATCAACCAGTCTATATATTAGCAGCAGACACAGTACAGTGCGGTAGTTCACGGCTGTGGCTACCTCTGTGTCGGCACTCGGCAGCCCGTCCATAATTGTATATACCACCTAACCGTGGTTTTTTTTTCTTTCTTTATACATACATACTAGTTACGAGTATACTATCTCTTTATCAACCAGTCTATATATTAGCAGCAGACACAGTACAGTGCGGTAGTTCACGGCTGTGGCTACCTCTGTGTCGGCACTCGGCAGCCCGTCCATAATTGTATATACCACCTAACCGTGGTTTTTTTTTCTTTCTTTATACATACATACTAGTTACGAGTATACTATCTCTTTATCAACCAGTCTATATATTAGCAGCAGACACAGTACAGTGCGGTAGTTCACGGCTGTGGCTACCTCTGTGTCGGCACTCGGCAGCCCGTCCATAATTGTATATACCACCTAACCGTGGTTTTTTTTTCTTTCTTTATACATACATACTAGTTACGAGTATACTATCTCTTTATCAACCAGTCTATATATTAGCAGCAGACACAGTACAGTGCGGTAGTTCACGGCTGTGGCTACCTCTGTGTCGGCACTCGGCAGCCCGTCCATAATTGTATATACCACCTAACCGTGGTTTTTTTTTCTTTCTTTATACATACATACTAGTTACGAGTATACTATCTCTTTATCAACCAGTCTATATATTAGCAGCAGACACAGTACAGTGCGGTAGTTCACGGCTGTGGCTACCTCTGTGTCGGCACTCGGCAGCCCGTCCATAATTGTATATACCACCTAACCGTGGTTTTTTTTTCTTTCTTTATACATACATACTAGTTACGAGTATACTATCTCTTTATCAACCAGTCTATATATTAGCAGCAGACACAGTACAGTGCGGTAGTTCACGGCTGTGGCTACCTCTGTGTCGGCACTCGGCAGCCCGTCCATAATTGTATACTAGTATCCAATCCATCCATCTCCATTGTTTACCTGAGGTGCCTTTTAGTTGTGCCTATTAAAATATGGAGAACAAAAATGTTGAGGTTCCAAAATTAGGGAAAGATCAAGATCCACTTCCACCTCGTGCTGAAGCTGCTGCCACTAGTCATGGCCGAGACGATGAAATGCCAGCAACGTCGTCTGCCAAGGCCGATGCCCAATGGCATAGTACAGAGCATGTCAAAACCAAAACACCAAATATCAGTAAAAAAAGGACTCCAAAACCTAAAATAAAATTGTCGGAGGAGAAGCGTAAACTTGCCAATATGCCATTTACCACACGGAGTGGCAAGGAACGGCTGAGGCCCTGGCCTATGTTCATGGCTAGTGGTTCAGCTTCACATGAGGATGGAAGCACTCAGCCTCTCGCTAGAAAACTGAAAAGACTCAAGCTGGCAAAAGCACCGCAAAGAACTGTGCGTTCTTTGAAATCCCAAATCCACAAGGAGAGTCCAATTGTGTCGGTTGCGATGCCTGACCTTCCCAACACTGGACGTGAAGAGCATGCGCCTTCCACCATTTGCACGCCCCCTGCAAGTGCTGGAAGGAGCACCCGCAGTCCAGTTCCTGATAGTCAGATTGAAGATGTCAGTGTTGAAGTACACCAGGATGAGGAGGATATGGGTGTTGCTGGCGCTGGGGAGGAAATTGACCAGGAGGATTCTGATGGTGAGGTGGTTTGTTTAAGTCAGGCACCCGGGGAGACACCTGTTGTCCGTGGGAGGAATATGGCCGTTGACATGCCAGGTGAAAATACCAAAAAAATCAGCTCTTCGGTGTGGAGGTATTTCACCAGAAATGCGGACAACAGGTGTCAAGCCGTGTGTTCCCTTTGTCGAGCTGTAATAAGTAGGGGTAAGGACGTTAACCACCTCGGAACATCCTCCCTTATACGTCACCTGCAGCGCATTCATAATAAGTCAGTGACAAGTTCAAAAACTTTGGGTGACAGCGGAAGCAGTCCACTGACCAGTAAATCCCTTCCTCTTGTAACCAAGCTCACGCAAACCACCCCACCAACTCCCTCAGTGTCAATTTCCTCCTTCCCCAGGAATGCCAATAGTCCTGCAGGCCATGTCACTGGCAATTCTGACGAGTCCTCTCCTGCCTGGGATTCCTCCGATGCATCCTTGCGTGTAACGCCTACTGCTGCTGGCGCTGCTGTTGTTGCCGCTGGGAGTCGATGGTCATCCCAGAGGGGAAGTCGTAAGCCCACTTGTACTACTTCCAGTAAGCAATTGACTGTTCAACAGTCCTTTGCGAGGAAGATGAAATATCACAGCAGTCATCCTACTGCAAAGCGGATAACTGAGTCCTTGACAACTATGTTGGTGTTAGACGTGCGTCCGGTATCCGCCGTTAGTTCACAGGGAACTAGACAATTTATTGAGGCAGTGTGCCCCCGTTACCAAATACCATCTAGGTTCCACTTCTCTAGGCAGGCGATACCGAGAATGTACACGGACGTCAGAAAAAGACTCACCAGTGTCCTAAAAAATGCAGTTGTACCCAATGTCCACTTAACCACGGACATGTGGACAAGTGGAGCAGGGCAGGGTCAGGACTATATGACTGTGACAGCCCACTGGGTAGATGTATGGACTCCCGCCGCAAGAACAGCAGCGGCGGCACCAGTAGCAGCATCTCGCAAACGCCAACTCTTTCCTAGGCAGGCTACGCTTTGTATCACCGCTTTCCAGAATACGCACACAGCTGAAAACCTCTTACGGCAACTGAGGAAGATCATCGCGGAATGGCTTACCCCAATTGGACTCTCCTGTGGATTTGTGGCATCGGACAACGCCAGCAATATTGTGTGTGCATTAAATATGGGCAAATTCCAGCACGTCCCATGTTTTGCACATACCTTGAATTTGGTGGTGCAGAATTTTTTAAAAAACGACAGGGGCGTGCAAGAGATGCTGTCGGTGGCCAGAAAAATTGCGGGACACTTTCGGCGTACAGGCACCACGTACAGAAGACTGGAGCACCACCAATAACTACTGAACCTGCCCTGCCATCATCTGAAGCAAGAAGTGGTAACGAGGTGGAATTCAACCCTCTATATGCTTCAGAGGTTGGAGGAGCAGCAAAAGGCCATTCAAGCCTATACAATTGAGCACGATATAGTAGGTGGAATGCACCTGTCTCAAGTGCAGTGGAGAATGATTTCAACGTTGTGCAAGGTTCTGATGCCCTTTGAACTTGCCACACGTGAAGTCAGTTCAGACACTGCCAGCCTGAGTCAGGTCATTCCCCTCATCAGGCTTTTGCAGAAGAAGCTGGAGGCATTGAAGAAGGAGCTAAAAGGGAGCGATTCCGCTAGGCATGTGGGACTTGTGGATGCAGCCCTTAATTCGCTTAACAAGGATTCACGGGTGGTCAATCTGTTGAAATCAGAGCACTACATTTTGGCCACCGTGCTCGATCCTAGATTTAAAGCCTACCTTGGATCTCTCTTTCCGGCAGACACAGGTCTGCTGGGGTTGAAAGACCTGCTGGTGACAAAATTGTCAAGTCAAGCGGAACGCGACCTGTCAACATCTCCTCCTTCACATTCTCCCGCAACTGGGGGTGCGAGGAAAAGGCTCAGAATTCCGAGCCCACCCGCTGGCGGTGATGCAGGGCAGTCTGGAGCGACTGCTGATGCTGACATCTGGTCCGGACTGAAGGACCTGACAACGATTACGGACATGTCGTCTACTGTCACTGCATATGATTCTCTCAACATTGATAGAATGGTGGAGGATTATATGAGTGACCGCATCCAAGTAGGCACGTCACACAGTCCGTACTTATACTGGCAGGAAAAAGAGGCAATTTGGAGGCCCTTGCACAAACTGGCTTTATTCTACCTAAGTTGCCCTCCCACAAGTGTGTACTCCGAAAGAGTGTTTAGTGCCGCCGCTCACCTTGTCAGCAATCGGCGTACGAGGTTACATCCAGAAAATGTGGAGAAGATGATGTTCATTAAAATGAATTATAATCAATTCCTCCGCGGAGACATTGACCAGCAGCAATTGCCTCCACAAAGTACACAGGGAGCTGAGATGGTGGATTCCAGTGGGGACGAATTGATAATCTGTGAGGAGGGGGATGTACACGGTGATATATCGGAGGGTGAAGATGAGGTGGACATCTTGCCTCTGTAGAGCCAGTTTGTGCAAGGAGAGATTAATTGCTTCTTTTTTGGGGGGGGTCCAAACCAACCCGTCATATCAGTCACAGTCGTGTGGCAGACCCTGTCACTGAAATGATGGGTTGGTTAAAGTGTGCATGTCCTGTTTTGTTTATACAACATAAGGGTGGGTGGGAGGGCCCAAGGACAATTCCATCTTGCACCTCTTTTTTCTTTTCTTTTTCTTTGCATCATGTGCTGATTGGGGAGGGTTTTTTGGAAGGGACATCCTGCGTGACACTGCAGTGCCACTCCTAGATGGGCCCGGTGTTTGTGTCGGCCACTAGGGTCGCTAATCTTACTCACACAGTCAGCTACCTCATTGCGCCTCTTTTTTTCTTTGCGTCATGTGCTGTTTGGGGAGGGTTTTTTGGAAGGGACATCCTGCGTGACACTGCAGTGACACTCCTAGATGGGCCCGGTGTTTGTGTCGGCCACTAGGGTCGCTAATCTTACTCACACAGTCAGCTACCTCATTGCGCCTCTTTTTTTCTTTGCGTCATGTGCTGTTTGGGGAGGGTTTTTTGGAAGGGCCATCCTGCGTGACACTGCAGTGCCACTCCTAGATGGGCCCGGTGTTTGTGTCGGCCACTAGGGTCGCTAATCTTACTCACACAGCTACCTCATTGCGCCTCTTTTTTTCTTTGCGTCATGTGCTGTTTGGGGAGGGTTTTTTGGAAGGGACATCCTGCGTGACACTGCAGTGCCACTCCTAGATGGGCCCGGTGTTTGTGTCGGCCACTAGGGTCGCTAATCTTACTCACACAGCTACCTCATTGCGCCTCTTTTTTTCTTTGCGTCATGTGCTGTTTGGGGAGGGTTTTTTGGAAGGGCCATCCTGCGTGACACTGCAGTGCCACTCCTAGATGGGCCCGGTGTTTGTGTCGGCCACTAGGGTCGCTAATCTTACTCACACAGCTACCTCATTGCGCCTCTTTTTTTCTTTGCGTCATGTGCTGTTTGGGGAGGGTTTTTTGGAAGGGCCATCCTGCGTGACACTGCAGTGCCACTCCTAGATGGGCCCGGTGTTTGTGTCGGCCACTAGGGTCGCTAATCTTACTCACACAGCTACCTCATTGCGCCTCTTTTTTTCTTTGCGTCATGTGCTGTTTGGGGAGGGTTTTTTGGAAGGGACATCCTGCGTGACACTGCAGTGCCACTCCTAGATGGGCCCGGTGTTTGTGTCGGCCACTAGGGTCGCTTATCTTACTCACACAGCGACCTCGGTGCAAATTTTAGGACTAAAAATAATATTGTGAGGTGTGAGGTATTCAGAATAGACTGAAAATGAGTGTAAATTATGGTTTTTGAGGTTAATAATACTTTGGGATCAAAATGACCCCCAAATTCTATGATTTAAGCTGTTTTTTAGTGTTTTTTGAAAAAAACACCCGAATCCAAAACACACCCGAATCCGACAAAAAAAATTCGGTGAGGTTTTGCCAAAACGCGTTCGAACCCAAAACACGGCCGCGGAACCGAACCCAAAACCAAAACACAAAACCCGAAAAATTTCAGGCGCTCATCTCTAATTTTAGCATTAACTTGCAGACAGATGTCCGTTTATCCGTTTATGCGTTTTTTGGACTAAGTGTATTTTGTGAGTATTCCTACATTAGTCAATTATCAAGCAAAGTATGTATGGTGGTGCAATGGAACTGGCTTTATGGTTTTTTTGTGAATATCTGTTTGATATTTAACTTTTTTTGTTATTTTTTTATTTTTTTTAAATTATAGCTGTACTTTACAGTCTGTATGTTATATTGTTCACACAGTTATTTGTTTTTCTCTTGTAGGTGTCTCTTTTTTGTGGGTCCAAGGGCCATTTTCTTTTCTGCCAAGTGGGCTTATTTTCTGTTTATTATACTTGCCCAATTTCCACCACATTTATTGAGCAGGTAAGTAGCCTATACCTGTGTGTCCTGCTGTTTTTTGTATTTGTCTATATGATCTCTTAGACTCCTTTGTTTTTCTCTTGTAGGTGTCTCTTTTTTGTGGGTCCAAGGGACATTTTCTTTTCTGCCAAGTGGGCTTATTTTCTGTTTATTATACTTGCCCAATTTCCACCACATTTATTGAGCAGGTAAGTAGCCTATACCTGTGTGTCCTGCTGTTTTTTGTATTTGTCTATATGATCTCTTAGACTCCTTTGTTTTTCTCTTGTAGGTGTCTCTTTTTTGTGGGTCCAAGGGCCATTTTCTTTTCTGCCAAGTGGGCTTATTTTCTGTTTATTATACTTGCCCAATTTCCACCACATTTATTGAGCAGGTAAGTAGCCTTAAGTAGAAAGTACTAGTAAGTAGAATTTTTTTTTTTTTTTTTAAGATTTGGAAAAGGCATTTACATTATTCATACTTAGTTGTTTGAATGTATTTTGTGTCAGTTATTATATGGGTATGTTTGAAATTGCAAAATAATTTAGATTTGTGATGTTAACCTATGTTAGAAATAATTAGCTAAAGTTTTTTTTTTTTTCCTTTTTTTTAATTTTATCTCTTATTTTATTCGTGAAGAAATGTCGTATGCTCCTGCAGTAAGTTAACACCCATACACTTTGACTTTGATTATGGCTGACAATGTGTGTTTCTAATTTAATTATTTAATTGCATATTCTTACCTTCATTTTAAGTTGGTGATGTCCATTTATGTGGCTGCTGAAGCCCTCCCACCCCAACCCACGGAACCACTCCCACCCCAACCACTGCATGCCCTCCAACCACAACCGGCTCCTTATCAACCAAGGCAACGGAGGCGTGCTAGGCCATTCATTTACCGTACCCGTGTCCTCCTTTTTGGGATGCCTGATGATGTGGTTTTGCGAAGATACAGGCTGCCACCTCATCTAATCCTAGACACTCTCTCCATAATAGAGAGTGATCTAGAACATTCCATTCGGTATCCTACAGCAATACCAGCATTGACACAATTCCTTGCTGTGTTACATTTTGTTGCCACGGGTTCATACCAGCATGTTGTGGGAGATCTGGTTGGCATGTCGCAGGGCCAGTTCAGTAAGGTCCTGCGGCGTGTCAGCCAGGCTTTCATCAAGCGTGTGAAGCAATTTATTGCTATGCCTTTGGATGTTGGTGCCCTAGATGTGGTGAAGGGACAATTTGAGGAAGGTGGTAGTCGCTTCCCACATGTTATTGGGGTTGTGGATGGCACACATGTAGCTATTGTACCACCAAGACATAATGAAGAAATGTATAGAAACAGGAAACTGTTTCATTCTCTGAATGTAATGGTTGTTTGTGGGCCATCCCTCCAGATCCTGTCCCTGAATGCGAAGTTCCCTGGGAACTCCCATGATGCCTATGTAATTAGACAATCAGGGATATGGCAGAGATTAAGATCGAGGCAAGGACAAGACATGTGGTTATTGGGTGAGTGTTTTTATTTATTTACTTACAATAATATTTATAATATTTTCATTCTAATGAGTTTCTTGTCTTCTCATCAAACAGGAGACCGTGGATATCCTTGCACCCCCTGGCTCATGACTCCTTACAGTAAGCCCAGGCAAGGACCACAGACGGCATTTAACTCCGCGCTTACTGACACTAGACAGCTGGTGGAGCGCACAATTGGTGTCCTTAAAGGACGCTTTAGTGTGCTCCACCGCACTGGTGGCGACATCATGTATTCACCGGAGATGGTAAGTAAAATAGTGGTCCTGTGCGCTATCCTACATAACATCGCTGTAAGGAGTCGCGTGGAGCTTCCTCAAACAGAGGAATTGCCTGATGAGGAGCCAGGGGTTGGGCGGAGATACGGTGGGGGGAGTGTTTCCCGGAGGGGCAGCGAAGTAAGGGCACGCATTGTGCAAGAATATTTCAGGTATAGTATTTATTTTAATTTTTTTGTTACAGTTAGAAAAAACACTTTCAGTTTATGTTAATTTTGCTATGATGTCATTAAGGTAGCTATTTAAAGGTCATTGTGTAATTGTTTTTGTGTGTGTGAATATATTATTATTTGTTTTTGCAAATATTCAAACATGTTAACCTTACAATGTTTGTTTTAATTGAAAAATTTAATTAAGTTGCTAAAAAAAAATAATTTTTTTTTTCTAATCCTGTTTTCTTTAAATTACTAAACAACATATGATACTAAATGTTGTACACTTTGTGACTGTGCAGCTGATTGTTCATACAAAATGTGGTGAGTACACAGATTTTTAATTATTTTATAGTAAAAGTGTGTGTGTGTGTGTGTGTGTGTGTGTGTGTGTGTGTGTGTGTGTGTGTGTGTGTGTGTGTGTGTGTGTGTGTGTGTGTGTGTGTGGAATTGTGCGAATCGGTTCGTTTATTATCATACACTTCCGCAACTGCGTATTACCGCAATCGCGAACACCACTCTACTCTTCACAGCACTGCAGCCAGCAATAAAGTTTCTGCAATGCACACATCAATAAAGTTTATTTAGATGAGAGCATAGATTTTAGACCAATCACATGCCAACACACACACTATAAATATATGCCCAAATATTGAAAACGCCATTACCATGATGCGTGCAGCACCCTTCACCCGGCGTGAGCTCCGCGTGCTGGTGGCGGTGATGGACCGCCGCGTAGGCCGCGTAGGGCGCTTTGTCCCAAATAGGGTAAACGCGGAGGTCCGCCGCCTGCTAAGGATCCGCATCCGTAGCCGGAGGACAATAATCCAGCTCGAAAGGCGCTGGAGCGACCTTAGAAGGCGTACGCCTGACTTATTGGTGGAGTTACGCCAACAGATCCGGACCCTACGTGGCCGCAGTAAGTTACATTTTGGTATATGACGGATTTTACACATAACCTTTGCATACTTTCACTTAAGGGGGTAATTCCAAGTTGATCGCAGCAGGACATTTTTTAACAGTTGGCCAAAACCATGTGCACTGCACTGCAGGGGGGGGGGGGGGGGGGGGCAGATATAACATGTGCAGAGAGAGATAGATTTGGGTGTGGTGAGTTCAATTTGCAATCTATATTGCAGTGTAAAAATAAAGCAGCCAGTATTTACCTTGCACAGAAACAAAATAACCCACCCAAATCTAACTCTCTCGGCAAATGTTATATCTGCCTCCCCTGCAGTGCACATGGTTTTGCCCAACTGCTAAAAAATGTCCTGCTGCGATCAACTTGGAATAAGAATGGGTAAGTGACAGTGACAGTGTGAAAATTAGCACACTTACAATAAGCATGAGTGTGTGTGGGTAGGGCAAGCAGTACTGCATACCTCCCAACATGACCCTCTCCAGGAGGGACAGAATAGTCTGCTTCTGGACTTGTCACTTTATTTTTGGAAAAAAGGTGTTTCAGCACAGGTGATGGGAAACATACATTAAGAGGGAAGTGACGGAGCACAACATTCTGTCCCTCCTAGAGAGGGTCATGTTGGGAGGTATGGTACTGACTGTATGTTGTTGTGCATAATTACAACACAGGCTCACAACTGAACACAATAACCTGCTCAGTGGTTTATTATTAAAAATGTTGGTGGTTTTGAGAACTGGTGATGTTGGCTATAACAAACATTCTGATTCTATATATTATCGGATAGAAGGTGCTGCAGAAAGTTACATTATGTTATGATTGGTTGCTAAGGACAACATCACCAGTATAAACATTTTACTAACTTAGTAATGTTACCCCTGTCTCTTTAACATGGGACAGAACAGAGTAATATGAATATGCTGATGTTCTAAATGTATAAGATTACACACTAAAAATTACATATGTCATTCTAGGGCGAGCACAACGGCAAGGTGCATATGCTGCTGCAGGGAGGCCACAACAGGCTCAACAACAAATTCCATCCCCTTCTGGCTCCCCCTCCACCTCTCCTGCACAATCCCCCTCTCCTGCCCAATCCCACTCTCAAGCCACCTCACCCTCTCCTGCCCAATCCCCCTCTCCTGCCCAATCCAACTCTCCTGCCCAATCCCACTCTCAAGCCACCTCACCCTCTCCTGCCCAATCCCCCTCTCCTGCCCAATCCCACTCTCCTGCCCAATCCCACTCTCCTGCCCAATCCCACTCTCAAGCCACCTCACCCTCTCCTGCCCAATCCCCCTCTCCTGCCCAATCCCCCTCTCCTGCCCAAACCCACTCTCCAGCCACCTCACCCTCTCCAGCCAACTCAGCCTCATTTTCCCACTCACCCTCTCCAGCCCAAGGCCACTCTCTTACCAAATTCCCCTCTCTGCCACCCTCCCCCTCTGTGTCCCCAAAAAACTCACCACCACCTTCACCCTATCATTCCCAAACACCCTCTGAAATTACCTCCCCCTTCCATCCTCTCACCCAATTGGACCCTCCTTCCCCCATTCTGCCTCCTTCCCCCATCCAGTACCCATCCCCCATCCAGCCAACCTCACCCATCCAGCCTACATGCCCCAGCCAGCACCCATCCCCCAGCCAGCCGACGTCGCTGACAGAATGGGCAGCAGAGGCCCCGGAGCCACTAGAGGGAAGTGGCCAAGTGGCAGAGGATAGTAAGTTCGCACCCATTCATTATTTCTAAATTTTTAAAAAAACAAGAAACATTAAAAAAAATGCACTGTTGTACTGTGGCCAATCTTTTGTCTAGGTAAAATGCTTGTCTTCTTCATCATGGTATGGATGATGCATTCACATTTGTGTGCGGGACATTATATGTACAGTGTCTACATCTGGTTGATAATCACTATGTCGACAGGTTTGCCTGCACAACAAGGTTTGTATGTGAAACATTTTATGCAACACATTTAGACCTGAGTGTTATTTTTGTTGTGTTTTTACTTTTACAATTGAGCTTGGGTATTGCAATATTTTCTTACAAAAGTCGCAGGAGTCACTTTGTTAGCCAGCCTAACAACACAATGATTTGTGTTGTGAAAGTTACACTCACAAAATACTTATTTGCTTTTTCAAAACCTGTTTGACCTTATATTTGTTGTAAGGCAGGCTTACAGGGAGTGTGGGCATGCTAGGATATGTTGTCCTTCTGAAGATGTTGATATGCAGTGTGATGATGCAGGTGAAAACTGCAAAAAAAAAATCTGCTTCACTACAGATGTGAATGAAGACCAGTATGAGGTTATATGTACTAATTTGGGGGTGTGACTCAAGATTGGATGTTTACCATAGCAAACAAACACTAACAACTTTTCTGTAATTTTCCACCTTCTAGAAGAGAAGTTTAATGTGATTGGTTGCTATGGGCAACATCACATCTTAAATATAACTCCCATCTTATGAAATGTACATCATGGTGTGTTAGACTTTTACACATTGTCATTTTGGAATGACAAACATTGCTGAGTATGCTTGTGTGTTGGTATGCTACTGTTTTGTCATTTATACATCCATGATGTATATCATTTTATATTAAAGTGTGCTTTGTGTAATTGTGATGTAATAGGTAATGTGAGTTTTTTTTTACATAACATTTTTACTCTGCATTTCAGATGTTGCCATTGGAGATCCCTCAAGCCTGGCAGGCATCATTGGGCGAATGCAGCATAATTTGGAGGCCATGTTGGGCGAAATACAAAATTTAAAAGATTGTATTTTATACAAATAATTATTTTTATTTAAAAAACTGTAAAAAAAAAACTTTAAAAAAATAAACCTTTGTTTCCAAAATAAAAAACACATTTGAACCGTTATGCGCTTGTGATGTTTTGATTGTCCAAAAATTATAGCATATAGCAAATCAGAAATAGGTTAACTACCAAAAAAAAACAAAAAAAAAAAAAG
The DNA here is from genome assembly GCF_028390025.1 of Pseudophryne corroboree. Lineage (NCBI taxonomy): Eukaryota > Metazoa > Chordata > Amphibia > Anura > Myobatrachidae > Pseudophryne > Pseudophryne corroboree. The sequence goes on from NC_086445.1 coordinate 467,765,239, forward strand.
AGTATTAGTCTTATTTATTACATACAAATTAGGTTAGTTAGTAGCTTATTTATTTAAAAAACATGTAAACACATACATTCACACACTAAACATCCACACCAAATTAAACTATTTACATTTCGGCCAGGCACAGTTTACACATCTCTTGCACTTCTTTAAAAATAAACATGTTAATGTCCAATTATGCCTACAAAGTGTTCTTGAGGTATTCTTTGCAGACTTAATTGGTCATGCACACAATCAATTATTACACTAATTGGAATTTTAATTTAGGGACGCTTGCTGAGTTTGAATTGCAAGGTGTCATCTAAATTAGGGGAAAAAACCCATTGCTGGCCCTCATTCCGAGTTGTTCGCTCGGTAAAAATCTTCGCATCGCAGCGATTTTCCGCTTAATGCGCATGCGCAATGTCCGCACTGCGACTGCGCCAAGTAAATTTGCTATGCACTAATTAATTTTACTCACGGCTTTTTCATCGTTCTGGCGATCGTAATGTGATTGACAGGAAATGGGTGTTACTGGACGGAAACAAGCCGTTTTATGGGCATGTGGGAAAAAACGCTACCGTTTCCGGAAAAAACGCAGGAGTGGCCGGAGAAACGGAGGAGTGTCTGGGCGAACGCTGGGAGTGACGTCAAACCAGGAACGACAAGCACTGAACTGATCGCAGATGCCGAGTAAGTCTGAAGCTACTCAGAAACTGCTACGAGGTGTGTAATCGCAATATTGCGAATACTTCGTTCGCAATTTTAAGATGCTAAGATTCACTCCCAGTAGGCGGCGGCTTAGCGTGAGCAACTCTGCTAAAATCGCCTTGCGAGCGAACAACTCGGAATGACCTCCGCTGTGCATTTGTTTGCACAAACCTTAGCATATTTAAGATGAATGCGTAAATCTACGATGACATCGTATTTTTGCAAAGATGTTTGTGCGTATGCGTTGGATTCGCAATAATGCGATGTATTTTGGCATACGCCTACCATGTGTAGTACTGCGTGCGAAATTGCAAAATTACGATGTGGGCGGATGTTCGCAATTTTACAACATAATCGCAATTGTGCGATTATGTTGTGCGAACGAAAAATATAGCGAACAACTCGGAATGACCCCCTGAACCCCTATGTCAGATTGTACACATCTATGTGACCACACAGATAATATCAATGCACTTGGGGGGTAATTCAGACCTGATCGCTGGTCAGCGATTTTTGCAGCCCTGCGATCTGATAGTCGCCGCCTACGGGGGAGTGTATTTTAGCTGTGCAAGTGTGCGATCGCATGTGTAGCAGAGCTGCACAGATTTTGTGCAGTCCCTGCGCAGCCCAGGACTTACTCAGCCACTGCGATCGCATCAGCCTGTCCGGGTCCGAAAATTGACGTCAGGGACCCTCCCTGCAAACGCTTGGTCACGCCTACGTTTTTGCAAACTCTCCCAGAAAACGCTCAGTTGCCACCCACAAACACTCTCTTCCTGTCAATCTCCTTTGAACCGCCCGTACGATCACTTTTTTTTCACCATTGAGTTGCATATGCATGCGCAGTTCAGATCTGATAGCAGGCTGTGAAAAAACGCAGCCTAGCGATCAGGTCTGAATTAGGCGCCTGGTTTCATAGCCATCATAACTATTAGTGCTCACTTTGCAGCAGCCTTGATTTTTGTCACCTGGGGCAAGGCAGTGATTTGGCACCGCACCACCACCTGCATTCAAATTACACCACACAGTAGTGCAACCTTATTCACATTAAACCGCACAGTAGTACCCCTTATTAACGTTACACCACACAGATGTGCCTCTTATGGCACACGGTAAGTGTATTACTGGCCCCAGTATGTGAAAGGTGCAGTGTACTAGTGGCCCTAGTATGTGACCAGTTACCAGTATAGACAGATGCTGTTTTTGACCAGTATAGACAGGCATTATGTATTAGTGACCCCAGTATGGGACCAGAATAGCAAGACACTGTGTAACCAATATACTCAGGTGCTGTGTATTAGTAGTAGGGATGGTCATCGACCATCAATGATTCGTAATCATCGATGGTCTATGAACGATGTCAAATCCTTTTACCATCGATGGGGGAGAACCAGATGGTTTCCCGACATCGATGGTTCACTGCTACCAAATTTATTTATTTTCCTTTTATCTCCGCGTCAGGGCATGGAGCTCTGCCCTGCCCCCTGACACCCTTGAAGCCATGCCCCTGGGCTCTGATTGGTCCACATTTCATTATATAGTAATGCAGGGGTGAACATCGATGGGTAAACCCATCGATGGATCCCTTCCAGATGGTTTTGCACCATTGAGGTTATCCATCAATGGATAACCCACCGATGGCCATCCCTAATTAGTAATGTCTCCAGTGTTGGCCCCGGGATCAGACAGAGAGTTATAGGTACACTGGCGTCAGTCATTCACATCGGAGTACAGTTCATACACCGACATGCTGTTCTGGTGGCAGGTTAGGTGACACGACCTCCCTCATGCACTGCCGCCGGCAACCTTTAGCTCCTAGTTCTGGCAGCACAGTAGCCCAGTCCCTGGCTGCGGCCGCTCCACCTCAGATATATAAGAGGAGGAGCCGGAGTGCGTCGATTACAGCAGCCACAGCACACACACTGTAGAGAACACACACATTATTATACACACAGTGTACCGGCCGCACACACACTCCTCCTGTACTACACAGTACACCTACAGGAGAGGAGACAGAGCAGCGTGTGCAAGAGTTGGCACCTGAGCTCGCCAGCTGTCCAATCAATGTGCTGACAGTCTGCAGGTATTCAACAAGCCCAGGGGCGCAAACAAAAATGCCCTCCGGTAAACAGTCTTGTTGGCCGGCCCCTGGGACCTGCTGGGCTAAGTGGCCCCTTGTGTTGCTTTAGCTGTTAATCCACTACTGGCCAGAACCCCCTCACATCCGGTACCGGGGCACGTGTCCAATCCCCCACCCCCCAGTTGCGGCCCTGCCTTGGTGCACAGGAGGAAAAGAATATTTGCATATACACAACTCAGCATTGGCTGCAATTCCTTCTTAAACTTTCCTTATATGTGAACACTCTTACTACAGAGATCAGCCTTGGCAGGCCCACTGTTACCTGGATTCAATAAAAATAGGCCAGCAGTTTTATCTTCTTCTAGTTAAAAGCCCGTCAAAATGACAGACACCAGGGCCGGATTATGGGGGTCATTCAGAGTTGATCGTAGCTGTGCTAAATTTAGCACATCTACGATCATCTACCCTGACATGCGGGGGGACGCCCAGCACAGGGCTAGTCCGCCCCGCATGTCAGTGCCCCCCCCCCCGCACAAATACAAATCATCGCACAGCGGCAATGCTTTTGTATTGCAGGAGTAACACCCGGCCAGCGCAGCTCCTGCAGCTGGCCGGGAGTTGCTTTTCTCTGCCGCTGGCCGCCGCGGCCCCGCCCCCCCCCCCCCCCCCCCCCCCCCCCCCCCCCCAACGATCCGGCCACGCCTGACGCCCTATATTAGGAGGGCGGTCGCTACTCACACAGGAGCTGCCAGATGTCTGAATATCCTGCAGCTGGAAGCTGGGGCTCTGTCATGCTAAGTGTGTGTGTGTGAGTGTGTGTGTGTCTCGGACGTGTGATGAGGTAAATGGCCCAGAAGGCACTGGCTAGTACCAGAGCCAGATTTACATGCAACATATGAGCCCAATATAGTGTATGTGGGCATTACACACAGGTGAAGCAGTGTATACTGCTGGAAGTTTGGTGAGTTTTGATCAGAGATCTGCAGAAAAGATAGGTAGGGGAGGCACTACTTCACCTATGATAGACTTTTTTCTCCAGAGGTTTGACTAGAAAAATTATTAGAATAATACAAAGAAGATATTTCTAATATATTCTTTGTATTTTTCAGATGTTTTATATAAATAACTCTGGTTTATACGTTAGTATGACAGGAAAGTCACCGCACGTCACCGGTGTGTGTAGCATAACCTTTTTATAAATATTTATACTGCATATCTGTAAAGGTGCAGGCTATAATGATGCTGCACTAGGCAGGCAGAGATCCGCATAGGCTCGAAGCCACATAAGCATCCGGAATTTTTATGACATTTGGCTAAGGTAGGCAGGGCTAGCCTTAGTGATGGACAGTTGGGGTCAGGGTGACCCAGGGTGCCTATCAGGTGTAGGTAGGAGGAGTATATACAGGGGTATATAGGCCTGGGTGTAGGCAGCCATCTTCCTCTTAGCAGTTTCTTCGGATGCAGTAAGGAGTGTCATTTGCATTACGGTGATTTCTTTGTATTCCCTGTCACTTTCTCTTTCACCTGCATTATTTTGTGCTGTGCCCTCACTGTTCCCCCCTTTGCACCATGCCCCGTCCGCGAAGATCAGCGCCCCCTCCCCGGCGCCTTGCTGAGGCTGCTCGCCCGCTCACGGCGGCTGGTTACCGTCGACCGCGGGTGGTTCCACCTCCCGCTGTTCCGCCCGCAGGAGAGCTGTTGCTGCTCTCCCCGGGCGGCGGTGTCTCCCCGGCAGCGGCTGCGGTCGGAGCTCGGCGCAGCGGTAGTACTGCGCGCGCCGGGTCTCCGGCCTCCCTGGTCCTTCCGTCCTCCCTCCTCGCGGCTGCAGTGAGCGGGTCAGGTGACCCGCTGAGTGGGTCCCGTGACGCCGCACAGCGGCGCGGTATTTCGGGGTTCTCCCCAGCCGGTTCCCTTGCGGGTGCCTGGCTGGTGGAGGATTTAGTTTCCCCGGCATCAATTTTGGGCGCAGCTCGGGGGGCGGGCCCGCTTTTAGCAACGCATCTGGGGGTGGGGTCGGTACCCCCTTTTCCCCCCGCCGTTCCCCTGGTTCCCGCTCCTGTGGTGAGCGTGGGGGCGGCGGCATCGGGGATGGTCGGGCAGTTGGCTGGGATTCATCCGGGCGCGCTCCCGGTGTCCCAGATCCTGCTGCCATCGGCCGGTGGCCTGTGGCCCGGCGATGTGACGCCATCTGCTGGCCAGCTAATGGTACAGCAGATGGGGTCAGTCCACAATACCATGGCTGCTTCGTTTACGGCAACGGGCAGTGGGTCTCAGGCTTCGCCCACGGGTTTCCTGCTGGCTGCGTCGGTGTCGGTGGCCTGGTCGGGTGCGCTACAATTCCCGGTCACGACCTCCGGGGCGTCGCTTGATTTCAGGGGGGGCGGCCCCCCCTTTCTGCCCCTTATTTGCCGCCGGCGTTTGCGCATTCGCAGGGCTCAGTACCCTCTTGGCCCGTCCCGACGGGTCCGGGGTTGGCCCCGTTTCCGGGGTCTTACGCCGGGGGTGTTTCTCCCGGGGCCCTCACGCAGACGCCTTTTTGGTCGGGGATGTTTCCGCAGGCTCCGTTCGCTTGGCACCCTGGTTTTGCCGCTCCGGCCATCTGGCCTCCCTCCTTTGGTGCGGCCGTGGGCCCAGGGCGCGCGGAATCGTTGGCCACACCTGCCCCCTTTTCCCAGCCCCCCCTTTCTGCTTCCCCCCCTCCATTGCCTCCTGGTCCCCCTCCGGTGGCTTCCGTTTTTGTACCTCCCCTCCTCCCCCCCCTGCTGTCTCCCCGTCAGGTGTCGATGTGTTAAGGGGGGTCTCTCCCCCGGGAGGATCGTCTGGAGCCATGGCGGTAGCAGTGTCCAGTGCAACGCAGATGGGATTGGCGGCACAGAGCGAGCAAGTGCGAACAGGCGAAGCTGGGGGATCTCGGGTCCCTGAAGACGTGCTGCCCGGCCCCACCGCCGCGTCCGAAGAGGTGGGAGGTCCTTCTGGAACTGGTGAGATATTTAATCCTTCTTCTTCTGATTAGAGATGAGCGGGTTCGGTTCCTCGGAATCCGAACCCGCCCGAACTTCAGTTTTTTTTACACGGGTCCGAGCGACTCGGATCTTCCCGCCTTGCTCGGTTAACCCGAGCGCGCCCGAACGTCATCATCACGCTGTCGGATTCTCGCGAGACTCGGATTCTATATAAGGAGCCGCGCGTCGCCGCCATTTTCACACGTGCATTGAGATTCATAGGGAGAGGACGTGGCTGGCGTCCTCTCCGTTTATAGAGATTCGAGAAGAGAGTGAGACAGAGAGAGACACAGTAGTAATTTTGGGGAGCATTAGGAGGAGTACTACTACTACTAGTACTTGCTGAAGTGATAGAGATAGTGTGACTGTATTATCTGACTTGTGGGGGAGACACTGACAGTGGGGAGCAGTTAGAGTCTGAGAGCAGGACTCAGGACTCAGGAGTACATATAACGTACAGTGCACACTTTTGCTGCCAGAGTGCCACACTGCCATTGTTTGTGACCACACTGACCACCAGTATAATATATATTGTGATTGTCTGCTTAGGACTCAGGAGTACTACTTGCAAGTTGCTGATAGTGTGACCAGTGACCTGACCACCAGTTTAATAATCACCGCCAGTTTATGAGTTTAATATATATATATATATATATATAATTGTATATAATATATATATAATATTGTATACCACCTAGCACCTACCCGTGTTTTTTTTTTTTTCTTTCTTCTTTATACATACTACTATAGTAGCTTACTGTAGCAGTCTGCGGTGCTGCTGAGCTGACAGTGTCCAGCAGGTCCGTCATCAGTCATTACATAATAAATATATATACCTGTCCGGCTGCAGTACTAGTGATATTATATAATTATATATATATATATATTGATTTCATCTCATTATCATCCAGTCTATATTATCAGCAGACACAGTACGTTAGTCCACGGCTGTAGCTACCTCTGTGTCGGCACTCGGCAGTCCATCCATAATTGTATACCACCTACCCGTGGTTTTTTTTTTTCTTTCTTCTTTATACATACTACTATAGTAGCTTACTGTAGCAGTCTGCGGTGCTGCTGAGCTGACAGTGTCCAGCAGGTCCGTCATCAGTCATTACATAATAAATATATATACCTGTCCGGCTGCAGTACTAGTGATATTATATATACATATATATTGATTTCATCTCATTATCATCCAGTCTATATTATCAGCAGACACAGTACGTTAGTCCACGGCTGTAGCTACCTCTGTGTCGGCACTCGGCAGTCCATCCATAATTGTATACCACCTACCCGTGGTTTTTTTTTTTCTTTCTTCTTTATACATACTACTATAGTAGCTTACTGTAGCAGTCTGCGGTGCTGCTGAGCTGACAGTGTCCAGCAGGTCCGTCATCAGTCATTACATAATAAATATATATACCTGTCCGGCTGCAGTACTAGTGATATTATATATACATATATATTGATTTCATCTCATTATCATCCAGTCTATATTATCAGCAGACACAGTACGTTAGTCCACGGCTGTAGCTACCTCTGTGTCGGCACTCGGCAGTCCATCCATAATTGTATACCACCTACCCGTGGTTTTTTTTTTTTCTTTCTTCTTTATACATACTACTATAGTAGCTTACTGTAGCAGTCTGCGGTGCTGCTGAGCTGACAGTGTCCAGCAGGTCCGTCATCAGTCATTACATAATAAATATATATACCTGTCCGGCTGCAGTACTAGTGATATTATATATACATATATATTGATTTCATCTCATTATCATCCAGTCTATATTAGCATCAGACACAGTACGGTAGTCCACGGCTGTAGCTACCTCTGTGTCGGCACTCGGCAGTCCATCCATAATTGTATACCACCTACCCGTGTTTTTTTTTTTCTTCTTTATACATACTACTATAGTAGCTTACTGTAGCAGTCTGCGGTGCTGCTGAGCTGACAGTGTCCAGCAGGTCCGTCATCAGTCATTACATAATAAATATATATACCTGTCCGGCTGCAGTACTAGTGATATTATATAATTATATATATATATATTGATTTCATCTCATTATCATCCAGTCTATATTATCAGCAGACACAGTACGTTAGTCCACGGCTGTAGCTACCTCTGTGTCGGCACTCGGCAGTCCATCCATAATTGTATACCACCTACCCGTGGTTTTTTTTTTTCTTTCTTCTTTATACATACTACTATAGTAGCTTACTGTAGCAGTCTGCGGTGCTGCTGAGCTGACAGTGTCCAGCAGGTCCGTCATCAGTCATTACATAATAAATATATATACCTGTCCGGCTGCAGTACTAGTGATATTATATATACATATATATTGATTTCATCTCATTATCATCCAGTCTATATTATCAGCAGACACAGTACGTTAGTCCACGGCTGTAGCTACCTCTGTGTCGGCACTCGGCAGTCCATCCATAATTGTATACCACCTACCCGTGGTTTTTTTTTTTTTCTTTCTTCTTTATACATACTACTATAGTAGCTTACTGTAGCAGTCTGCGGTGCTGCTGAGCTGACAGTGTCCAGCAGGTCCGTCATCAGTCATTACATAATAAATATATATACCTGTCCGGCTGCAGTACTAGTGATATTATATATACATATATATTGATTTCATCTCATTATCATCCAGTCTATATTAGCATCAGACACAGTACGGTAGTCCACGGCTGTAGCTACCTCTGTGTCGGCACTCGGCAGTCCATCCATAATTGTATACCACCTACCCGTGGTTTTTTTTTTTCTTCTTCTTTATACATACTACTATAGTAGCTTACTGTAGCAGTCTGCGGTGCTGCTGAGCTGACAGTGTCCAGCAGGTCCGTCATCAGTCATTACATAATAAATATATATACCTGTCCGGCTGCAGTACTAGTGATATTATATAATTATATATATATATATATATTGATTTCATCTCATTATCATCCAGTCTATATTAGCAGCAGACACAGTACGGTAGTCCACGGCTGTAGCTACCTCTGTGTCGGCACTCGGCAGTCCATCCATAATTGTATACCACCTACCCGTGGTTTTTTTTTCTTTCTTCTTTATACATACTACTATAGTAGCTTACTGTAGCAGTCTGCGGTGCTGCTGAGCTGACAGTGTCCAGCAGGTCCGAAATCAGTCATTACATAATAAATATATATACCTGTCCGGCTGCAGTACTAGTGATATTATATATACATATATATTGATTTCATCTCATTATCATCCAGTCTATATTATCAGCAGACACAGTACGGTAGTCCACGGCTGTAGCTACCTCTGTGTCGGCACTCGGCAGTCCATCCATAATTGTATACCACCTACCCGTGGTTTTTTTTTTTTCTTTCTTCTTTATACATACTACTATAGTAGCTTACTGTAGCAGTCTGCGGTGCTGCTGAGCTGACAGTGTCCAGCAGGTCCGTCATCAGTCATTACATAATAAATATATATACCTGTCCGGCTGCAGTACTAGTGATATTATATATACATATATATTGATTTCATCTCATTATCATCCAGTCTATATTATCAGCAGACACAGTACGTTAGTCCACGGCTGTAGCTACCTCTGTGTCGGCACTCGGCAGTCCATCCATAATTGTATACCACCTACCCGTGGTTTTTTTTTTTTCTTTCTTCTTTATACATACTACTATAGTAGCTTACTGTAGCAGTCTGCGGTGCTGCTGAGCTGACAGTGTCCAGCAGGTCCGTCATCAGTCATTACATAATAAATATATATACCTGTCCGGCTGCAGTACTAGTGATATTATATATAAATATATATTGATTTCATCTCATTATCATCCAGTCTATATTATCAGCAGACACAGTACGGTAGTCCACGGCTGTAGCTACCTCTGTGTCGGCACTCGGCAGTCCATCCATAATTGTATACCACCTACCCGTGGTTTTTTTTTTTCTTTCTTCTTTATACATACTACTATAGTAGCTTACTATAGCAGTCTGCGGTGCTGCTGAGCTGACAGTGTCCAGCAGGTCCGTCATCAGTCATTACATAATAAATATATATACCTGTCCGGCTGCAGTACTAGTGATATTATATATACATATATATTGATTTCATCTCATTATCATCCAGTCTATATTATCAGCAGACACAGTACGGTAGTCCACGGCTGTAGCTACCTCTGTGTCGGCACTCGGCAGTCCATCCATAATTGTATACCACCTACCCGTGGTTTTTTTTTTTTCTTTCTTCTTTATACATACTACTATAGTAGCTTACTGTAGCAGTCTGCGGTGCTGCTGAGCTGACAGTGTCCAGCAGGTCCGTCATCAGTCATTACATAATAAATATATATACCTGTCCGGCTGCAGTACTAGTGATATTATATATACATATATATTGATTTCATCTCATTATCATCCAGTCTATATTAGCAGCAGACACAGTACGGTAGTCCACGGCTGTAGCTACCTCTGTGTCGGCACTCGGCAGTCCATCCATAATTGTATACCACCTACCCGTGGTTTTTTTTTTTCTTTCTTCTTTATACATACTACTATAGTAGCTTACTGTAGCAGTCTGCGGTGCTGCTGAGCTGACAGTGTCCAGCAGGTCCGTCATCAGTCATTACATAATAAATATATATACCCGTCCGGCTGCAGTACTAGTGATATTATATATACATATATATTGATTTCATCTCATTATCATCCAGTCTATATTATCAGCAGACACAGTACGTTAGTCCACGGCTGTAGCTACCTCTGTGTCGGCACTCGGCAGTCCATCCATAATTGTATACCACCTACCCGTGGTTTTTTTTTTTTTCTTTCTTCTTTATACATACTACTATAGTAGCTTACTGTAGCAGTCTGCGGTGCTGCTGAGCTGACAGTGTCCAGCAGGTCCGTCATCAGTCATTACATAATAAATATATATACCTGTCCGGCTGCAGTACTAGTGATATTATATATACATATATATTGATTTCATCTCATTATCATCCAGTCTATATTAGCAGCAGACACAGTACGGTAGTCCACGGCTGTAGCTACCTCTGTGTCGGCACTCGGCAGTCCATCCATAAGTATACTAGTATCCATCCATCTCCATTGTTTACCTGAGGTGCCTTTTAGTTGTGCCTATTAAAATATGGAGAACAAAAATGTTGAGGTTCCAAAATTAGGGAAAGATCAAGATCCACTTCCACCTCGTGCTGAAGCTGCTGCCACTAGTCATGGCTGAGACGATGAAATGCCAGCAACGTCGTCTGCCAAGGCCGATGCCCAATGTCATAGTACAGAGCATGTAAAATCCAAAACACCAAATATCAGTAAAAAAAGGACTCCAAAACCAAAAATAAAATTGTCGGAGGAGAAGCGTAAACTTGCCAATATGCCATTTACCACACGGAGTGGCAAGGAACGGCTGAGGCCCTGGCCTATGTTCATGGCTAGTGGTTCAGCTTCACATGAGGATGGAAGCACTCAGCCTCTCGCTAGAAAAATGAAAAGACTCAAGATGGCAAAAGCAGTAGCACCGCAAAGAACTGTGCGTTCTTCGAAATCCCAAATCCACAAGGAGAGTCCGACTCCAATTGTGTCGGTTGCGATGCCTGACCTTCCCAACACTGGACGTGAAGAGCATGCGCCTTCCACCATTTGCACGCCCCCTGCAAGTGCTGGAAGGAGCACCCGCAGTCCAGTTCCTGATAGTCAGATTGAAGATGTCAGTGTTGAAGTACACCAGGATGAGGAGGATATGGGTGTTGCTGGCGCTGGGGAGGAAATTGACCAGGAGGATTCTGATGGTGAGGTGGTTTGTTTAAGTCAGGCACCCGGGGAGACACCTGTTGTCCGTGGGAGGAATATGGCCATTGACATGCCTGGTGAAAATACCAAAAAAATCAGCTCTTCGGTGTGGAAGTATTTCAACAGAAATGCGGACAACAGGTGTCAAGCCGTGTGTTGCCTTTGTCAAGCTGTAATAAGTAGGGGTAAGGACGTTAACCACCTCGGAACATCCTCCCTTATACGTCACCTGCAGCGCATTCATAATAAGTCAGTGACAAGTTCAAAAACTTTGGGTGACAGCGGAAGCAGTCCACTGACCAGTAAATCCCTTCCTCTTGTAACCAAGCTCACGCAAACCACCCCACCAACTCCCTCAGTGTCAATTTCCTCCTTCCCCAGGAATGCCAATAGTCCTGCAGGCCATGTCACTGGCAATTCTGACGAGTCCTCTCCTGCCTGGGATTCCTCCGATGCATCCTTGCGTGTAACGCCTACTGCTGCTGGCGCTGCTGTTGTTGCTGCTGGGAGTCGATGGTCATCCCAGAGGGGAAGTCGTAAGCCCACTTTTACTACTTCCACCAAGCAATTGACTGTCCAACCGTTACCAAATACCATCTAGGTTCCACTTCTCTAGGCAGGCGATACCGAGAATGTACACGGACGTCAGAAAAAGACTCACCAGTGTCCTAAAAAATGCAGTTGTACCCAATCTCCACTTAACCACGGACATGTGGACAAGTGGAGCAGGGCAGGGTCAGGACTATATGACTGTGACAGCCCACTGGGTAGATGTATGGACTCCCGCCGCAAGAACAGCAGCGGCGGCACCAGTAGCAGCATCTCGCAAACGCCAACTCTTTCCTAGGCAGGCTACGCTTTGTATCACCGCTTTCCAGAATACGCACACAGCTGAAAACCTCTTACGGCAACTGAGGAAGATCATCGCGGAATGGCTTACCCCAATTGGACTCTCCTGTGGATTTGTGGCATCGGACAACGCCAGCAATATTGTGTGTGCATTAAATCTGGGCAAATTCCAGCACGTCCCATGTTTTGCACATACCTTGAATTTGGTGGTGCAGAATTTTTAAAAAAACGACAGGGGTGTGCAAGAGATGCTGTCGGTGGCCAGAAGAATTGCGGGACACTTTCGGCGTACAGGCACCACGTACAGAAGACTGGAGCACCACCAAAAACAACTGAACCTGCCCTGCCATCATCTGAAGCAAGAAGTGGTAACGAGGTGGAATTCAACCCTCTATATGCTTCAGAGGTTGGAGGAGCAGCAAAAGGCCATTCAAGCCTATACAATTCAGCACGATATAGGAGGTGGAATGCACCTGTCTCAAGCGCAGTGGAGAATGATTTCAACATTGTGCAAGGTTCTGATGCCCTTTGAACTTGCCACACGTGAAGTCAGTTCAGACACTGCCAGCCTGAGTCAGGTCATTCCCCTCATCAGGCTTTTGCAGAAGAAGCTGGAGACATTGAAGGAGGAGCTAACACGGAGCTATTCCGCTAGGCATGTGGGACTTGTGGATGGAGCCCTTAATTCGCTTAACAAGGATTCACGGGTGGTCAATCTGTTGAAATCAGAGCACTACATTTTGGCCACCATGCTCGATCCTAGATTTAAAGCCTACCTTGGATCTCTCTTTCCGGCAGACACAAGTCTACTGGGGTTCAAAGACCTGCTGGTGAGAAAATTGTCAAGTCAAGCGGAACGCGACCTGTCAACATCTCCTCCTTCACATTCTCCCGCAACTGGGGGTGCGAGGAAAAGGCTCAGAATTCCGAGCCCACCCGCTGGCGGTGATGCAGGGCAGTCTGGAGCGACTGCTGATGCTGACATCTGGTCCGGACTGAAGGACCTGACAACGATTACGGACATGTCGTCTACTGTCACTGCATATGATTCTCTCACCATTGAAAGAATGGTGGAGGATTATATGAGTGACCGCATCCAAGTAGGCACGTCACACAGTCCGTACTTATACTGGCAGGAAAAAGAGGCAATTTGGAGGCCCTTGCACAAACTGGCTTTATTCTACCTAAGTTGCCCTCCCACAAGTGTGTACTCCGAAAGAGTGTTTAGTGCCGCCGCTCACCTTGTCAGCAATCGGCGTACGAGGTTACATCCAGAAAATGTGGAGAAGATGATGTTCATTAAAATGAATTATAATCAATTCCTCCGTGGAGACATTGACCAGCAGCAATTGCCTACACAAAGTACACAGGGAGCTGAGATGGTGGATTCCAGTGGGGACGAATTGATAATCTGTGAGGAGGGGGATGTACACGGTGATATATCGGAGGATGATGATGAGGTGGACATCTTGCCTCTGTAGAGCCAGTTTGTGCAAGGAGAGATTAATTGCTTCTTTTTTGGTGGGGGTCCAAACCAACCCGTCATTTCAGTCACAGTCGTGTGGCAGACCCTGTCACTGAAATGATGGGTTGGTTAAAGTGTGCATGTCCTGTTTATACAACATAAGGGTGGGTGGGAGGGCCCAAGGACAATTCCATCTTGCACCTCTTTTTTCTTTAATTTTTCTTTGCGTCATGTGCTGTTTGGGGAGTATTTTTTGGAAGGGCCATCCTGCGTGACACTGCAGTGCCACTCCTAGATGGGCCCGGTGTTTGTGTCGGCCACTAGGGTCGCTTATCTTACTCACACAGCTACCTCATTGCGCCTCTTTTTTTCTTTGCGTCATGTGCTGTTTGGGGAGGGTTTTTTGGAAGGGCCATCCTGCGTGACACTGCAGTGCCACTCCTAGATGGGCCCGGTGTTTGTGTCGGCCACTAGGGTCGCTTATCTTACTCACACAGCTACCTCATTGCGCCTCTTTTTTTCTTTGCGTCATGTGCTGTTTGGGGAGGGTTTTTTGGAAGGGCCATCCTGCGTGACACTGCAGTGCCACTCCTAGATGGGCCAGGTGTTTGTGTCGGCCACTAGGGTCGCTTAGCTTAGTCATCCAGCTACCTCGGTGCAAATTTTAGGACTAAAAATAATATTGTGAGGTGTGAGGTATTCAGAATAGACTGAAAATGAGTGGAAATTATGGTTTTTGAGGTTAATAATACTTTGGGATCAAAATGACCCCCAAATTCTATGATTTAAGCTGTTTTTTAGTGTTTTTTGAAAAAAACACCCGAATCCAAAACACACCCGAATCCGACAAAAAAAATTCGGTGAGGTTTTGCCAAAACGCGTTCGAACCCAAAACACGGCCGCGGAACCGAACCCAAAACCAAAACACAAAACCCGAAAAATTTCAAGTGCACATCTCTACTTCTGATAGCTCTTCTTCCAGCTCTTCTTCTGATGATAGGTCTTCCGGGTCCCCTAGGCGCCCGCGTAAATTAGCCAGGCTCATTGCGCATCGCATACACAAAAAAGATAGGAAGGCGAAGGGCAAGGGTTCGACGGTCGCGTCGGACCCTCCGCGTATTACGGAAATGGTGCACTGCGCGAACACTGTGGTCACCAGGGGTTTGTGTAAGCGGATTAGGGAGAAAATTAGGAAGGGTAAATATGTCGACATGTTCACCCTTACGGATGACATGCGGAAGGCTTTCGATAAGGCTAGGAAATCTGGGGGCATTGGTGAAAATGCATTTCGCAATTTTCATCAGTGGCTCCGGGGGTTTTTAGTATTTACGGCGTGCTACGCCGAGACGAGGCCGGCGGAGTATCATAATATGGTCAAATATTTATTCCTGGTGCACGAGATGTACTTGACCTCCAAGGGTTACACGTGGCGGGACTACGACGAGAAATTCCGTCGCAACCAGGACAGTAACCCTACACTACCCTTGGGGTTCAAGGACGTTGAAGTGTGGCTGGAGGTCACGCAACATAATAGGCCCCTCCCAGAGTCCCAAGGCGGTAAATCGGGTTTGGGTGTTCGGCCGAGCCCGACTCCGGGGAATAAAGGGAAATGCTTCGCTTTCAATGATGGCAAGTGTTCCCGGAGTTCGAACTGCCGTTTTCGCCACTCCTGCAAGGTGTGCGGCGGGGGACACCCGGCCAAGGATTGCAATTCCATTCCCGGGTCCCGGCCCTCGGAGGCTGCTGAGGTGCTTGGAAGTGGAAAGTAAGGCGTTTTCCCCCATTAACATCCCGGAATTGACCAAGTGGTTGGGTGCTTACCCCGACCTCACTTCTGGGCTGTTTTTGTTAGACGGTTTCCGTCACGGTTTCAGGCTTCCCATTCCAGATTCAGTCCTCGTTGTCTCCAGGCGCAATTTGAAGTCCGCGCGCGATTTCCCTTCAGTGGTCTCTCGGAAGGTTCAGGCGGAAATCAGCTTGGGGCGCATGTGCAGCCCTTTCCCGTCCCCTCCCGTGCCCCGGCTATGCATATCCCCTTTGGGGGTGGTTCCCAAGAAGGCCCCGGGCCAATTCCGCCTCATTCAACACTTGTCACACCCCCGTGGCGGCTCGGTCAACGACGCCATCTCGGCAGAATCTTGCAGGGTGCGGTACCAATCCTTTGACGAGGCCCTTCGGTTGGTCAAATCGGCGGGCCCCGGCGCCCTCCTGGCCAAGCTGGACATTGAGTCCGCTTTCCGCCTGCTGCCCATTCACCCCGATTCCCTTCGTTTCCTCGGTTTTCGGTTAGGGGGGGGGGGGTTCTACGTTGACCGGTGCTTGCCGATGGGTTGATCTGTTTCTTGTGCCTATTTCGAGAAATTTAGTTCTTTTTTGCATTGGTGCGTGGTGTCTGCCTCCGGTCACCCAGGGGTTGCCCACTACTTGGACGATTTTCTCTTTGTGGGTCCGAGGGACAGTCCGGTTTGCGGGGATGTTCTGGGTTTGGCTCAGCGTTTGTTCGGCCGGCTGGGCGTGCCCGTAGCCTCGGGTAAGACCGAGGGGCCCACAGTTTGCCTCAGTTATTTGGGCATTGAAATCGATGCGGAGGCCGGTTGCTGCCGGCTTCCCGCCGATAAGGTGCACAAATTGCTGGGTCTTATAGAGCAATTCCTTCTTAGCCGTAGGGTCAGGTTACAACGAGTGCAGTCGTTACTGGGGTCTTTCAACTTTGCGTGCAGGATCATACCCATGGGGCGCGTGTTCTGCCGTAAACTTGAGAGGTCTATGGCGGGGGTTCGCAAGCCTCACCATACGGTGTATATTTCGCGCGAGATTAGGGAAGACTTGCAAATCTGGTCCACATTTTTGGTTTTCTTTAACCGGAAGGTGTTATGGCCGCGTTGCAGCTTTTTACTGATGCTGCCGGCGGTTCGGGCTTCGGGGCTTTTTTCAGGACGGAGTGGTGCGCCGCCCCTTGGCCGTTGTCATGGGTTTCCAGCGGTTTCACAAAGAACTTGCTTCTTTTGGAATTGTTCCCGTTGATAGTGGCGGTTGAATTGTGGTCACCCAGCTTGTCGGATCGAAGTATTGTGTTCCGCTGCGACAATCTAGGTGTCGTACACGCTGTTAATAACCAACGTTCGTCCTCTCCGCAAGCTTTGCGCCTGTTGCGTTATTTAGTGCTTAAATGCCTGAGGCATAATATTAATTTCACGGCTGCGCATGTCCCTGGTGTTGACAATAGAATTGCTGATACGCTGTCCCGTTTTGAGTTTGGTAAGTTTCGGGAGCTGGTTCCTGAGGCGGCTGTTGGGGGTTTACCGGTTCTGCCCTTCCTGTGGAAGCTCGTTGACTAGGAGTTACGGTGGCCTGTTGCCTCGGTTTCGCTGGTGGTCGATGTGGCCGGGTGGCGGCAGTCTTGAACGCTGCCGCGGTGAGTGGGTCCTGCCTATGCGGGTAGAACGCCGGCTTCGGTCGCGGAAGCCCGGTTTCAGTTGGCAGGTTTTGCGACCTGGCTGTTGGGAAGTTCAGATGTTAAGCTGTGATTTGTTGCGCCTGTTGCGCGAACCCAAAAGCGCATTTTTACCCATCGGTTCATGAACGGCCAGCGTTCAGGAATGGAGGGTGTGAAGTGAATTTTTAAATTTTCCTCCGAGGGGGCCGAATTACAATTGGCATTTCACTCACGGTCCACGGGAGGTTTTTTGAGTTTTCTCCTTCACTTGGGTTCTTTATTATGCATGTTTTCGTTATGTT
This sequence comes from Pseudophryne corroboree, assembly GCF_028390025.1. Classification (NCBI taxonomy): domain Eukaryota; kingdom Metazoa; phylum Chordata; class Amphibia; order Anura; family Myobatrachidae; genus Pseudophryne; species Pseudophryne corroboree. Next base: position 467,782,873 of record NC_086445.1, read on the forward strand.
GCTGTACTTGAATAATTTGCTGACGGTAGGAATTTTCTTTTGCAGCGGCTTTGGATGTCTCGGATCAGATTTGGCTTATTGGCCATTCTTACATTTTTTGGGCGGAGAGGCATCCTATGGCGGGGCGAACAGGTGAGGTCTTTGGGGACAAGGTAGTCAGATGGTTGGGTGTTAGAGGTTTGCGTTGGTTGGGTTTACTTAGTCGCCACGAACGAAGGTGGGGGCGGCCTGGCTGGATTGTCATTCACCTCGAGGGGAATGATATGGGTCGAGTCAAAGGCATCGACCTCATCCTGAGTATCAAGGCGGACTTGGTCGCGTTGCGAGCATCCTGGCCCCAAGTGACAGTTGTCTGGTCTGACATAGTGCCCCGTTTCCACTGGCGGGGTGCTGTTTGTTTTTCTGCAATTGAAAAAGCTAGGAAGAAAGTTAATTCTGCAGTGTCAGTGTATGTGCAGGCGATAGGGGTTTAGTTGTTAGGCACCCGCTTTTAGTTCTTCGCAGTGTGCAGTTTTATAGGGAGGACGGTGTGCACCTTTCCCCCCTCGGGTATTTGTAATTATTTATGGGGTGGGTGTGGGGTGTGGTGGCCCCTGTGTCGGTGTGGCTGGGCTGCTTCAGGTCGGCACACCCTAACACTTTATTAACACTTATGATTTTCCCTATCACTTTGTATATATTTTTGTATTATTTTAATCACACCACTTACATAGCACTTCTGTGCTTCCTATTAACCCTTATTAATTTTCACCTGTGTGCTGACCTGGGGTAGCCGACCTGTGCCGACATGATGGGGTCCTGCACCCCGGACCCATACCTAGTATTAGGGACCCCCAGTGACGGAGAGGCCTTGTCGATCGGCCTGGGGGCTTAACCCTATATCTGCAGATATACGCAACCAAGATCTCCGTATAATCTGACTATTATGTAGTAATATTTTTCACTCGGTGTGCATTAGGGAACCATGGTTTTTCCCTACACAGAATTACCCCTCCCTTTTAGCACCTGAGTGACATCACTATCTGATTGAGCAGCTCACCATTTTTTGTATTGTATTGAGAGGCATGGAAGGGTCAGCATTAGGAGGGATTGCTGACTCTAGACTGCCATAGGAGAAGCTAGGGGTATCTCCAGGTAAGCTGGCTTTCAGATGCTGTAGGAGCCATTACCATGTGGCCTTACACTGGGAATTCAACCCAGACATATTTGTAATTATTTATGGGGTGGGTGTGGGGTGTGGTGGCCCCGGTGTCGGTGTGGCTGGGCTGCTTCAGGTCGGCACACCCTAACACTTTATTAACACTTATGATTTTCCCTATCACTTTGTATATATTTTTGTATTATTTTAATCACACCACTTACATAGCACTTCTGTGCTTCCTATTAACCCTTATTAATTTTCACCTGTGTGCTGACCTGGGGTAGCCGACCTGTGCCGACATGATGGGGTCCTGCACCCCGGACCCATACCTAGTATTAGGGACCCCCCAGTGACGGAGAGGCCTTGTCGATCGGCCTGAGGGCTTAACCCTATATCTGCAGATATACGCAACCAAGATCTCCGTATAATCTGACTATTATGTAGTAATATTTTTCACTCGGTGTGCATTAGGGAACCATTGTTTTTTCCTACACATAATTACTCCTCCCTTTTAGCACCTGAGTGACATCACTATCTGATTGAGCAGCTCACCATTTTTTGTATTGTATTGAGAGGCATGGAAGGGTCAGCATTAGGAGGGATTGCTGACTCTAGACTGCCATAGGAGAAGCTAGGGGTATCTCCAGGTAAGCTGGCTCTCAGATGCTGTAGGAGCCATTACCATGTGGCCTTACACTGGGAATTCAACCCAGACATATTTGTAATTATTTATGGGGTGGGTGTGGGGTGTGGTGGCCCCTGTGTCGGTGTGGCTGGGCTGCTTCAGGTCGGCACACCCTAACACTTTATTAGCACTTATGATTTTCCCTATCACTTTGTATAGATTTTTGTATTATTTTAGCACTTCTGTGCTTCCTATTAACCCTTATTAATTTTCACCTGTGTGCTGACCTGGGGTAGCCGACCTGTGCCGACATGATGGGGTCCTGCACCCCGGACCCATACCTAGTATTAGGGACCCCCAGTGACGGAGAGGCCTTGTCGATCGGCCTGGGGGCTTAACCCTATATCTGCAGATATATACGCAACCAAGATCTCCGTATAATCTGACTATTATGTAGTAATATTTTTCACTCGGTGTGCATTAGGGAACCATTGTTTTTTCCTACACAGAATTACCCCTCCCTTTTAGCACCTGAGTGACATCACTATCTGATTGAGCAGCTCACCATTTTTTGTATTGTATTGAGAGGCATGGAAGTGTCAGCATTAGGAGGGATTGCTGACTCTAGACTGCCATAGGAGAAGCTAGGGGTGTCTCCAGGTAAGCTGGCTCTCAGATGCTGTAGGAGCCATTACCATGTGGCCTTACACTGGGAATTCAACCCAGACATATTTGTAATTATTTATGGGGTGGGTGTGGGGTGTGGTGGCCCCTGTGTCGGTGTGGCTGGGCTGCTTCAGGTCGGCACACCCTAACACTTTATTAACACTTATGATTTTTCCTATCACTTTGTATATATTTTTGTATTATTTTAATCACACCACTTACATAGCACTTCTGTGCTTCCTATTAACCCTTATTAATTTTCACCTGTGTGCTGACCTGGGGTAGCCGACCTGTGCCGACATGATGGGGTCCTGCACCCCGGACCAATACCTAGTATTAGGAACCCCCAGTGACGGAGAGGCCTTGTCGATCGGCCTGGGGGCTTAACCCTATATCTGCAGATATACGCAACCAAGATCTCCGTATAATCTGACTATTATGTAGTAATATTTTTCACTCGGTGTGCATTAGGGAACCATTGTTTTTTCCCCTCGGGTATTGGTGTGTTCTTAGAAAGTATCTTTCGAGTTTTGTCGGGTTGAGTTTTTTCCTTTGGTTTGGTTGGATGGCGGTCTGCGGGTTTTGCTGTCGAAAATCCTTGTTGTGGCGGAAAGTCGCTAGCCAGCGGTCAAAAGTTGCATAAGTGGTCACTGTGGGGCACCCCCTTTTGATAGAACAGCGAGTGTGTCCTCCCCTTGCGGGTGGACTACGGATGTTCCCGTGCGGGTTCGTCCAAGGCTCTGCTAGAGTAAGGGGGTGAGTCCTGCACAGTGCGGGTTATGTTAAAGGAGGCGGTTGTGAGTCCCCTCCTAGTTTTATTGGTTTATTATAGTTGACTGGTGCTGGTGAGTTGGTAGCGCCTTTTCTCGCCATCCTCCAATATTTAGCTTAAATGACTGGTCATCGAACAATAAATGCCAGTTTGACCTTTTAAATCTAGCAGTTGGTGTCCGTGTGGTTATTTCATAGTGATAAGCTAGCTAAGTGTTGATGTTAAGTGCGTCAGAATAAAGGCATGGGTGACTTATATATCAGTACTGGTATGTGTTCACCAGTTCACCAGTCCCTGCATAGCTCCTGGACAGTCTGGGGGTAAAGAACACCAGTAGCCACTAGCAGGTGGCCAGAGGGGTGTGGGCATGGCCTGTGCGAGGTGTGGGAGGGGTGAGCACAGGACCCGTCCCCACCCCTCCATCAGCATGCAGTCTATATAAAGCAGCTGAGCCAGTTATCTGCCTACTCCTCACCCGCATTATCTGCTGCCCCAGCACCGGCCCCTCCTCCTCCCGGTCACCGCATTGTTCACCCGACACATAGTCTCACCTCTTTCTGCCAGACTGATTCATCTTCTACTCCTGCCAGAAAGTGGCCACATGTGTCCCCAATGCCTCCGCTCTGAGCGCTGTGGGACCGTCTGGTGGTTTCTGCATCAGTTTCCTGGTTACTGCTTCTACTTGTTGCCAAGTCTCAGGAGGGGAAGTAACCTGGGGTTGCAGAATAGTTTATGAATGATGAGGTGCAGAGTATGCAGTATATGGCGGGAGCAGTATTTGGAGGAGGGGGTGCCCAGTATATATGGGGCCCAATATGAATGGGTATGGGGATGCAGTGTGTATATAGGGGCAGTATATGGTGGGGGGTGCAGAATATGGAAGAGGATGGGGGTGCAGTGTATTTAGGGGTAGTATATGGTGGGGGATGAAGTGTACATAGGGAGTGTGTGTGTGTCCATGTCACACAGTGGTGAGTATATTGAAAAAATCCCCCCTCTCCTCCTCTCCCCCTCCATGTCCTATCTGCCCCTACCCCACTCTCCACCCCCCAGTACCTATTTGCCCCTACCCAGGGTTGGACTGGCCCACAGGGGTACAGGGGAAACCACCGGTAGGCCCTACTGCCTGGGAGCCCACACCCTCCTCTAGGGATCAGGTTCCAGACTGTGCTGTTAACTAATCTAGTACATTATCATGCATACACTACAGTATTTTCTGTATAGATTTATCTAGGGGACCAACCCATGCAAAATGGTTAGGCAAATCAATGTGGTGGCTGGGCAAACTTCCTCTAGAGATTGACCACACCCCTAAATGTGGGCCCCTACCCCTGTATGCCCCTACCAACACTCACTCTCCCCAGCCCCCTCTCTCCTTATGCAGCAAGTATGAAACGGTCAGATCAGTATTATTAATATAACCACCAGCAGATTAGGAGGCTGTAACATCTCACTGCAGTTTCACTTTCAAATTTGAGCTAGGGATGGCCATTGACCATCGATGACTCAAAATCATCAATAATATATGGCCGATGTCAAATACCTTTACCAACAATGGTAGCTGTTGGCCCAATGGTTTCCCTCCTCCCGTCCACTGTTTTCAGAACTGCTGATACTGTACACTGCTGCTAGGCTGTCAGCCAGCAGTCCTGCACTGCCTCCGCCACGTACACTGTGTGTAAGAGGCAGGAATAGGATGTCCCGGCTCTCGCACAGGCTGAGCTGTCATTCACAGCTCTGCACCCCAACCCCCCCTCCCCCAGGTCTTGGACAGAAACAGTGGCAGCTGCTGCGCATGTGCATAATTAACAATGGTAAAACCATCGATGATAATACACTGAATAGTTGCCAGCCATCACCATCGATACTAACCACCGATGGAAGCAACTCCGATGGCCATCCCTAATTTGAGCTGTGCCAGCTTCCAGCACCCAAAGAAATCATTTGGTCTGTGTGGCCGCCTCTAGTGGCCGTCAGTTCACATAACAGAGGGGAGGAGCAGATTTGGCTTTTATTATATAGGATTTTGCATTTTGCGTGATTATTCCTTCTTTCCTCTAATGTGTCCTATCCAAAATTTGGTACTCCTCATGGCGCTTTAACTTTTCCTGTAGTCCTGTTTCTACCTACACCATTCCCCTCCTCTCCCCTTCATATTCTATTTCCTGTTGAACTTACATGTTTTGTTATTTATAATATTAATTTTTTTGACAAAAATATCTCATTTGGTGTGCTCAGTACTTCTATACTTTCATGATTATTTATGTAAGCTGTTTAAATAAAGAATTTTTTTTTAAAAAGAAAAGAATTAGCGCCTTCGCTGTAACCAAAACACAAAATACTGAATACTACATTTAGAAAATAATCATACACTACAGTACAGTACAATCTATGGAGGTTGCAGAGGACAGTTGTGTTCAGAAATACTTTGGAGATCCATATATGAACCTGGAGCAAATGGTTTACTATGGTTGTGGAGGCTATTTCGGAGGAAAAATGCCTGCAGGGCAGTAAACAAAGGTAAAAACTGATTTGACCTCAGCTACAACTGCAAACTTGAACTTCTTTCTTAAATGAAACAACTGATGCCAAGTATAATAATATAAACATATTGTACCATGCTAGCACTTCATTATTTAGCTATTTCCTTTCCAAGTACTTTGTTGATACCCTATGAATAATAACAGTTGGATACTAAGTACATTACTGCATTCTGGAGAGCAAATGCCTAAATAAATCTTTCACCACAAACTGCTTCACTGTACACAGGAGAGACCAGGATACTGATTCATATTTTATGGAACTGCTGCTGAGTTCATTTACTATGTAAGCATTCAAATTTATTTCATAAACAAATGAAATGATAGTTGTTGTTTTTCAGCCAAAATACAGTAGCGCTACCAAATCTGTAACTTTGATGACATTGGTGCCGCTACAGTGAATCATTTACAGTGGATTGAATAAAAAGAGAAAGATGGAAACACTGGGCAACAAACTTGTGATCAAATGATCAATATACTAGCGATGTATATGGGGGGTAATTCCAAGTTGATTGCAGCAGGAAATTTTTTAGCATTTGGGCAAAACCATGTGCACTGCAGGGGGGGCAGATATAACATGTGCAGAGAGAGTTAGATTTAGGTGGGTTATTTTGTTTCTGTGCAGGGTAAATACTGGCTGCTTTAATTTTACACTGCAAATTAGATTGCAGATTGAACACACCACACCCAAATCTAACTCTCTCTGCACATGTTATATCTGCCTCCCCTGCAGTGCACATGGTTTTGCCCAATTGCTAACAGAATTCCTGCTGCGATCAACTTGGAATTACCCCCATAGATCTCTCTGTCATATATATATATATATATATATATATATACACACACATACATACATACATACAGTACATTATATATATATGTAGTGTGTGTGTGTGTGTGTATATATATATATATATATATATATATATATACAGGTTGAGTATCCCTTATCCAAAATGCTTGGACCAGAAGTATTTTGGATATCGGATTTTTCCGTATTTTGGAATAATTGCATACCACAATGAGATATCATGGTGATGGGACCTAAATCTAAGCACAGAATGCATTTATGTTACATATACACCTTATACACACAGCCTGAAGGTCATTTTAGCCAATATTTTTTATAAATTTGTGCATTAAACAAAGTGTGTGTACATTCACACAATTCATTTATGTTTCATATACACCTTATATACACAGCCTGAAGGTCATTTAATACAATATTTCTAATAACTTTGTGTATTAAACAAAGTTTGTGTACATTGAGCCATCAAAAAACAAAGGTTTCACTATCTCACTCTCACTCAAAAAAGTCCGTATTTCGGAATATTCCGTATTTCGGAATATTTGGATATGGGATACTCAACCTGTATATATATATATATATATATAAACACACACACACTATACATACATATATACATGCATAAATAAACATACATATCATATATCTATATACTATCATATATCTATGTGCACACACACGCCCATACACACACACACACAAAGGCAGCCTTATGTGGACATTGGTGGCAGTGTGGGAGTCGGATTATAGGATACCTGCATCTGAAGATTTCATGGAGTGCTCAGTACAAAGGTGGGGAGATTTGCACTGGAGGTCTGCTTGTGATGAACTGTGGCTGCCTGTGCCGCTGTGGCCGCGGCTCTGTACAGTCAGTGTCTCACAGGATTTGACGTCATTATCCCGCGAGTCTCTGAATGTAAAGCTCTTCGGTGGCCAGTAAAAAATATATGAGCCTGAGCCGCCGCGGAGGAAGAAACCGGAGGCGCAGCTAAATGCTGTACTCCGGTTTCATGTTAATAACACTTGTGAGTCTGGGGGACAGCGTGTGGGGGCCCCGGGACGGCCGTCCCTATCGCCCCTCCCATAATCCGGCCATGCTGTTAAGAATTCAAAAGAATAGCATTATTCCAGTAACTATACATGCAAAAATCCCCCAATGCACAGTTAGAAAAATAAGATTTTAAACCTACCGGTAAATCTTTTTCTCGTAGTCCGTAGAGGATGCTGGGACTCCGTAAGCACCATGGGGGATAGACGGGCTCCGCAGGAGACATGGGCACTTTAAGAAAGACTTTGACTCTGGGTGTGCACTGGCTCCTCCCTCTATGCCCCTCCTCCAGACCTCAGTTAGAGAAACTGTGCCCAGAAGAGACGGACAGTACAAGGAAAGGATTTTTGTAATCCAAGGGCAAGATTCATACCAGCCACACCAATAACACCGTATACCTTGTGATATACTACCCAGTTAACAGTAAGAAAAACAACATAGCATCAGTCCAAGACCGATGAAACTATAACATAACCCTTATGTAAGCAATAACTATATACAAGTCTTGCAGAAGTAGTCTGACTCTGCACTTGGGACGGGCGCCCAGCATCCTCTACGGACTACGAGAAAAAGATTTACCGGTAGGTTTAAAATCTTATTTTCTCTAACATCCTAGAGGATGCTGGGACTCCGTAAGGACCATGGGGATTATACCAAAGCTCCCAAACGGGCGGGAGAGTGCGGATAACTCTGCAGCACCGATTGAGCAAACAGGAGGTCCTCCTCAGCCAGGGTATCAAACTTATAGAACTTTGCAAAGGTGTTTGACCCCGACCAAGTAGCAGCTCGGCACAGCTGTAGTGCTGAGACCCCTCGGGCAGCCGCCCAAGAAGAGCCCACCTTCCTAGTGGAATGGGCTTTAACCGATTTCGGTAATGGCAATCCTGCCGTAGAATGCGCCTGCTGAATCGTGTTACAGATCCAGCGAGCAATAGTCTGCTTTGAAGCAGGGCCGCCAACTTTGTTGGCTGCAAACAGGACAAACAGTGCTTCTGTTTTTCTGATCCTAGCCGTTCTAGCCACGTAAAATTTCAAAGCCCTGACCACATCAAGGGACTCGGAACCCTCCAAGTCACGTGAAGCCACAGGCACGACAATAGGTTGGTTCATATGAAAGGATGAGACCACCTTAGGCAGGAATTGAGGACGGGTCCGCAATTCAGCTCTATCCATATGGAAAACCAGATAGGGGCTTTTATGTGATAAAGCCGCCAATTCCGACACTCGCCTAACCGAAGCCAAGGCTAACAACATGACCACCTTCCAGGTGAGATATTTCAACTCCACTGTCTGAAGTGGTTCAAACCAATGTGACTTAAGGAAACTTAACACCACGTTAAGGTCCCAAGGCGCCACCGGAGGTACAAAAGGAGGCTGAATATGCAGAACTCCCTTCACAAAATTCTGTACTTCAGGTAATGAGGCCAATCCCTTTTGAAAGAAAATGGAAAAGGCCGAGATCTGAACTTTAATGGAGCCTAATTTTAGGCCCAAATTCACTCCAGTTTGTAGGAAGTGAAGAAAACGGCCCAGGTGGAATTCTTCCGTAGGAGCATTCCTGGCCTCACACCAAGAAACATATTTCCTCCATATTCGGTGATAATGTTTAGATGTCACGTCCTTCCTAGCCTTTATTAGCGTAGGAATGACCTCATCCGGAATACCTTTTTCCGCTAGGATCCGGCGTTCAACCGCCATGCCGTCAAACGCAGCCGCGGTAAGTCTTGGAACAGACAAGGACCTTGTAGTAACAGGTCCTGCCTTAGAGGAAGAGGCCACGGATCTTCTGTGAGCATTTCTTGCAGATCCGGATACCAGGTCCTTCGTGGCCAATCTGGAACAATGAGAATTGTTCTCACTCCTCTTTTTCTTATTATCCTTAACACCTTGGGTATGAGAGGAAGAGGAGGAAACACATATACCGACTGGAACACCCATGGTGTCACTAGGGCGTCCACAGCTACCGCCTGAGGGTCTCTTGACCTGGCGCAATACCTTTGTAGCTTTTTGTTGAGACGGGACGCCATCATGTTTATTTGGGGCAGTCCCCATCGACTTGCAATCTGCGCGAAGACTTCCTGATGAAGTCCCCACTCTCCCGGATGCAGATCGTGTCTGCTGAGGAAGTCTGCTTCCCAGTTGTCCACTCCCGGAATGAACACTGCTGACAAGCGCTTACATGATTCTCCGCCCAGCGAAGAATCCTGGTGGCTTCCGCCATTGCCACTCTGCTCCTTGTGCCGCCTCTGCGGTTTACATGAGCTACTGCGGTGATGTTGTCTGACTGGATCAGAACTGGTCGATTGCGAAGTAAGATCTCCGCTTGACGTAGGGCGTTGTATATGGCCCTTAGTTCCAGGATGTTGATGTGAAGACAAGTCTCTTGACTTGACCAAAGTCCCTGGAAATTTCTTCCCTGTGTGACTGCTCCCCAACCTCGGAGGCTCGCGTCCGTGGTCACCAGGATCCAGTCCTGAAAGCCGAACCTGCGGCCCTCTAGAAGGTGAGCCCTGTTTAGCCACCACAGGAGAGATACTCTGAACCTGAGGACTGGGTGATCCTCTGATGCAATTGCAGATACGACCCGGACCATTTGTCCAATAGGTCCCATTGGAAGGTCCTTGCATGGAATCTGCCGTATGGAATGGCTTCGTATGTTGCCACCATCTTTCCCAGAACTTGAGTGCAATGATGTACTGACACTTGTTTTGGTTTCAACAAGTACATGACTAGAGTCATGAGTTCCTGTGCTTTTTCCGTCGGAAGAAAAACCCTTTTCTGGTCTGTGTCCAGAATAGAGATGAGCGGGTTCGGTTTCTCTGAATCCGAACCCGCACGAACATCATGTTTTTTTCACGGGTCCGAGCAGACTCGGATCCTCCCGCCTTGCTCGGTTAACCCGAGCGCGCACGAACGTCATCATGACGCTGTCGGATTCTCGCGAGACTCGGATTCTATATAAGGAGCCGCGCGTCGCCGCCATTTTCACACGTGCATTGAGATTGATAGAGAGAGGACGTGGCTGGCGTCCTCTCCATTTAGATTAGGGTTGAGAGAGAGAGAGAGAGATTGACCTGAGGCTGTGATACTGTAGAAGAGAGTGCAGAGTTTAGTGACTGACGACCACAGTGACCACCAGACAGTGCAGTTGTTTGTTTTATTTAATATATCCGTTCTCTGCCTGAAAAAAACGATACACACAGTGACTCAGTCACATACCATATCTGTGTGCACTGCTCAGCCCAGTGTGCTGCATCAATGTATATATATATCTGACTGTGCTCAGCTCACACAGCTTATAATTGTGGGGGAGACTGGGGAGCACTGCAGTGCCAGTTATAGGTTATAGCAGGAGCCAGGAGTACATAATATTATATTAAAATTAACAGTGCACACTTTTGCTGCAGGAGTGCCACTGCCAGTGTGACTAGTGACCAGTGACCTGACCACCAGTATATATAATATTAGTAGTATACTATCTCTTTATCAACCAGTCTATATTAGCAGCAGACACAGTACAGTGCGGTAGTTCACGGCTGTGGCTACCTCTGTGTCGGCACTCGGCAGCCCGTCCATAATTGTATATACCACCTAACCGTGTTTTTTTTTTCTTTCTTTATAGTCATACTAGTTACGAGTATACTATCTCTTTATCAACCAGTCTATATTAGCAGCAGACACAGTACAGTGCGGTAGTTCACGGCTGTGGCTACCTCTGTGTCGGCACTCGGCAGCCCGTCCATAATTGTATATACCACCTAACCGTGGTTTTTTTTTCTTTCTTTATACATACATACTAGTTACGAGTATACTATCTCTTTATCAACCAGTCTATATTAGCAGCAGACACAGTACAGTGCGGTAGTTCACGGCTGTGGCTACCTCTGTGTCGGCACTCGGCAGCCCGTCCATAATTGTATATACCACCTAACCGTGGTTTTTTTTCTTTCTTTATACATACATACTAGTTACGAGTATACTATCTCTTTATCAACCAGTCTATATATTAGCAGCAGACACAGTACAGTGCGGTAGTTCACGGCTGTGGCTACCTCTGTGTCGGCACTCGGCAGCCCGTCCATAATTGTATATACCACCTAACCGTGTTTTTTTTTTCTTTCTTTATACATACATACTAGTTACGAGTATACTATCTCTTTATCAACCAGTCTATATATTAGCAGCAGACACAGTACAGTGCGGTAGTTCACGGCTGTGGCTACCTCTGTGTCGGCACTCGGCAGCCCGTCCATAATTGTATATACCACCTAACCGTGGTTTTTTTTTCTTTCTTTATACATACATACTAGTTACGAGTATACTATCTCTTTATCAACCAGTCTATATTAGCAGCAGACACAGTACAGTGCGGTAGTTCACGGCTGTGGCTACCTCTGTGTCGGCACTCGGCAGCCCGTCCATAATTGTATATACCACCTAACCGTGGTTTTTTTTTCTTTCTTTATACATACATACTAGTTACGAGTATACTATCTCTTTATCAACCAGTCTATATATTAGCAGCAGACACAGTACAGTGCGGTAGTTCACGGCTGTGGCTACCTCTGTGTCGGCACTCGGCAGCCCGTCCATAATTGTATATACCACCTAACCGTGGTTTTTTTTTCTTTCTTTATACATACATACTAGTTACGAGTATACTATCTCTTTATCAACCAGTCTATATATTAGCAGCAGACACAGTACAGTGCGGTAGTTCACGGCTGTGGCTACCTCTGTGTCGGCACTCGGCAGCCCGTCCATAATTGTATATACCACCTAACCGTGGTTTTTTTTTCTTTCTTTATACATACATACTAGTTACGAGTATACTATCTCTTTATCAACCAGTCTATATTAGCAGCAGACACAGTACAGTGCGGTAGTTCACGGCTGGGGCTACCTCTGTGTCGGCACTCGGCAGCCCGTCCATAATTGTATATACCACCTAACCGTGGTTTTTTTTTCTTTCTTTATACATACATACTAGTTACGAGTATACTATCTCTTTATCAACCAGTCTATATATTAGCAGCAGACACAGTACAGTGCGGTAGTTCACGGCTGTGGCTACCTCTGTGTCGGCACTCGGCAGCCCGTCCATAATTGTATATACCACCTAACCGTGGTTTTTTTTTCTTTCTTTATACATACATACTAGTTACGAGTATACTATCTCTTTATCAACCAGTCTATATATTAGCAGCAGACACAGTACAGTGCGGTAGTTCACGGCTGTGGCTACCTCTGTGTCGGCACTCGGCAGCCCGTCCATAATTGTATATACCACCTAACCGTGGTTTTTTTTTCTTTCTTTATACATACATACTAGTTACGAGTATACTATCTCTTTATCAACCAGTCTATATTAGCAGCAGACACAGTACAGTGCGGTAGTTCACGGCTGGGGCTACCTCTGTGTCGGCACTCGGCAGCCCGTCCATAATTGTATATACCACCTAACCGTGGTTTTTTTTTCTTTCTTTATACATACATACTAGTTACGAGTATACTATCTCTTTATCAACCAGTCTATATATTAGCAGCAGACACAGTACAGTGCGGTAGTTCACGGCTGTGGCTACCTCTGTGTCGGCACTCGGCAGCCCGTCCATAATTGTATATACCACCTAACCGTGGTTTTTTTTTCTTTCTTTATACATACATACTAGTTACGAGTATACTATCTCTTTATCAACCAGTCTATATTAGCAGCAGACACAGTACAGTGCGGTAGTTCACGGCTGTGGCTACCTCTGTGTCGGCACTCGGCAGCCCGTCCATAATTGTATATACCACCTAACCGTGGTTTTTTTTTTCTTTCTTTATACATACATACTAGTTACGAGTATACTATCTCTTTATCAACCAGTCTATATATTAGCAGCAGACACAGTACAGTGCGGTAGTTCACGGCTGTGGCTACCTCTGTGTCGGCACTCGGCAGCCCGTCCATAATTGTATATACCACCTAACCGTGGTTTTTTTTTCTTTCTTTATACATACATACTAGTTACGAGTATACTATCTCTTTATCAACCAGTCTATATATTAGCAGCAGACACAGTACAGTGCGGTAGTTCACGGCTGTGGCTACCTCTGTGTCGGCACTCGGCAGCCCGTCCATAATTGTATATACCACCTAACCGTGGTTTTTTTTTCTTTCTTTATACATACATACTAGTTACGAGTATACTATCTCTTTATCAACCAGTCTATATTAGCAGCAGACACAGTACAGTGCGGTAGTTCACGGCTGTGGCTACCTCTGTGTCGGCACTCGGCAGCCCGTCCATAATTGTATATACCACCTAACCGTGGTTTTTTTTTCTTTCTTTATACATACATACTAGTTACGAGTATACTATCTCTTTATCAACCAGTCTATATATTAGCAGCAGACACAGTACAGTGCGGTAGTTCACGGCTGTGGCTACCTCTGTGTCGGCACTCGGCAGCCCGTCCATAATTGTATATACCACCTAACCGTGGTTTTTTTTTATTTCTTTATATATACATACATACTAGTTACGAGTATACTATCTCTTTATCAACCAGTCTATATTAGCAGCAGACACAGTACAGTGCGGTAGTTCACGGCTGTGGCTACCTCTGTGTCGGCACTCGGCAGCCCGTCCATAATTGTATATACCACCTAACCGTGTTTTTTTTTTCTTTCTTTATACATACATACTAGTTACGAGTATACTATCTCTTTATCAACCAGTCTATATATTAGCAGCAGACACAGTACAGTGCGGTAGTTCACGGCTGTGGCTACCTCTGTGTCGGCACTCGGCAGCCCGTCCATAATTGTATATACCACCTAACCGTGGTTTTTTTTTCTTCTTTATACATACATACTACTACGACATCTCTTTATCAACCAGTCTATATTAGCAGCAGACACAGTACAGTACGGTAGTTCACGGCTGTGGCTACCTCTGTGTCTGCACTCGGCAGGCAGTCCGTCCATAATTGTATACCACCTAACCGTGGTTTTTTTTTCTTTCTTCTTTATACATACATAGTTACATAGACATCTCTTTATCAACCAGTCTATATTAGCAGCAGACACAGTACAGTACGGTAGTTCACGGCTGTGGCTACCTCTGTGTCTGCACTCGGCAGGCAGTCCGTCCATAATTGTATACCACCTAACCGTGGTTTTTTTTTCTTTCTTCTTTATACATACATAGTTACATAGACATCTCTTTATCAACCAGTCTATATTAGCAGCAGACACAGTACAGTACGGTAGTTCACGGCTGTGGCTACCTCTGTGTCTGCACTCGGCAGGCAGTCCGTCCATAATTGTATACCACCTAACCGTGGTTTTTTTTTCTTTCTTCTTTATACATACATAGTTACATAGACATCTCTTTATCAACCAGTCTATATTAGCAGCAGACACAGTACAGTACGGTAGTTCACGGCTGTGGCTACCTCTGTGTCTGCACTCGGCAGGCAGTCCATAATTGTATACTAGTATCCATCTCCATTGTTTACCTGAGGTGCCTTTTAGTTGTGCCTATTAAAATATGGAGAACAAAAATGTTGAGGTTCCAAAATTAGGGAAAGATCAAGATCCACTTCCACCTCGTGCTGAAGCTGCTGCCACTAGTCATGGCCGAGACGATGAAATGCCAGCAACGTCGTCTGCCAAGGCCGATGCCCAATGTCATAGTACAGAGCATGTCAAATCCAAAACACCAAATATCAGAAAAAAAAGGACTCCAAAACCTAAAATAAAATTGTCGGAGGAGAAGCGTAAACTTGCCAATATGCCATTTACGACACGGAGTGGCAAGGAACGGCTGAGGCCCTGGCCTATGTTCATGGCTAGTGGTTCAGCTTCACATGAGGATGGAAGCACTCAGCCTCTCGCTAGAAAAATGAAAAGACTCAAGCTGGCAAAAGCAGCACAGCAAAGAACTGTGCATTCTTCGAAATCCCAAATCCACAAGGAGAGTCCAATTGTGTCGGTTGCGATGCCTGACCTTCCCAACACTGGACGTGAAGAGCATGCGCCTTCCACCATTTGCACGCCCCCTGCAAGTGCTGGAAGGAGCACCCGCAGTCCAGTTCCTGATAGTCAGATTGAAGATGTCAGTGTTGAAGTACACCAGGATGAGGAGGATATGGGTGTTGCTGGCGCTGGGGAGGAAATTGACCAGGAGGATTCTGATGGTGAGGTGGTTTGTTTAAGTCAGGCACCCGGGGAGACACCTGTTGTCCGTGGGAGGAATATGGCCGTTGACATGCCAGGTGAAAATACCAAAAAAATCAGCTCTTCGGTGTGGAGGTATTTCACCAGCAATGCGGACAACAGGTGTCAAGCCGTGTGTTCCCTTTGTCAAGCTGTAATAAGTAGGGGTAAGGACGTTAACCACCTCGGAACATCCTCCCTTATACGTCACCTGCAGCGCATTCATAATAAGCCAGTGACAAGTTCAAAAACTTTGGGTGACAGCGGAAGCAGTCCACTGACCAGTAAATCCCTTCCTCTTGTAACCAAGCTCACGCAAACCACCCCACCAACTCCCTCAGTGTCAATTTCCTCCTTCCCCAGGAATGCCAATAGTCCTGCAGGCCATGTCACTGGCAATTCTGACGATTCCTCTCCTGCCTGGGATTCCTCCGATGCATCCTTGCGTGTAACGCCTACTGCTGCTGGCGCTGCTGTTGTTGCTGCTGGGAGTCGATGGTCATCCCAGAGGGGAAGTCGTAAGCCCACTTGTACTACTTCCAGTAAGCAATTGACTGTTCAACAGTCCTTTGCGAGGAAGATGAAATATCACAGCAGTCATCCTGCTGCAAAGCGGATAACTGAGGCCTTGACAACTATGTTGGTGTTAGACGTGCGTCCGGTATCCGCCGTTAGTTCACAGGGAACTAGACAATTTATTGAGGCAGTGTGCCCCCGTTACCAAATACCATCTAGGTTCCACTTCTCTAGGCAGGCGATACCGAGAATGTACACGGACGTCAGAAAAAGACTCACCAGTGTCCTAAAAAATGCAGTTGTACCCAATGTCCACTTAACCACGGACATGTGGACAAGTGGAGCAGGGCAGGGTCAGGACTATATGACTGTGACAGCCCACTGGGTAGATGTATGGACTCCCGCCGCAAGAACAGCAGCGGCGGCACCAGTAGCAGCATCTCGCAAACGCCAACTCTTTCCTAGGCAGGCTACGCTTTGTATCACCGCTTTCCAGAATACGCACACAGCTGAAAACCTCTTACGGCAACTGAGGAAGATCATCGCGGAATGGCTTACCCCAATTGGACTCTCCTGTGGATTTGTGGCATCGGACAACGCCAGCAATATTGTGTGTGCATTAAATATGGGCAAATTCCAGCACGTCCCATGTTTTGCACATACCTTGAATTTGGTGGTGCAGAATTTTTTAAAAAACGACAGGGGCGTGCAAGAGATGCTGTCGGTGGCCAGAAGAATTGCGGGACACTTTCGGCGTACAGGCACCACGTACAGAAGACTGGAGCACCACCAAAAACTACTGAACCTGCCCTGCCATCATCTGAAGCAAGAAGTGGTAACGAGGTGGAATTCAACCCTCTATATGCTTCAGAGGTTGGAGGAGCAGCAAAAGGCCATTCAAGCCTATACAATTGAGCACGATATAGTAGGTGGAATGCACCTGTCTCAGGCGCAGTGGAGAATGATTTCAACGTTGTGCAAGGTTCTGATGCCCTTTGAACTTGCCACACGTGAAGTCAGTTCAGACACTGCCAGCCTGAGTCAGGTCATTCCCCTCATCAGGCTTTTGCAGAAGAAGCTGGAGACATTGAAGGAGGAGCTAACACGGAGCGATTCCGCTAGGCATGTGGGACTTGTGGATGGAGCCCTTAATTCGCTTAACAAGGATTCACGGGTGGTCAATCTGTTGAAATCAGAGCACTACATTTTGGCCACCGTGCTCGATCCTAGATTTAAAGCCTACCTTGGATCTCTCTTTCCGGCAGACACAAGTCTGCTGGGGTTGAAAGACCTGCTGGTGACAAAATTGTCAAGTCAAGCGGAACGCGACCTGTCAACATCTCCTCCTTCACATTCTCCCGCAACTGGGGGTGCGAGGAAAAGGCTCAGAATTCCGAGCCCACCCGCTGGCGGTGATGCAGGGCAGTCTGGAGCGACTGCTGATGCTGACATCTGGTCCGGACTGAAGGACCTGACAACGATTACGGACATGTCGTCTACTGTCACTGCATATGATTCTCTCAACATTGATAGAATGGTGGAGGATTATATGAGTGACCGCATCCAAGTAGGCACGTCACACAGTCCGTACTTATACTGGCAGGAAAAAGAGGCAATTTGGAGGCCCTTGCACAAACTGGCTTTATTCTACCTAAGTTGCCCTCCCACAAGTGTGTACTCCGAAAGAGTGTTTAGTGCCGCCGCTCACCTTGTCAGCAATCGGCGTACGAGGTTACATCCAGAAAATGTGGAGAAGATGATGTTCATTAAAATGAATTATAATCAATTCCTCCGCGGAGACATTGACCAGCAGCAATTGCCTCCACAAAGTACACAGGGAGCTGAGATGGTGGATTCCAGTGGGGACGAATTGATAATCTGTGAGGAGGGGGATGTACACGGTGATATATCGGAGGGTGATGATGAGGTGGACATCTTGCCTCTGTAGAGCCAGTTTGTGCAAGGAGAGATTAATTGCTTCTTTTTTGGGGGGGGTCCAAACCAACCCGTCATATCAGTCACAGTCGTGTGGCAGACCCTGTCACTGAAATGATGGGTTGGTTAAAGTGTGCATGTCCTGTTTTGTTTATACAACATAAGGGTGGGTGGGAGGGCCCAAGGACAATTCCATCTTGCACCTCTTTTTTCTTTTCTTTTTCTTTGCATCATGTGCTGATTGGGGAGGGTTTTTTGGAAGGGACATTCTGCGTGACACTGCAGTGCCACTCCTAAATGGGCCCGGTGTTTGTGTCGGCCACTAGGGTCGCTAATCTTACTCACACAGTCAGCTACCTCATTGCGCCTCTTTTTTTCTTTGCGTCATGTGCTGTTTGGGGAGGGTTTTTTGGAAGGGACATCCTGCGTGACACTGCAGTGCCACTCCTAGATGGGCCCGGTGTTTGTGTCGGCCACTAGGGTCGCTAATCTTACTCACACAGCTACCTCATTGCGCCTCTTTTTTTCTTTGCGTCATGTGCTGTTTGGGGAGGGTTTTTTGGAAGGGACATCCTGCGTGACACTGCAGTGCCACTCCTAGATGGGCCCGGTGTTTGTGTCGGCCACTAGGGTCGCTAATCTTACTCACACAGCTACCTCATTGCGCCTCTTTTTTTCTTTGCGTCATGTGCTGTTTGGGGAGGGTTTTTTGGAAGGGCCATCCTGCGTGACACTGCAGTGCCACTCCCAGATGGGCCCGGTGTTTGTGTCGGCCACTAGGGTCGCTAATCTTACTCACACAGCTACCTCATTGCGCCTCTTTTTTTCTTTGCGTCATGTGCTGTTTGGGGAGGGTTTTTTGGAAGGGACATCCTGCGTGACACTGCAGTGCCACTCCTAGATGGGCCCGGTGTTTGTGTCGGCCACTAGGGTCGCTTATCTTACTCACACAGCGACCTCGGTGCAAATTTTAGGACTAAAAATAATATTGTGAGGTGTGAGGTATTCAGAATAGACTGAAAATGAGTGTAAATTATGGTTTTTGAGGTTAATAATACTTTGGGATCAAAATGACCCCCAAATTCTATGATTTAAGCTGTTTTTTAGTGTTTTTTGAAAAAAACACCCGAATCCAAAACACACCCGAATCCGACAAAAAAAATTCGGTGAGGTTTTGCCAAAACGCGTTCGAACCCAAAACACGGCCGCGGAACCGAACCCAAAACCAAAACACAAAACCCGAAAAATTTCAGGCGCTCATCTCTAGTCCAGAATCATGCCCAAGAAGGGCAGACGAGTTGTAGGATTCAGCTTCGACTCTGGAATATTGAGAATCCAGCCGTGTCGCTGTAACACATTCAGTGAAAGTGATACGCTGCTCAGCAACTTCTCCCTTGATCTCGCTTTTATGAGGAGATCGTCCAAGTATGGGATAATTGTGACACCCTGCGCACCATTATTTCCGCCATTACCTTGGTGAAAATTCTCGGGGCCGTGGATAGCCCAAACGGCAACGTCTGAAATTGGTAATGACAATCCTGTACCGCAAATCTCAGATACGCCTGATGAGGAGGATATATGGGGACATGCAGGTATGCATCCTTTATGTCCAGAGACACCAAAAAATCTCCCCCTTCCAGGCTGGCGATGACCGCCGTGAGCGATTCCATCTTGAACTTGAACCGTTTTAAGTAAAGGTTCAGGGATTTTGAATTCAAAATGGGTCTGACCGAACCGTCCGGTTTCGGAACCACAAACAGAGTTGAGTAGTACCCCTGCCCTTTTTGAAGCAGGGGAACCTCTACCACCACTTGTTGCAGACACAATTTGTGAATTGCCTGTAAAACTATCTCCCTTTCCAGGGGTTGTTTCGGTAGGGCCGATTTGAAAAACCGGCGAGGAGGCACTTCTTCGAATTCTAGCTTGTAACCCTGGGAAACAATTTCTATTGCCCATGGATCCACCTGTGAGTGGACCCAGACGTGGCTGAACAGTCGAAGACGTGCCCCCACAGGAGCTGAATCCCTCAGGGGAGCCCCAGCGTCATGCAGTGGATTTAGCAGTGGCCGGGGAGGACTTCTGTTCCTGGGAACTAGCTGTGGTGTGCAGCTTTTTCCCTCTGCCCTTACCTCTGGCAAGAAAGGACGATCCACGTGCTCTCTTGCTTTTATTGGAACGAAAGGACTGCATTTGATAATGAGGCGCTTTCTTAGATTGTGAGGGAATATATGGCAAAAAATGTGATTTACCTGCCGTAGCCGTGGAGACGAGATCAGAGAGGCCCTCTCCGAACAATTCCTCACCCTTGTAAGGCAACAACTCCATATGCCTCTTGGAGTCGGCATCACCTGTCCACTGCCGGGTCCATAAGCCACGCCTAGCAGAAATAGACATAGCGTTTATTATGGAACCCAGTAAACAAATGTCTCTTTGAGCATCTCTCATATATAAGACAGCATCTTTTATATGCCCTAGAGTCATTAAAATGGTATCCTTATCAAGAGTCTCAATATCTGCTGCTACAGCACTACAAACCCAGGCCAACGCAATAGCCGGTCTGAGTAACGTACCAGAATGTGCGTAAATGGACTTCAAGGTAACCTCCTGCTTGCGGTCAGCAGGATCCTTGAGGGCAGCTGTATCTTGGGATGGAAGCGCTATCTTTTTTGATAAGCGTGTTAAAGCTTTGTCCACCCTAGGGGAGGATTCCCACCGTATTCTGTCCTGTGACGGGAAAGAATACGCTATAAGAATCCTTTTGGGAATCTGCAGTTTTGTCTGGAGTTTCCCACGCTTTTTCGCATAAATCGTTCAGCTCATGTGAGGAAGGAAAGGTGACCTCTGGTTTCTTTCCTTTAAACATGTGCACCCTCGTGTCAGAGACAGGGGGTTCCTCAGTGATATGCAAAACATCTTTTATAGCGATAATCATATATCGAATACATTTTGCCACCCTTGTCTGCAATTTTGCATCTTCATAGTCGACACTGGAGTCTGAGTCCATGTCGGTATCTGTGTCAGCTATTTGGGATAGTGGTCGCTTCTGAGACCCCGAAGGTCCAGGCGACATTGGGACAGGCATGGATTGACTCCCTGACTGTAACCCAGATTCAGCTTTGTCTAATCTTTTGTGCAGTAAATTAACATTTGCACTCAAAACATTCCACATATCCATCCAGTCAGGTGTCGGCACTGCTGACGGAGACCTAGCATTCATACACTCCCCCTCCTCCTTAGATGAGCCTTCAATCTCAGACATGTCGACACACGCGTACCGACACACCGCACACATACACAGGGAAGCCCTTTTTCTGAAGACAGGTTCCCCACCAGGCCCTTTGGAGAGACAGAGAGAGAGTATGCCAGCACACACCCCAGCGCTATATGACCCAGGAAAAACACAGTGTGTTTACCTAGTAGCGCTTTGTAATCTGTATTGCGCCAAATATGTGCCCCCCCTCTACTTAAAAAAACCTCTTTCACCGTGTGTCAAGCAGGGGAGAGTCCGGGGAGCTTCCTCTCAGCGGGGCTCTCTATATACATGTACAGTGCCCAGCTGTACATGTATATACACTTATATGCCATATAGGAGGTTTAAATTGCTGCCCAGAGCGCCCCCCCCCCCCCCACTGCGCCCTACACCCTTACAGTGACCGGAGTGTGTGAGGTGAATGGGAGCAATGGCGCACAGCTGCAGTGCTGTGCGTTACCTCCGTGAAGAATCTGGAGTCTTCTGCCGCCTGTGATGATCTTTTCCTCACATACTCACTCGGCTTCTATCTTCCGGCTCTGCGAGGAGGATGGCGGCGCGGCTCTGGGACGGACGGCGAGGGTGAGACCTGCGTACCGATCCCTCTGGAGCTAATGGTGTCCAGTAGCCTAAGAAACAGAGCCCTGAAACTCAGAGAAGTGGGTCTGTTTCTCTCTCCTCAGTCCCTCGATGCTGGGAGTCTGTTGCCAGCAGGCTCCCTGAAAATAAAAAACCTAACAAAAATGCTCTCTTACAGGAGAGCTCCTGAAATGCACCCAGCTCCTCTGGGCACAGTATCAAACTGAGGTCTGGAGGAGGGGCATAGAGGGAGGAGACAGTGCACACCGAGAGTCAAAGTCTTTCTTAAAGTGCCCATGTCTCCTGCGGAGCCCGTCTATCCCCCATGGTCCTTACGGAGTCCCAGCATCCTCTAGGACGTTAGAGAAATATCAATTGGCTTATATTTTTTGTACAAATCAAGAATCTGAGATCTACAGGTGGTGGACAAAACAAAATTGAGAGAAACGAAGAAGATTGAAAACATGGACATCCACAGAGACGTAGCTCATAAAATCCCCACAATGTTCAGTTTTCTGTATAAAAATGTTGTGATGTCTGGTGTAGACAAATACTGTACTTACCAGAAATTATATTTTATGTAAGTTATATGTATGAAACTGTTGTATTCTATTAGCATAGATGTGACCTGATTTTGTGTATCAAAATTAGAGATGTGTTCCTGGCCATTTTTTCGTGTTTTGGTTTTGGATTGGTATTGCCAAAACCGCCCTTGTGTGTTTTGGTTTTGGTTTTGGTTTTAAGTCATAAAAACAGCTAAAATCATAGAATTTGGGCCTGTTTTTGTTCCTACAGTATTATTAACCTGAATAACATTTATTTCCACTCATTTCCAGTCTATCTTGAACACCTCACAATATTGTTTTTATCCAGTTTAGGCAAAACGTTGCAAAGTGGATGGCACAAACACCTGGCACATCTAGGAGTGGCACTGCAGTGGTAGACAGGATTGCAGTTTTAGAAACGATGCCAAAACAATGCTCCAAAGAGCACATAACACAAAGAAATAAGGTGCAAGATGTAATTGTCCTTGGGTCCTCTCACCCATCCTTATGTTGTATATATTAAACAGGACATGCACAGTTTAATCAATCATTTCAGCGACAGGGACCATCACTTGTGGCTGAAATGACTGGTTTGTTTGGGCCCCCATAAAACAGTTTTTTAGAAGGACTTCCTCCGTTAAGAATTACTGCGAGGATGTTGATGATGAGGTGTTAATTGCATTATAATCTTGAACAATAAATTTCATGCCTTTGCTGCAAATGATGTAACATGGAGGAGGTGCCTAGATGGCTAACGTTCCTATCTCTACTAAAATGGCCTCACAAATGGAGCAGGTGCTTTCATAAACATTGTCAGGATTGGACTAAAAATAATTCCACACCCACGAGGTGGCTTTTTTGGACTTATGCCCAGGCATCGCAATGGCTTTATTTTTATCACGGTTAACAACTGCAGCCACTGGTGACTGACTTACACAAACAACTTCACCATCAACATCCTCACTGTCAGATAGTGCACACTTATACCCCTCATCCTGTCCCACTTCCACACATGAATTCTCAGTTTGTATTATGTCCTCCTCCTCAGATTCATCATCACCATCTTCACTCCCAACATGTTCAGATGGTTCAGAAATGGTGGAAGGAGGTGAGAGAGGCTTCTCGATGAGCACAGTGTGAGAAATGTCAGCTGACATGGACAACCCTAAACATTCCTCAAGAATGACTGATAGTTCAGATTCTGAATGTGCAGTTTGTCTTACTGCCTCTGCAGCTAACTTTCCTTTTGATTTTTTTACTTTACATCTCTAAAATTAAATGATTTTACATACCCTGGCCTAAATCCTCTATGCCTCTGGGCATCTGCCTTAGCAGATGATGTTGGTCGACTTGCATCGTCAATGTCATGACTAGTGGCAGCAGCTTCAGCATTAGTAGTAGCCTCCATTCCTTTCAACACAAAGTGGGGTTGACCTTCACTGACAGCGTCGCACAAATTAGTCAGAAATATATATAATAAATAATTACACACTGCGGTTGACTTCCTCGACAGCATCACACAAATGAGTCAGAAATGTATATAATAATAATTACACACTGCGGTTAACTTCACCGACAGCATCACACAAATGAGTCAGAAATGTATATAATAATAATTACACACTGCGGTTAACTTCACCGACAGCATCACACAAATGAGTCAGAAATGTATATAATAATAATTACACACTGCGGTTAACTTCACCGACAGCGTCACACAATACGTGTACGAGTAGGAAATACTATACTGCGGTCTGACCACAAGTGTCACAGTACTTATGAAAATAAAGAAAAATTGTATAGTACACTGGAGTACAGCACAAACAAAAATAAAAATGTATAATTATAATTTTAGGCTTTCTCATCTTAGCTTTTATGATTTAAATTTTATACTGGGGCAGAGAACCTGGATGGACAGACAGATCACCCCTTTCAGGTACAGCAGACAGGGCACCCATGGCTGATACAGCAGACAGGGCAACCTAGATTTATACAGCAGACAGGGCACCCCAGGATTTATACAGCAGACAGGGCACCCCTGGAGTGATACAGCAGACAGAGTACCCCTGGACTGATATGGCAGATAGGGCACCCTTGGACTGATATGGGAGACTTAGCAGCACCCTTGGACTGATATGGCAGACTTAGCAGCACCCCTGGACTGATATGGCAGACAGGGCACCCCTGGACTGATATGGGAGACAGGGCACCCCTGGACTGATATGGCAGACAGGGCAGCCCTGGACTGATATGGGAGACAGGGCACCCCTGGACTGATATGGCAGACAGGGCACCCCTGGACTGATATGGCAGACAGGGCACCCCTGGACTGATATGGCAGACAGGGCACCCCTGGACTGATATGGCAGACAGGGCACCCCCGGACTTATACAGCAAACAGGGCACCCCCGGACTTATACGGCAGACAGGGCACCCCAGGACTGATACAGCAGACAGAGCACCCCTTTCAAATACAGCAGAGAGAGCACCCCTTTTAAATACAGCAGACAAAGCACCCACCCCACGTCGTGCCAGAACACACACCCCATGCCATGCCAGGCAGACACAGTACTGAGATGGACACAACCAGGCTTGGACTGGACCACAGGGGTACAGGGGAAACCACCGGTGGGCCCTACTGTCTGGGGGCCCACCTCCTGCTCTAAGGATCAGGTTCCAGACTGTGCACTTGAATTATACATTATACATATGTTACCTTATACTGGACTATGGTGTATTTTCTACAGTGCATTGCTGTTATTAATCTGGTTCATTATCATGCATGCAGCAGCTAAATTTACTGTATATATTTATGAAGGGGCCCAGACGTTGCACTCTCTAATGGTTAGTCAAACCAATGAGGTGGTACGCTACACCCCCTCTGCAGACTGGCCACACCCCTAACATAGGCCCCTACCACTGCATTCCCCCGGTGGGCCCTACATGCCCCAGTCCGATACTGGACACATCCATCCAGTACACTATCCAATGCCGGAGTGAAGATTGCACCGATCACCGGTGACATATATAGAATCCAAAACCCGGGAGAATCTGACAGCGTGATGATTATGTTTTGCCTCGATGACGTCATTGAGGCTTGCGGAAAAACCCAAGCCGGACTCGGATCCTGGCTCGGAATGCAAAGTTCGGGGGTGTTCAGTTTCCAGGGGGAATTTGGTTAATGTGACTGACAAATATGACTGAGGCGTGCACCTATATGTTCTGTGTTCACTCCCACTGAAAGAAACCAGGTCTCTACATAAGATGCCTTGATTCTTGTTTCCTTGTTTTTCTCTTTTATTTCTGAGACCAATGCATTATAATATGTTGTCCATATTTGTAATATTCTTCTTCTGTAATCAAAAACCTTGGAAATATTTTTTGGATTAAAATATTCTTTAATCTAGCGTATTCTTTGTCTCTTTTGACGAACTTGGAAGCCTGTGACGTCAAAAGCTTCATACCTATACAGGTATAAGTGTGAAATAATAATTTGTGTGAAGAACCAAAAGACTCCAGTAACTTCTTTGGTGGTGGCAGATGTATTTTGTATTTATCCTGATTGACCAAACTCTGCACTTGACACTCCTAGCTGTTTTAGATTGTGGTATCTGGGGACAGGCTGGATATTGTGACACCTGGGCATATTTACGACTAGATAGATAGAGGGGTTTTGAATTTGATGTGCTAATTCTAACCAGCTCTGTATGTCCTGGTGAGCTCTCCATTGGAGCTCAGTCTAACATCACTGGGCTACACCAACCACCTCATTTCTGCTTGGTGCCCTCTGCACTACATCTGGAACTACGGTCCAACTAGGCATACTATCCCTGTGATACTTCAGCCTGTTGTCACCAATCGTAGGCCACAGCTTCAGCCTACTCCTCCCTTTCCAGCCTCTTGGTTCCTCTGCTGCCCTTGCTATTCACACCTCTGTGCATTAACTTCTGCTCTTGCCTCCAGACCACTGAATCCAATCCTGCCCACTATCACTAATTGAGGTCTTGGCTGTGCCCTACACCTACGGCTTAATTTTCCTAGTTATCCCTGCTGCTCCCAGCATCAACTCCCAGTGGCCTCTGAGTGATTTTTGACCTCTTTGCAGTTACCGCTACTGGTGCCTTTGGGTCTTCAAGCAGTGGCTTCCATTAATACTGTAATTGACCCTGCAGCTTCATCTGGACTCTCCATCACTGTCTCTACCAACACTCCAGTAGGTACACATACATTCTTCTATATACCACTGCCACAGTTATCCTAAGTGTACTGACTTGACTCCTGATCACAATCTCCCTAATACTTGTTTTATATATATATATATATATATATATATATAGATATAAAAAATCTCCCTGTCATTGTATATGGTGGTGTGGCGCGTAGCTGTACATGCACATCTTACTGGCACTGTTAACTCACCCCAGCTACTTCTTGGGTGTGGGCACCGATGATGGAAGGGACCGCGTACATGCAGGCACTGTATAAATCAACATATAAGGTGGATACAGGTGCACTTCCCTTCTCTCACCGGGATTAATATCCTATGGGCTGTTACACTCTCTGTGTCCTCACTGCCCCATCCAGGATTGGGGTGATAAAGCACCCCCCACCCCAGGCTTTATGTATAGGGGACTCCTATTCCTCCATTGCTATATTTCTTACACTCTCCTCATAGATGCCAAGTTGGTTTCCCATGGAGTCTCCCAGTGCCTCGCATTTTAAATCAATTCTTCCATATTCCCCTGCCCCGTCGGAAATGTGACGGAGGTGTGGCCAGGACTAGTGGACCCTGAGCAATGATATCAGCCGCAGGCACCAAACCTCCTGCTTCCCCTACCACCACTGTGCGCGTTTCTCTCACCGTGTGCATGTCTGCATAACAGAAGATTTAACACAGCAGGAAGCTACATACAACCTTATAACCTATAAACCTGCTGTCACTAGCAATAACTCTGACAAAGTACTTTGACAAAGGAGCCTTGATAATTCAAAACACATTGGTCTGAACCAGGGGTGTATCTACCCATTGGCCAGGATGGCACTCGCCAGGGGCGCCAGGCAATGAGGGGGCGCCGCCTGGCGGTGCCACCCGTGTTAAAAGGGTAGAAGAGTAGTACTGTCAGATTGTACCTGGTGAGAGTCTGTTACTGCCGGCATGGCGCCGGTGTCCGTCAGCACCGCACTGCACTAGTGATCAGACTAGTGTCCGGCAGCACCGCACTTGTAATCAGACTCAAAATAAACTTGTTGCTGGGTGCTCCCGGCAGCTAGTGGCTGCTGTGAGCTGTAGTTTATTGTGAGTCTGATTACAAGTGCAGTGCTGCGGGACACTAGTCTGATCAGTAGTGCAGTGCGGTGCTGACGGACACCGGCAGTAACACACTCTCACCCAGAGCTGGCCGTAGCCAATAGGCATTATAGGCAAATGTCTAGGGCATCTGTTATCGCAGCCAGCCAGGAGGAGAGAGGAGAGTTAAGGGCCCTATACACTTAAACGACATGACGGTCCGTAATTTCGTCTAGGATTTCCCTCCAACCTCCCGGCAGCCTCCCGGGCGGCAGGATAGTAAAAGGTACATTGTATGTGGACCTTTTGTATACGATGTATATTTTACTATCCCAGCCATTCCTGCGGAATCTGACATATCACGAGTGCAACACTCGTGATATGTCGGATCTAGGGTGATCCGATCCGATGCTCACGGGATCGCGCATCAGATCGGGTGTAAAGCACAACAAATTGCCCGATTTCACCCAATATATCAGGCCGAACTGGGGTGAAATAGGGCATTATTGTTCTAGTGTTTGGGGCCCTTTAGGATGGAGGCTGCAGCAGCAGCAGCACCACACAGAGTCGGATCTCTGCTCACACAGGCAGGAAGTGACTTTACTTTCACTTTCTGCCTGCCCTGTGGCTGAGCACAGACTGCAGCTGCAGAGGAAGCCAGGCACTGAGCCTGTGGAGCCAGAACCCTGCCCCAGCACTGCAGCATCACAGCACAAAGGTAAGATATGGATGGGATAACGGGGATTTATGGGGAGAGGAAGGTGGCTAATAACACTGCTATATGGGGGGGAGACCTATGAGGAGTGGGGGAATGGGGGTAATGACACTGCTATGTGGGAGTGGGACATACTTGCCTACCCTCCCGGAATGGCCGGGAGGCTCCCGAAAATCGGGTGACCCTCCCGGCCCCCCGGAAGAGCAGGCAAGTCTCCCGATTTCAGGGGTCACCCCTTGCCCAGCCGCCCACTTAGCGAGTAAAGTGGGCGGTCCGGGCAGGAGATTGCGTCATCATAGCCACGGCCCCTGCTGTATAATGCTGGCAATAGTGTCATTACACAGCGGGAGGGGGGGGGGGGCTTACATGACGCGATCCATCAGCCATGCCCCCATTCCGCCTCTGGCCCGCCCCCATTCCGCCTCTGGCCCGCCCCCATTCCATCTCTGGCCCACCCCCCTCTGCGCGACATCTCACTGCCTGCCCCCCTGCTGAGCCGACCGGCTGCTCTCTCCCGGAGAGAGCAGCCCAAAAGTCAGCAAGTATGGAGTGGGAGTGGGGGAAGGGGGGTAATGCACTGCTATGGGGGGGAGACCTATGAGGAGTGGGGGAAGAGGGGTAATGACACTGCTGTGTGAGAGTGGGAGACCTATGGGAAGTGGGGGAAGGTGGGTAATGACACTGCTATGAGGGGGAGAACTATGGAAAGTGGGGGCACAGGGGAGTATGACACTGTTATTGGGGGGAGACATGGGGGTGTAGGAGCAGCTGATAACACTGCTATTAGGGGGTAGGGCATGAGGCAGAGACACATGGGGAGTGGGGGCTCGGGCGGCTAATTGCTCTGCTATGGGTGAGGGGGCATAGGCATGCACACGGTGGGTGGCATGTGTATGTACACAGGCACACCCTGATGCTGGGCACCCACCACATGCCTAGTCAGACACTGCACAAATATTTAATATAGAACCAGCCCTGGCCAGCACTTGCTGACTAATTACACATAATACACACTATGCAGTCACAATGTGCGGGTACCATCTCTACCCGGCTCCCATTGTGACACTGTCCACCGTGATTCCTAACCTGCCAATGGAGCGGACACCGCATACCAGGAGAAGGTTCTGTGTGTGACCCGTACTGGCTGATAGGGGGAGATCTGTCTCAGGGGGATGGGGGAATCTTCTATATTTGGAGGAAGGGGCTATTCTGTGCTAAGGGAGATAATGTGTCTGAGAGGAAGGGGGATCCCTGTACTAGGGGGTAATAATCTGAGGGAGCAAGGTGCAGGTGTGAGAGATGGAAAGTGGGTGTGAGGTGCAGGGGACCAAAGTACAGGTGTGAGACATGGAAGGTGGGAGTGAAGTGCAGGTGTGGGGGATAGAAGGTGGGAGCAAGGTACAGGTGAGAGACATGGAAGGTGGGAGTGAGGTGCAGGTGTGGGGGATAGAAGGTGGGAGCAAGGTACAGGTGAGAGACATGGAAGGTGGGAGTGAGGTGCAGGTGTGGGGGATAGAAGGTGGGAGCAAGGTACAGGTGAGAGACATGGAAGGCGGGAGTGAGGTGTAGGGGAGATAGAAGGTGGGAGTGAAGAAGAGGTGTGGGAGATGGAAGGTGGGAGTGAGGTACAGGTGTGATGTGAGAGATGGAAGGAGAGAGAGAGGTACATGGGTGATAGAGGGAGGGAGGGAGAGGTGCAGGGGGGGGTGAGACTGAGAAATGGAATGTGGGACTGAAAACTACAGGGCTAAAGAGGAACAGGGGGCATGAGTGGTGCAAGGGGGTAAGTAAGGGAAGGAGGAAGTTCAGGCAGGGGTGACATATGAGACATTAAGGCGTATGGCATCCTGGTGGTCAGAAAGCTGACGCCAGCATCCCGAAACTGCTCGGAATGCTGATGCTGGCATACCAACATAGATAGTGATGCAGAAAATGTGTGTAGGGGGTGGGTGGGGGGCGCCTGACCCTCACTTTGCCAGGGGTGCTCAGACCCCTAGATACACCCCTGGTCTGAACTCTGAACAGGAGGGGAGCTCGGAGAAGTGCGAGACTGTGATTGTGGATTGAACTCCGGCGTTTGACGTCACTGGATGTCACCACAAGCACTTCTGGTTGGACCCGTGCTACATATGGAGACTGCAGTGGGAAGAATGAAGCTGTACCTTCCTACTTAGGTTGGGTAGGATAAATTAGGGAATTTAAGGTTGTAAACATGATTAATTTTGTATTGTTTATGCTTCCTCCTTTCCACCTTTTTCTTTTTCCATTTCTCCCACTTATTTCAGTTTACTATTTCTAATTTATTGGCATTTTATTTTTATCTCTTTGGTATTTTATAAATTTTTATTTTATTTTTGTTTAATTTTTGTTTTTGTTTATTTTATTTTTTATTTGTTTTTATATATTTTCATTTTTTATATTTATTTTTTTATTATTATTTTCTACTATTATTTTGCATTGACATCAAATTTGACACAACTCATTCAAATTACACCAAACACCAGCGCTCAGTTTTCAGCATCACTGCTGTACCCTCCCAGATGTACAAAATTCATTACTGAGCAGCTTTTAAACATCCCAGGAATAAAGCACACTATTCCTTTAAAATCTAATTCACAATGTTATAAGATTAATTCACTAGACTATTGTATGTGCCCTGAATTATTGCTTTTCATCTAAAAAAAAAAGTCCATAAATATGGAACAAGCTCTTCAATGCAGTTTTGAATGATTATTGTCGGATTCCAAGATTATTCCAAATTCTTGTAAGCTTGAATCCAAATTATTTATAGTCCCTTGAAATATGGCAGTCCCAGTGGCAAGATAATGTACATCACCAGGGTCAGGTCTTTTGGTTAGGAGAGCAAATTCCCCTATATTGCCAATAAATTATCAGAATAATCCAGGAGCCGTCACTGCTGCAAGGGCTGCAAATAGTGTATGCTTTGACTCCTACAACTAACACATTTCCGCGCTGCCTGCGCCTTTCCCAATGGTAAACAGAGGTACCTGCATGGGTTCAGTATGTTTTACAGACGATCGGGCTGCCGGACGTCAGTATAAAGACAACGGCATCCCGGAAATCCGTATGCCAGCAGCAGGTTGAGCACAAGGAGTCCCCTTTTGGGCTCGCTGTGCTTGCCACAGGTTCTATTCCCACTCTATGGGTGTTGTGGATTCCAGCTGTCGGTATTGTCAGCTGTCGGGATTCCGGTGTTGGTATCCTGACTGTCAGGATCCAGACTGCTGGCAATTTAACTGCATCCCACCTGCATGAACAAACTAACATGGCCATCAGGAGTTCTTCTGGGGCAAGAGAGAGGTGGGCCAGAAGAACCTAAAGCCACGGGTGCTTCTGCGTCCTTTTCTGAATCAGGCCCAGTGTATGCAAAATTAACATGGCATATAGAGAGAATGGACTAATAATTGTCACTAAGGGCCTGATTCAAAGATGCACAAAATTGTTGCTGCAAGCTTATCCAGTAGTATTGTACTGTACATGCACATACAGTATATGAACATGCAAATGAAAACTAGCATACACCAAGGCATTATCGCAAAGGTATGCATATAGCACTGTCCATCTGCTGCAATAGTGTGCATTAACATGTACACAGATTAGTGCTCAGATGCATACTGTACATGGCTGCATAAATCAACTGTAACACACGTTAAACCACAGATCAAGTGTTCAATTGGGCTCTTAATCAAACCAATTAAATTGCTTAGTACATTAAAAAGAGGAGTCATTACCCTTTAAACTGTGTATCTAACACCTTAAGTAGTGGGTACAGCACCTGAAAAATGACCTTATTAAACTAATCCATGTGGTGCCGAATACACTGTAAAAGTGTGTACCGATGTGTCCACTTACATCTGGCCTCATTGCATGTTAAAAAGCCCCATGACGTGAGTCGGTAGAGCCAAACATCTTTTTGCACAACTTTTCCATTAAAATGCATCTTATTCACAAAATGATGTGAATAGTATGCACAAGCAGCTTTTATTGATTAAAATGATATGCGGCATGCCTATATTCTCTGTGCAGTCATGGCTGTATCTGCATACGAAAAGTTACATTACATTGTTTTCCAAGAATACACTTTAACATACTATTTCATATGCAGATACAGCCACAGATGCACAAAGAAAATATGCACATAGTGATGCAAATAAGACACATTTTTGGCAATAAAAGTCGCCCGACGCTAACAGAGTTGTATGGGACCTGTCAGTTCACTCACACCAGGCATCTCCCGCTACATAGCGTATTGATAATTATTCATTATACTAATTGCAAACAAAAATCCAGATGGCGCAGATAGGCTATTCATTGAAATAACATTTTTCCTGCACTTAAAA
This sequence comes from Pseudophryne corroboree, assembly GCF_028390025.1. Classification (NCBI taxonomy): domain Eukaryota; kingdom Metazoa; phylum Chordata; class Amphibia; order Anura; family Myobatrachidae; genus Pseudophryne; species Pseudophryne corroboree. The sequence goes on from NC_086445.1 coordinate 467,815,870, forward strand.
ATCAGGATTCATGCACGGAAACTCACAGATCTGCGTAAAATGCGGAATCAATGTTTTTTTTCAGCGAGCGAACCCAATTTAGCTGTTTTTAGGTGGACTTTACCTCGTAGTTCATTCAACACGACTTCAGAAATTCACTCATGGGGCAATTCCTGCTAATTAGATTGTTCTGACGCAGTAATTAGCTGCAGGGTAAACCTCATGCAGAGATAATTCTCATTCAGAGTGGTCTTGCATTTACGTGGTACTGAAAAATTCTGTCTAAGAAATAAAAAATAAAACAGTTTATCATCACGGAATATATTAAGATTAGTGACAAAAGCAAACATGAAGTGATGTTTGACACAATAAACTAATATTTGAATAAAGGTATGAAACACTACTATAGCCTTATCCTGCACTTCTAAATACTAATGTTCAAGAATTAAATCACAATCTGAAAAGTCCTTTAAATGGAAACAAAATGTGTGAGGAAAACAATTCAGCCAATACAAACACCAAAAGCGTGCTTACAGTGTAGTAAGTTTTGAAACTCTTTAAATGACCTAAACTAGATAAATATTAGGCACACACTACATTAAAAAATCCTGCTATAATACTTATCTAAATGGTCGTTAAATTATACTACTGCTGTGTAGATCTCTCTTTGGGAATAACTCTGCAAACTCCAGGAAGTATGTGCCCCTGTGCCACTTCCGACCTTTGTCAACTCCATGAACAAGGGCCTCGTAATTTTGTGATTGATCCTTTGTGAAAATCCTACCACCAAATACACCCAAGAAACAAGTCCCAAGGCTATTCATTATAATAACAGTTTAATACACTTATCAAAAACAGCTCAAATACTCATATAAAAATGGAGGGTGTGTATTGCGTGACCGGTGGTCAGGAGGCCACCTGTCAGCATACCGATGCTGGCATCCCAGCAGCGGAATGCCGGCGGGGGAGGGGCGAGTGCAACAAGCCACACTGTGCTCGCTACCGGTTCTATTCCTACTCTGTGGGTGTCGTGGACATCCATGAGTGGGAATAGTCCCTGTTGGTCGGCACATAACTGTATCCCAAAAGGATTCTTGTAATCATAAAACTGACTATCAACAGCTAAAGACCCCAAGTCCACAATACCCCTCACTGAGGTACGAGGACTGGGTGGTCTTCTGTTTGCCGGCGGTCGGGCTCCCGGCGCTCAGTATACCGGCGCCGGGAGCCCGACAGCCGGCATACCGACACTTATTTTCCCTCGTGGGGGTCCACGACCCCCATAGAGGGAGAATAAAATAGTGTGGCGCGCGTAGCGCGCCACCGTGCCCGTAGCGTGGCGAGCGCAGCGAGCCCGCAAGGGGCTCATTTGCGCTCGCCAAGCTGTCGGTAAGCCGGCGGTCGGGCTCCCAGCGCCGGGATGCTGGTCGCCGGGAGCCCGACCGCCGGCCACCCGTAGTGAACCCAGAGGACTCAGTGAGTATGCGCATCACTGTGGTTGTACAACTAGCTATTGCCACCCAATGCATTTCATCACAAAAAACATCTTCAGGGGCATGGCTTCATAAAAAACAAGGGCCCGAATGTATTAAGCCTTAACAAGAGATAAAGTTGAGATGGATAAAGGGGTCTATTCATGAAGCAGTGAAACGTGTGGAGAAGTGAGCCAGTGGAGAAATTGCCCATGGCAATCAATCAGCATTGAAGTAACATTTATAATATGCATATTATACAATTGTACGGAGCAGCTGATTGGTTGCCAAGGGCAACTTCTCCACAGGCTCACTTCTCCACTCTTGTCAATGCTTCATGAATAGACTTCAATGGGGGGAATTCAAATGTTTGACGAGTCAGTTGGGTGTCTGTTTTTTCCTATCTAATAGACAGGAAAATACAGAAACCCAACTGACTTTTCAAACATTTGACAAGCCAACCAGCTCCTGTCACTTTTCAAACACAGCCTGTTCCATGGCAATTAGGAAGCTGATTGGCTGGTCATTTATCACTCCTTATCCGTCTCCACTCTATCACTTTTTTTTTTTTTAATGCAATATTTTTATTGAAGAGATGTCGAATAAATCAATACAGGTCAAACAGGAGATGATGACACCAAATAAATTCAAAAGAACACACATGATATCCCATAGGATATGTAGAAACATAAAAAAAGAGGGGTGCATCAGCAATACAATATAAGTGTCGACAACAAATTTTCTGTAGTTTTACGAAAGTCGAAAAGAGAAAAGGAAAGAAAAGATCAGGGATGAAAAGAGGAGGAAAGGGAAAGAGGGAGGGTGGTGAAGGAAAGGGAGACCACTAAGGTGGGGTATCCATGATTAGATTGCTACACAGGGGGCGGCCATCACTGCCATCAGACCTAAACATAGTTAATAATTGCTTGCTGAGTTTGGCACCTAAACAATAAGGCTTCGACACAGTATATCACACCGGGTAACAGAGGTTTTAACATAAGTGAACCAGGGTTCCCAAGTACTCATATATTTATCCGACCTATCATGCAAGGAAGCTGTGATTTTCTCCATTGTGAAGATATACCATATTTTGGACAGTAACATGCTCATAGGGGGGATATTAGGCTTTTTCCAGCATTTAGCTAGCACACATCTGGCAGCATGAAGAATTTGGAGTACAAGACTACCCTCATGGCTGCTTATATTAGACAAAGGAAGGCCCAGCAAAGCCGTCCAAGGACCCAATGTTACTTGGGTGCCAAGAATAGATCCAATAAGGGCCTCCACTTGGACCCAGAAAGGGCGGATTTTGGGGCAGGACCACCAAATGTGTTTGATGTCTCCAATCTGACCACACTTTCACCAGCACAATGGGGAGGACCCAGGGAAAATCCTATGCAATGTTGCTGGGACCAGATACCATCTGGTATATACTTTATATAGGAGTTTTCCTTTACTAGGGAGGAAATAGAGGTCTGGGCGACATTTTGCCTAATGATTTCCCAGGAATCCTCCCCAGGTGGGGGGCCCAAGTCCTGCTCCCATTTACTTTCATGAGGCAGTGTGTCTGCCGATTTCAATGAGCGTAATAGACTATACAAAATAGAGATAATACCCTGTCGCATAGGAGAGTAAACACAGAGTCGTTCAAAAGGGGTAAGTTGGCGAATGACCTTGGATTTTGGAAGGGAATTTAAGAAAGAGCGGAGTTGTAGAAATTTGTATAGAACAGGTTGGGTGATACCATATTTGTCACTTAAAGTGTTTAAGGAGTGGCAGGAAGTACCTTCAATAAAATCAAAGACCAGTTCTGGATGTGGGTTCAGGTGAAACCACGAATGGGAACATAAGGCGGAGCCAGGAGGGAAATCCTGATTATCCCAAATAGAAGTGATGGGGGATGGGAACGTAGAGAGACCATAATGCCGAATACAGAAAGACCATAGTGAGTTTTTTAGTAGGAACGCACGATTGTATCTCCTGATTAGGCTTAACAGGTGTAAGTAAGGAAACCAAAGTGGAAACCTTGGCCGACAAGAGTTCAATTTGTATCCAAGGTAAGTGGGGTGTTTGAGAGAACCAGGTAAGTGCCTGGCTCAAGTGAGTGGCATGATAGTGTTTGCGGATATCCGGTAAACCTCTGCCTCCAGCCACCGGGTCTCTTAACAGGGTGGAGATCTTAACTCTAGGGGGTTTATTAGACCATATGAATTTTAAGAAGAGTTTCTGCATTTGACACAAAGCCTCTGCGGGGATGCGTACCGGGATTGTTTGGATCAGATATAAAAGCCTGGGTAAGATGTTCATTTTCACTGAGACTATACGTCCAAACCAGGCCATGATCTGTTTGTCCCAAGCTCATAGATCAGATTCAATACAATTAAAAAGGGTTGGGAAACTTTTGGAATACAGAGACCCATAGGAACTCGTGATAAACCCACCTAAATGTTTAATTTTCTTGGAGCGACAACAGAAATTAAAGTTAGCGGCAAGGAGAGACCTGGTTTCCTCACTGAGATGCAAGGGAAGGGCTTCCGACTTGGAATAGTTGATACGGTACCCTGAATAAAAAGAATATGATGATAGAGTTTGGAATAGGTTAGGGGTGGACGTATGGGGGGAGGAAAGATTTAACAGAACATCATCCGCAAATAATGATAATTTAAACTCTACATCCTCAACTAATATACCTTTAATATCAGGGTTTGCCCTAACCATACATGCCAGGGGTTCGATAGTCATAGCAAAAATTAATGGTGACAAGTGACACCACTGGCGCGTACCGTTGGTAATTTGGAATAAACAAGAGTCCTTGCCATTTACCCGAACTCTGGCCGAAGGGTTGGAGTAGAGTGCCTGAACACTCTATCACTTTTTAAGGCTTAAAACATTTGGGCCAAGGTGCCTTATTATCCATGTGCTTCTCGATATACAAGCTAAAATCATATTTCACCAAAGAAATAGACAAATATTTTTTAGAGAGATACTTATCATTGTATCAGTTAATGCACAACGTTGACGTTTACTAGCGGCCAAAACAGTATTAGAGAAGACATGCATAATTATTTTGTCCCCAAGGTATGAAGTGCAGATGTAACTACATAAGACAGTAAAGGTATTTTTAAAACAGTTATACTGTATTTTAGGAATAATATCTCTATGTGTGTTATCAAACAGCAAATTCCAAGTCCCAGCTTCAGTATATATTCCTGTTGAGAAAGCCCAGCAGACATATCAGGGGCCTATAGAGAATTCTGACATGTTTTGAGACAATCCCTCACTCATAGAAGACATTGATCAACAGAGAGTTGCTCCTTTTAGCTGTCCCCTAGGAATGGCCATTGATTATCGATGGTTAACAACCATTTATTGTTTGCCACCAATGATTGATGGGTTTGCCGTAGATGGTGGAGATCCAATAGTTCTCCACTATGTCAGGTGTTAATGTTTTGTTTCTATGAGACATGGGCATGGAGCTTAGTCCCACCACCATGCATGCAGATAAGCCGTACCCGTTCCCTGACTGGCTCTCTACCTGAAATTCCCCACAGCAGGAGTGGCCATAAATGGTTGCAAAACATTGTTGGTTCCCCATAAGTAGTTTCATGCCATCAATGCTAACCACTGATGAAACGTCCCCTGTGCTTTTTAAATAAACCTACAATTGATGGAGATAGAAGTTACATGCTAAATGTATAATACTGCTGGTTTCCGTTTATAGGTGGTGGCCATTTTGTTGGAGCCCAGGATTTGTAGAAATATTATGTAAAGCTCCCAGACATTCTTGGCAAGTAAAACTTAAGTCCGATGCTGCTGCCTGCTGATAGTGGCAGCAAAGAGATCCCAGAGAGAAGCGTCACTCTGCAAATGTTCAGAGAATCTGGGCCTGACCCATCTGAGTTAGTGGGTAGGACTCTTAGGCAGTGGGGCTCAATGGGGAATCACCCAGTCCCCCGCCGGGCCAGTCAAACCCTGCTCCAAGGGTTTTCCCAGTCCTACTTTGTGTGATATTGTCATATATTGTTATCATAAAATTAGATTTTTTCTTTTTTTTTTTAATATAACACTATAAAATGTAAAGAATAATCTGAAATAGATATACCATTCTGTAGGTATCATGCTCATGCAGGACACATGCCTTTCTTATAGAATGAAAAACAATATATCAATTTTACTATTTTGTTCTTTTCTCATTTCTTCAACCTATGTTTGAGGAAATGCATTTTGTGCTGTCATTTCTGAATATATTTCTATATACTTTTTCGTGTCAGTCTTCAGGGCACAATTTATACCTCTGATATATAAATCTGCTTCTTCCAAAAGATTGCTGAAAATATATGCTAATTTAAGATGAAAAGCTATAACGGAACACAAATTATATGTATTCATGAAAAAAAAAAAAACATGTACATGAATTTGATACAAATATTTTGTGACTGGGACCTTTAAATAAATATCAGCAATGAACAAATTTGTGCACATCATATTTTGTACCCGAGTATGCTAATTTGCATTGGAGCCTACCTGTTCAGTGCAGTGCAATTCTGCTATGTTTCAAAATTGACAAAGAATGGTATTAATATTCTGTAAATGGAGCTTGATGGAGGTCAAAACAAATGTGATATGAGGCAAGTACTTTTCTCTTACGTCCTAGAGGATGCTGGGGACTCCAAAAGGACCATGGGGTATAGACGGGATCCGCAGGAGCTTGGACACTCTGAAAAGACTTAAGACTGGGTGTGAACTGACTCCTCCCTCTATGCCCCTCCTCCAGACCTCAGTTAGACTTTGTGCCCAGGACTGACTGGACACTCACTAGGGGACCTCTACTGAGTTTCTCTGGAAAAGACTTTTGTTTTTTATTTTCAGGGAGACCTGCTGGCTACAGGCTCCCTGCAGCGTGGGAGTGAGGGGAGAGAAGCAGGGGTGTGGTTCATCAAATCGATAGTGTCTAGGTCGACAATGTTTAGGTCGACCACTATAGGTCGACAGTCACTAGGTCGACATGGATGGAAGGTCGACAGGGTTTCTAGGTCGACATGTGCTAGGTCGACAGGTCTAATGGTCGACATGAGGATTATTATTTTTTTGGTGTCGTTTTCTTCGTAGAGTGACCGGGATCCCAAATTAGTGCACCGCTTCGCTCGCCATGCTTCGGGCATGGTGCCTTCGCTCCGCTACCGCTTCGCTCGGCACACTTTACCATTCCAATCGTAGTCCACGTGGATCGTTAAGTATGAAAAAATTTAAAAAAAGAAAAAAAATGTGAAAAACTCATGTCGACCTTTAGACCTGTCGACCTAGCACATGTCGACCTAGAAACCCTGTCGACCTTCCATCCATGTCGACCTAGTGACTGTCGACCTATAGTGGTCGACCTAAACATTGTCGACCTAGACACTGTCTATCTTCAGACCGGATCCCGAGAAGCAGACCTACTTCTTCTTAGTTTAAGGGCTCTGCTTCTCGGCTACTGGACACCATTAGCTCCAGAGGGTTCGATCACTTGGTGCGCATAGCTGCTTGTTCCCGGAGCCACGCCGTCACCCCCTCACAGAAGCCAGAAGAAAGAAGTCGGGTGAGTATGAGAAGATCAGAAGACTTCAGGACGGCAGAAGACTTCGGTGACCAGGTACAGCGCAGCGGTAACGCTGCGCTCCATGCTCCCACACACATCACTGACGGCACTCACAGGGTGCAGGGCGCTGGGGGGGCCCTGGGCAGCAGGTCACTGGGGTCCGGGAAGCTGGCAGAAGCATTTTCGGTGCCTTGGCACCGTTTCTCAGCCCCCGCCGGCATTTTCAAATCGGGCGCGCTGAAGCCTGCCGGGAAGGGGCGGAGCTCAGCGCGCGGCTCACAGCGCCATCTTTTTCTCCTCCACGCGGCTGAAGCTGGGCCGGACCTCCATCACTCCTCGCAAGTAACGGGGAGATATCTCGGGGGGGAGGGGGGCACAGTGTGGTGCATTATTCTGGTTATTTACAGCAGCGCTGGTCATATATATCCCTTATAGGGATATATGGGCGCCTGGGTGTGAGCTGGCATTCTCCCTCTGGGTCTCTCTCTCTGGGCTTCACTGTGGGCCTGTCCCCTAGCTGAGACATTCTGAGTGTGTGTCGGTGTGTCGATTAAACGTGTCGGCATGTCTGAGGCTGAATGTGATTCACCGGAGGAGGTTGTTGGGGGTGCGGTCGTGGGTCTGGATTAAGGTCTGTCGGCGCAGCCGACACCTGATTTACTCACATTACTAAGTACAATCAATACGAATGTAGCTTCTTTATCAAAGAGGTTAGATAAGTCTGAATCAGAGACGCAGGTGTGGAAGAAGTCCATAGAGAAGGCTTTGTCTCAGGTACAGACCCCATCGGGCTCGCAAAAGCGGCCGTTTACTCAAGTGGTAGATACTGATACCGACACGGACTCTGATTCTGAGGTCGATTTTTCTGAGGCTGCTTTGCATCCACGTTTAGTAAAGAGTATTCAGTACATGATTGTGGCTATAAAGGATGTTTTACACATTTCTGATGAACCTGCGGTGCAGGAAACAAGGATTTGTTTGTTCAAAGGGAAAAAACCTGAAGTGAAGTTTTCCCCCTCTCATGAAATGAATACTCTTTGTGAAAAAGCTTGGGAGTCGCCGGATAAGAGGTGGCAGATTCCCAAGAGGATTTACATGGCGTATCCTTTCCCCTCTGATGACAGGGAAAAATGGGAGTAGTCTCCAAATGTTGACAAAGCTCTATCTCGTTTGTCTAAGAAGGTGGCGCTTCCGTCTCCTGACACGGCAGCTCTCAAGGATCCAGCAGATCGCAAGCTGGAGACGTCTCTGAAGTCCATTTTCGCTAATACAGGTGCATTGCTCAGGCCTGCAGTGGCGTCGGTGTGGGTGAGTAGTGCTATTGCTAAATGGGCTGAGAATTTAGCTGCTGATATGGATACCCTTGATAAAGATAATGTTCTTCTGACTCTTGGTTATATCAAGGACGCTGCAAATTACCTGAAGGATGCGGCGAGGGATGTTTGTCTCTTGGGATCAAGAGCCAATGCCATGTCAATATCGGCAAGGAGGGCGTTGTGGATCCATCAATGGAATGCGGATGCCGACTCCAAGAGAGCTATGGAAGCTTTACCTTTCAAAGGTAATGTCTTGTTTGGGGACGGCTTGGCGGACCTGGTCTCTACCGCAACGGCGGGTAAGTCCTCTTTTCTTCCCTATGTTCCCACACAACACAAAAAGGCACCACATCAGCAGATGCAGTCCTTTCGTCCCAATAAATACAGGCATGGAAAAGGTTCGTCCTTCCTCGCTTCAAAAGGTAAAGGAAGGGGTAGGAAGTCGCCTGCCGTGTCGGGCGCCCAGGACCAAAAGTCCTCCCCTGCCTCTACCAAGTCCACCGCATGACATTGGGGCTTCCCTAGGGGAGTCCGGACCGGTGGGGGGCCGTCTCAGAGTCTTCAGTCAGGTCTGGATTCAATCAGGCCTCGATCCTTAGGTCCTAGAGATTGTATCTCAGGGATACAAGCTGGAGTTTCGGGAGGTGCCCCCTCACCGGTTTTTCGTTTCGCCCTACCAGCGTCTCTTCCGAACAGGGAGCTGGTGCTGGCTGCAATACAAAAATTGTGTCAACAGAGGGTCATTGTTCCCGTTCTCCCGGCACAACGGGGGGAGGGGTTCTACTCGAGCCTATTTGTTGTGCCGAAACCGGACGGTTCGGTCAGACCGACTGAATCTAAAATCCCTTAATCCATACTTGAAAGTTCTCAAGTTCAAGATGGAATCTCTTCGAGCTGTGATTTCCAGCTTAGAAGGGGGGTATTGTATGGCGTCAGTCAACATAAAGGATGCCTACTTACACGTCCCGATATTTCCTTCGCATCAGGCCTTCCTCAGGTTTGCGATACAGGATTCTCATTACCAATTTCAGACGTTGCCATTTGGCCTTTCCACGGCCCCGAGGGTTTTCACCAAGGTCATGGCAGAAATGATGGTTCTCCTTCGCAAGCAAGGGGTTACAATTATCCCATACTTGGACGATCTCCTGATAAAGGCGAGGTCCAAGTACGGTTACTAAGAAGTGTTTGGTGCTGTTGGTGCTACGACAGCACGGTTGGGTGCTAAATCTGCCAAAATCTCAGTTGATTCCGACCACCCGGCTGTCTTTTCTGGGCATGATTCTGGACACGGAGTTACAGAGAGTTTTTCTTCCACAGGAAAAGGCTCTAGAACTGCAGTCGATGGTCAGGGATCTTCTGAGGCCGAAGACTGTGTCCATCCATCAATGTACGCGGGTTCTGGGGAAGATGGTTGCGGCGTACGAAGCCATTCCGTTTGGCAGGTTTCATACCCGGGTGTTTCAGTGGGACTTGCTGAGCAAATGGTCCTGGTCTCACCTGCACATGCACCGGAAGATAAGTCTATCTCCCAGAGCCAGAATTTCCCTCCTGTGGTGGCTACAAGGGTCTCACCTCCTAGAGGGACGCCGGTTCGGTATCCTGGACTGGGTACTTCTGACAACAGATGCAAGTCTCCGGGGCTGGGGTGCAGTCACCCAAGGCAGGAACTTCCAGGGGAGATGGTCGCTCCAGGAAGCGGGTCTCCACATAAATGTTCTCGAGTTAAAAGCCATTTACAACGGCCTGCTACAGGGAAGAAGCCTTCTTCAGGGTCGATCTGTCCTGGTACAGTCAGACAACATCACAGCGGTGGCACATATCAACCGTCAAGGCGGCACAAGGAGCAGAGCGGCAATGGCGAAGGCCACAAGAATCCTTCGCTGGGCGGAATAACACGTGAGCGCCCTGTCAGCAGTCTTCCTTCCGGGAGTAGACAACTGGGAAGCAGACTTCCTCAGCAGACATGGTCTCCATCCGGGAGAGTGGGCTCTTCATCAAGAGGTGTTTGCAGAAGTGACAAAGCGTTGGGGACTCCCTCTGATAGACATGATGGCGTCTCGTCTCAACAAGAAGCTCCCGAGGTATTGTTTCAGGTCAAGGGACCCCCAAGCCAGTGCGGTGGACGCCCTGGTGTCTCCGTGGGTGTTCAAGTCGGTGTATGTGTTCCCTCCACTTCCTCTCATTCCAAAGGTACTGGATCATTCGGCGAGCAAGGGTTCAGGCAATTCTCGTAGTTCCAGATTGGCCAAGAAGGGCCTGGTATCCGGATCTTCAGGAATTACTAGTGGAAGATCCTTGGCCGCTTCCTCTAAGAGAGGACCTGTTGTTGCAGGGTCCATGCGTGTTTCCAGACTTACTGCGGCTGCGTTTGACGGCATGGAAGTTGAGCGTTAGATCTTAGCTCGTAAAGGTATTCCCGGAGAGGTCATTCCTACTCTCCTCAAGGCTAGGAAGGAGGTTACGGCGAAGCATTATCACCGTATTTGGAAGAAGTATGTTTCCTGGTGTGAGATTAAAAGGGCTCCTGCGGAAGAATTTAATTTGGGCCGTTTTCTCCACTTTTTGCAGGCTGGTGTGGATGCAGGCCTGAAGTTGGGCTCCATCAAGGTGCAGATTTCGGCATTGTCTATTTTCTTTCAAAGGGGATTGGCTGCCCTCCCAGAGATTCAGACGTTTGTGAAAGGAATTTTGCATATCAATCCTCCGTTTGTGCCTCCTGTGGCCCCATGGGATCTTGATGTGGTTTTACAGTTTCTCATGTCTTCCTGGTTTGAGCCTTTGCGTAAGGTTGAGTTGAAGTTTCTCACCTGGAAGGTAGTCATGCTGTTGGCGCTGGCATCTGCCAGGCGAGTGTCTGAGTTGGCGGCATTATCTCATAAGAGCCCGTACTTGCGCTTTCATTCAGATAGGGCAGAATTGAGGACTCGTCAACAATTTTTACCAAAGGTGGTCTCTTCGTTTCACATTAACCAACCTATTGTGATACCGGTGGCTGGGGATGCTGTGGCAGTTCCAAGGTCTCTGGATGTAGTGAGGGCTTTGAAGACCTACGTCGCCCGTACGGCTGTTGCCAGGAAAACTGAGGCGCTGTTTGTCCTGTATGCTTCCAACAAGATTGGTCATCCTGCTTCAAAACAGACTATTGCACGCTGGATTTGTAGTACGATTCAGCAGTCTTATTCTTCAGCCGGGTTACCGGTGCCGAAGTCAGTAAAAGCCCATTCTACCAGGAAAGTGGGCTCGTCTTGGGCGGCTGCCCGGGGTGTCTCGGCTTTACAGCTCTGCCGAGCGGCTACCTGGTCGGGTTCAAACACTTTTGCCAAGTTCTATAAGTTTGATACTCTGGCTGATGAGGACCTTGCGTTTGCTCAGTCGGTGCTGCAGAGTTGTCCGCACTCTTCCGCCCGGTCTGGAGCTTTGATATAAACCCCATGGTCCTTTTGGAGTCCCCAGCATCCTCTAGGACGTAAGAGAAAATAGGATTTTGGTACTTACCGGTAAATCCTTTTCTCCTAGTCCGTAGAGGATGCTGGGCGCCGGTCCCAGTGCGGACTGTTTCTTGCAGTGTTCCCTTGTAGGTTCATTTAGTTTATACACGGGTTGTGTATTTCTGTTTTCAGCTTGTTGCTGTAGTTTTTCATACTGTTATCTGGTTTACTGTTACTCTGGTTGTACGGTATGGTTGTGGTGTGGGCTGGTATGTTTGTAGCCCTTAGTTTACACAAAAATCCTTTCCTCGAAATGTCCATCTCTCCTGGGCACAGTTCCTATAACTGAGGTCTGGAGGAGGGGCATAGAGGGAGGAGCCAGTTCACACCCAGTCTTAAGTCTTTTCAGTGTGCCCAAGCTCCTGCGGATCCCATCTATACCCCATCATCCTTTTGGAGTCCCCAGCATCCTCTACGGAGTAGGAGAAAAGGATTTACCGGTAAGTACCAAAATCCTATTTTCAGATCAGTTTTTAACATTTTGTAGTAAATATGCATTATACAGTACACATAGGCAAAACTGGGGGGTGGTCCAGGGGTGCACCGGATCACACATAAGCCCAAAACCCGATTTATTAATATATTAGTTTAATTAGTGTCCCCCCGGTCAGGAATTCATTTGCTGACCGGGAGGACGATACCCGTGCTGCAGCTCTCTGGCTCCCCCCTGTGTGTTAGCAAGCAATTAATTCTATTGCACGCCGCACCCGCCGGCCACAGTCTCTGAGATGGAGCTGTCATGAGTGAAGTCCATCGGCCACCCGCCCGCGTGTCCGACTGCGGGGCGCGGTCTCCGGCAGTAGTGCAATGCAGATACCGGCCAGCAACCGCCCAGGCCAGGACCCTAAGGGCTATTTCACATGCAGCGGTTTTGACCAGACGGCAAAAAGACGTCCGTTTTTTTCCCATGCATGTTTTTTGATTGAGTATTGCTGCATATGGGGGCTTTCACACAGCACGGGCCCGGCTGGGCTGCCGGGTTGCAGCCGGAAATATCCACTGAAAGGTCCGGCTGCCGGGCCGTCGCCATGCCATCTTTGTAGGCAGAGAACCGTGTGTGTGAATGGGAGCTTTCACACACACCGTTTTTTTTAGCCACCGCCTCTGCTGCTGTGCATGCGCACAGACAGGGCCGTAACTACGTGTGTGCCAAGGGGGCTTGGCACACAGCGCAGTTGCCCTGGGGGCGCAACGGCCAGCGGCATGTAATGAGTCAAATTGACTCATTACATGCCGCCTCTGTGTGCGCCGTGCGCCGCGCTGGAGGAGAGAGACCAGCGCCGGGTTCAAGGAGGAGGAGGGAGGGGGAGCAGTGAGCCGCAGCAGCGCTATTTGATTGGTAGTAAGCGCCGCTGCAGCATCCCCCTCTCCTTCTGTATTGGCTGCCCGGCGCTGCTATGGATGCTGGGATGCGGTTCCTTCATCCCAGCATCCACAGCAGCGCCAGGCAACCAATACAGAAGGAGAGGGGGATGCTGCAGCGGCGCTTACTACCAATCAAATAGCGCTGCTGCGGCTCCCTGCTCCCCCTCCCTCCTCCTCCTTCTCACCTCACACAGCCTGCACCGAGAGGGAGCTTCACGAGGAGCCTGTCAGCGGGGAGAAGGTGAGTATGTCTCTCTCTCTCTCTCTCTTTCTCTTTCTCTCTCCCTTTCTCTCTCTCTCTCTCTCTCTCTCTCTCTCTCAGGGGGACACCGTCTGCCGCAATGTGTAAAAAGGGGTCCTGGCTGCCGCAATGTATAAAAAGGGGGTCTGGCTGCCGCAATGTGTAAAAAGGGGGCCTGGCTGCCGCAATGTGTAAAATGGGGTCCTGGCTGCCGCAATGTGTAAAAAGGGGGACTGGCTGCCGCAATGTGTAAAAAGGGGGCCTGGCTGCCGCAATGTGTAAAGAGGGGGCCTGGCTGCCGCAATGTGTAAAGAGGGGGACTGGCTGCCGCAATGTGTAAAAAGGGGGGGTCCTGGCTGCCGCAAATGTGTAAAATGGGGTCCTGGCTGCCGCAATGTGTAAAATGGGGTCCTGGCTGCCGCAATGTGTAAAAAGGGGGACTGGCTGCCACAATGTATAAAAAGGGGTCTGGCTGCCGCAATGTGTAAAAAGGGTGCCTGGCTGCCGCAATGTGTAAAGAGGGGGCCTGGCTGCCGCAATGTGTAAAGAGGGGGACTGGCTGCCGCAATGTGTAAAAACGGGGACGCTGTCTGCTGTAATGTATAAAAGGGGCTCTACCTGGTGTAGTGGCGCTACTGTGCAGCGTAATTTGAATAATGTAGACTACTGTGCACCGTAGTATGAATTGCTGTTATTTTGTGGCCACGCCCCTTCCGGCGCGCACTGCCCCTGTCTTACGTGGGGGGGGGGGCGCCACTGTTGTTTCTTGCACACAGCGCTAAAATGGCTAGTTACGGCACTGCGCACAGAATTACACATGGCTCAAAGCCGTGGTGTGTGAAAGACCCTGCCGGATGGCAAAAAGGTGGACAAATGTTTGTCCGGCTTTTTGCCATCTGGTGAAAACCGGGTAGTATGAAACAGCCCTTACAGACAGTACAAGCCTCCCGGCAGCCAGTGACTCTGAGACAGGTGAACAGCTGCTGTCCTCCCTTGAGGCCCACCCTCCCTCCCTCCCGCTCGCATGTCTGACTGTTTTGATTCTTTTAAAAGTCTTGGCATATCACAGGCTGTGACACACTGCTAGTGAATCAGGGAGAACGGGGACCCCCCCCCTCACCTCCACCTGCACTGTCCTCCTGCAAGGCGCGGGCTGTGGTAAGAAGCTGCTACTGTCCTCCCTGTAGTTTATAGTCACCTATGCTGTCTGTAGTATATGGAGTCACCAATGCTGTGTGTGAAACCCCTAGAAATGAGCATGATATCCCTGACCTAAACATGAGACCCCTGGCAACGAGCTGGAAACCCCTAGCAACGAGCATGAAACTCCTGGCAATGAGCACGAGACCCTTGACACAAGCACGAAACCCCTGACAAAAGTATGAGACCCCGGGCAATGAGCAGGAAACCCCTGGCAACGAACATGGAACCCAGTGCATGAAACCCCTGACAATGAGCATAAAACCCTTGGCAACGAGCATGAGACCCCTGACAATGAGCAGTTAAATGGAAAAGTAATTAGAAGCATTACTGTGTGGCAGTAAGGGGCATTATTGTGTGTGGGGCATAAAATGGTGTCAGGGAAATACCTGTGTGTGGCATAATGTGTAATGGGCATTACGGTTTTTGGCATAATTTGTAAGGGCATTACGGTGCATGGCATAATGTGCAATGGGCATTACGGTATATGGTATAATGTGCAATGGGCATTACAGTGTGTGGCATAATGTGTAATGGGCATTACAGTGTGTGGCATGTGTAACGGATATTATAGCACGTGGTATAATGTGTAAGGGGCATTACTACAAGGAGGTAAAATTACAAATAATGTAAGTGGCATGAATCAGGATTTTCTTTTCCTGTGGTGGCAAATGTCTGGGCATGCAGGTTGCAAAACTGGGGTATAAGGTAGTCTTTTCCTGCAAGGCCATGCCTCTTGCAGCAATGCCACACCCCTCGCATTGAGGCCACACACCCTTTTTGGGGCGCACGTCTACGGCGCACACAAATTCTTAATTTTCCTATTGAAATTTTTTTAAAGGTGCCCTGTAGCTCCTCCCACATTACCCACACCTCTGGCCACCGCTGCAAACCAGAACCTATTTTTCTGCAAAAATTGCCCTGGGACCACCCATTGCCAAATGTCTAGTTTAGTTTTGCATATGACAGTACACAAAGTTGCAATTTGTCCTTAATTTCCATTGACAAGCATAGATTTTGAAACTTTTTCCCTCAAAATCAGTTTTTTATTATTTACAATGTTTCTTTATGTGATATGCAGATGTAGCAACTATTATTATTGGGGTTGTAGGCATTGGTGTAGCAATAGCCCCCAGGTGCTTGGGGTTTGAGGGTGCTATTTCTACACCACTGCGTGGACCTGGAGATACTTGTCTGTGGTCCCATCATGCCTGTCCTATTGAAAATGTCCCACCCGAAATGGGCACCGTCTCAGGGAAGACATTATTAAGGATGCTAGAGGAGGCAGCAGCCATTTTGGGGGCAACATTTTTAATGGCAAGACCGCAGACCCGCGTGACAGCCAGAGAGGGGAATTCCCTGACAATGAGCAGAACCGCGGACAACTAGCAGGACATTTTCAATGGGGGCAAGTGTCATGGGACCGTAGACCCACGGCGGTGGCCGAGGGAGGGTGAATCTCCTGACAAAGACAAAAAACAAAAAAGAGCAACACAAAAAAGAAGTGATGGGTTATGATAATCAAACAATGCGGGGTTTGAGTAATTTCAATATAATGTCAATTATGAAATAAAATCACATAAATGACAATACTTTCAGAAATTCAATTCAGTGAAGCATACTGTAGCTCAATATTTTCTTATTACTCTGGCTACTATGAAACATCATCATATACTGTACATAAGCAGATATCTAGGGGGTCTATTCATGTGCAAAATGAAAAATTAATTGTTACCACTGTACATCGCATCAGTTCTATGTGATATATAGCTTTGGTAAGTAGCAATTCATGTGTACTTACCTTTACAACTATGCGATCCAGTATCCTGGGCTCCAACAGCGCTGTTTTCTCCTGCGGTCCCATCTGCAAAGCTGACAGGTCCCCTCTGTGCATGCGTCAGCAGCTGATCTGCTGGGAGGCTGCAAGGGCTGCTGCGAAGTCAGGAGGTGGAGCCAGTGCCGGGTGCAGGGCAGGGAGAAGGGAAGCATTGAGCTTCCCTGCCATTTCCGCATCGAAGATCAGACTACACCATCCTGAGATGGCAAATCTGAACTCCGTGGAGAAGCAGAAAGCTGAGCTTTCTGTTCCTTCATGAATTGCACGCACCATCATGGCCATCAATGGGGTACTGTCAGGACAATTGTCTCAGGCCTGGTTACTCTGACAGAGAGGTGAGGACCCAGACCACTCATACCACCCGCCAACACTAATGCCGCATGGTGAAATGGGGTCCCGTCACCATTGCACTGCATCCATATCCTGACGGCGCTGCCACCATCCGCTGCCCATGCAGCAAATTAGAGGAAGGGCCTGCCACTGTACGAAAAAGTTTATTGTATGGCGCGTGATGTCATCAGATCACGCCGCACCAGTGAAGCAGAGAGGAGCCACTGCACCTGAGGAGCAGCGTGGGATATGAGAATAGAGAAGAAGAGTCAGTTTAAAATTGCTGGGTGAGGTAGTCTCCTCCCCCCCCCCCCCCCCCCCCCAGCCCATCTTACATCTCACAGATCAATTGTCTCAGCCCACCTCTGAGACGAATGAAAATGGGTATCCACAGTGGAATGCAGTGCACATCCTGTGTACCAGAGCTTCAATAATATATTCCGCGGTGGCATCCAGCGCTTGCTTGTTTACTAATACCTTAGTATTGCATTATGGAATTGTGCTGGAGTGGTACTGTACATGTTTGCTGTGGTATATTAAATTACACATCAATTATGTTCCAAGTCCATTTTGTATCATTCCAACTGTGATGAGTTTGACTTCTATAAATGATGCCCTAGAGTCTGAATCATTCCTTCATTCAATACATTCATTCATTTAAGTGACCACTGACTATAATTTGTAGCTATGCTAGTGACAGACATATAAAATTAGTATGATCAGATAAAAGAACTGACAACTAAAGAATCAGAGGAATGTAAAAAGCAAGTAATTTACTGTTAAAAGTGCATTAAACACAGAAATGCAGATTGTTTCAGGGGAATTCATTTTATCTACCATTGCCAACTTCATTGCTCACATATATAATTCTCATGAAGATCAAAGCCTTTTTTTCTCATGTAAAACATCTAAGACATTAGCGGATAGCACATTTCTTAGAGAAAAAAGCCATTAGCAGTCTAGAAGCTGTTTAGAGTATATACTGTACTATGTCTAAACTGGTTTTTATTAACGAATTGTCTACTTGCTTTCTCCTTATTCCTACATAGGTTCATTACACATTTAAATTCCTTTTCCAACATTATCTTTATTTTCCTGAACTGCAATTAAGCACATTGTTATACTATTATACACTATGGGCCTCATTCAGAGGTGGACGCAAATTCCTGTCGTGACGTTGATTAAGTACACACTGGTACTGTGGAAATCTAATCTAATGTCACAGCCACTGTATTTTGTACAGAGACATCCACTGGGTGCCATAGTTGCCTACGTTTCCGCATTCTGCAGGAGACTTCCTGAAATAGTAGCAATCTCCCTGACTCCCTGAATATACCAGCAATCTCCCTGATTGCACCTTACCCCATTATGCAGCTGTTAAATTCTTGGAGAAATGAAAGAAATGAGAGATACACATAGTCAAATGGGATCTTCACTGCCATTTCCCTGCATTAGTTAAAGGCATAATGATCCCTATGGCTACATGCAGTTTAAATAGTGATGTGCACCGGAAATTTTTCGGGTTTTGTGTTTTGGTTTTGGATTCGGTTCCACGGCCGTGTTTTGGATTCGGACGCGTTTTGGCAAAACCTCCCTGGAAATTTTTTGTCGGATTCGGGTGTGTTTTGGATTCAGGTGTTTTTTTTTAAAAAAAAACCCTCAAAAACAGCTTAAATCATAGAATTTGGGGGTCATTTTGATCCCATAGTATTATTAACCTCAATAACCATAATTTCCACTAATTTCCAGTCTATTCTGAACACCTCACACCTCACAATATTATTTTTAGTCCTAAAATTTGCACCGAGGTCGCTGAATGACTAAGCTAAGCGACCCAAGTGGCCGACACAAACA
Organism: Pseudophryne corroboree; assembly: GCF_028390025.1. NCBI lineage: Eukaryota > Metazoa > Chordata > Amphibia > Anura > Myobatrachidae > Pseudophryne > Pseudophryne corroboree. The sequence goes on from NC_086445.1 coordinate 467,834,530, forward strand.
CCTGGCCCATCTAGGAGTGGCACTGCAGTGTCAGACAGGATGGCACTTCAAAAAATAGTCCCCAAACAGCACATGATGCAAAGAAAAAAAGAGGTGCACCAAGGTCGCTGGATGGCTAATCTAAGCGACCCAAGTGGCCGACACAAACACCTGGCCCATCTAGGAGTGGCACTGCAGTGTCAGACAGGATGGCACTTCAAAAAACTGTCCCCAAACAGCACATGATGCAGAGATAAATATATATATATATATACTGGTGGTCAGCAAAATTCTGCACTGTCCTCCTACTATATACTGCGCACAACTACAATGCAGCACAGGTATGGATGGATAGTATACTTGACGACACAGAGGTAGAGCAATGGACTACTGTACCGTACTGCTATATATATACTGGTTGTCAGCAAAATTCTGCACTTTCCTCCTACTATATACTGCGCACAGCTAAAATGCAGCACAGGTATGGATGGAGAGTATACTTGACGACACAGAGGTAGAGCAATGGACTACTGTACTGTACTGCTATATATATACTGGTGGTCAGCAAAATTCTGCACTGTCCTCCTACTATACACTGCGCACAACTAAAATGCAACACAGGTATGGATGGATAGTATACTTGACGACACAGAGGTAGAGTAATGGACTACTGTACCATACTGCTATATATATACTGGTGGTCAGCAAAATTCTGCACTGTCCTATATACTGCGCACAACTAAATTGCAGCACAGGTATGGATGGATAGTATACTTGACGACACAGAGGTAGAGCAATGGACTACTGTACCGTACTGCTATATATATATATACAGATGGTCAGCAAAATGCTGCACTGTCCTCCTACTATATACTGCGCACAACTAAAATGCAGCACAGGTATGGATGGATAGTATACTTGACGACACAGAGGTAGAGCAATGGACTACTGTACCGTACTGCTATATATATACTGGTGGTCAGCAAAATTCTGCACTGTCCTTCAACTATACACTGCGCACAACTAAAATGCAGCACAGGTATGGATGGATAGTATACTTGACGACACAGAGGTAGAGCAATGGACTACTGTACCGTACTGCTATATATATACTGGTGGTCAGCAAAATTCTGCACTGTCCTCTACTATATACTGCGCACAACTAAAATGCAGCACAGGTATGGATGGATAGTATACTTGACGACACAGAGGTAGAGCAATGGACTACTGTACCTTACTGCTATATATATACTGGTGGTCAGCAAAATTCTGCACTGTCCTCCTACTATATACTGCACACAACTAAAATGCAGCACAGGTATGGATGGATAGTATACTTGACGACACAGAGGTAGAGCAATGGACTACTGTACCGTACTGCTATATATATACTGGTTGTCAGCAAAATTCTGCACTTTCCTCCTACTATATACTGCGCACAGCTAAAATGCAGCACAGGTATGGATGGAGAGTATACTTAACGACACAGATTGTAGAGCAATGGACTACTGTACCGTACTGCTATATATACTGGTGGTCAGCAAAATTCTGCACTGTCCTCCTACTATATACTGCGCACAACTAAAATGCAACACAGGTATGGATGGATAGTATACTTGACGACACAGAGGTAGAGTAATGGACTACTGTACCATACTGCTATATATATACTGGTGGTCAGCAAAATTCTGCACTGTCCTCCTACTATATACTACAATGCAGCACAGATATGGAGCGTTTTTCAGGCAGAGAACGTAGATATTTGCAGCACACTGAGCACAGATATTTGCAGCACACTGAGCACAGATATTTGCAGCACACTGAGCACAGATATTTGCAGAACATTGAACACAGAAACAGAGAACGCAGCCACGTCCTCTCGCTATCATCTCCAATGCACGAGTGAAAATGGCGTCGACACGCGGCTCCTTATATAGAATACGAATCTCGCGGGAATCCGACAGCGGGATGATGACGTTCGGGCACGCTCGGGTTAACCAAGCAAGGCGGGAGGATCTGAGGCTGCCTCGGAACCGTGTAAAATGGGTGAAGTTCGGGGGGGTTCGGATCCCGAGGAACCGAACCCGCTCATCTCTAATTTTAAATAAGATTTCCCATTGCAACTTACAGTATATGGAACCTCTTGTATAACATAATACACAAGCAAATCCTGCCAAATATCCGTGTCTTTTCTTCCACTAGTAGATCTTACTAACTTTGGGCCTCATTTACATTTGGATGTAAGTCATGTTTATGACACGCCTCTCAGATGTAGCAGTACACATATGCGTTGATAGGTGTTACTTTCACAATCTCCCTGACATGCTTTTTCAAAAGTGGGCAAGTATGCTGGGTGCGTCTCTAATCCACTGCTTGCATACAAAGATGACCCATCAATCGCACATTGTGCCCAATTCATGTTTGTATGGAATTGCACAGTCGCAAGGAATCGACTTTGCAAATCTGTCTAATTAAAATTCTAATGTAGCAGGAGGCATCTGTAGGAGATAGTCGCCTTCTGTATGCATTAGCGAGGATCCTTCAGTCCCGCTCTGGCCCCCAAATGATGCAGCATGTTAATCATGCCCTTGTAACCTCCCCCAGCTTTATCATGACAGCTAGGCTACAGATAGGGTGCGATCCTAAAAGGATCACCCATTCGTAGCTGCAGAAAGACACTCTTCCGGCAGCTTTTACTCAGGGAAGCTGCCATTTTCCTTCTCTCACCTGGCTACAGGCACTGCTAGGAGGGGGCTATGATAGGCGATCTAATTGTACTGCAGCAGCCCTGCCTGGCCCAGATGCAGTATAATTTTATTAACACATTTGCTGATTTGGTAATAAAATGATACAGAATTGGGTATAAATAGCTAATATTTACATAATTTGATAAGTTTAAAAAAATCAACAATTTTGGGGACATTTTTGGAAAAATATTAGCAAGTTAAAGGGTTAGAACAGTGGTAAGATCAACATTTGTGATGAGCCCAGCAGAGCAGTAGGTCCAGCCTTAAACTTCCCCGTAATGGAGCATGGTTAGAAGTCCTAAAACCAGTGGCGTAACTACTGTTGGTGCAGCTGTCATGGGGCCTCAGCTGCTTTCAGGGCCCACTGCTCCCCCTGCACCCAGTCACGGGCTGCCTCTGAGTCCCACTGCTCCCCATTCAACCCCGACCACTGTTGAACGTCTGCTGCCAATAGCACCCCCTGCAGCCGCATGGAGGATGTGGCAGGGGGCGGGGGGCCCTACCTTACAGGCTACGAGCACCAGCAGATCAGCATTGCCACGAATCGTGGTAATTTAGGGTGCGGGGCCTATTGCCGTGAAGCCCCATCAGAAACCTCTGCAAGTCTGCTGTAGCAGCTGGTAATGTATATCTCCTTCTCGCTCCCCCCTCTATCTCTACTCCCACTCTCTCCCTGACATTCGCTCTTGCTACTCTCTCTCTAACACTGTCTCTCTCTCCCTCACCTCCTTCCTGACACTCTCCCGGACAATCTCTCTCTCTGACACTGTCTCACTTTCTCTCTCCCTGACACTGTCTCTCTCTCCCTCTCTCTCACACTATCTCTCTCCCTCTCTCTGGCACTGTCTCTCTCCCTCCCTCTTTCTCCCTGACACTATCGCTCTCTCTCTCTCTTCCCGACACCCTCTCTCCGTGATACTGTCTCTCTCCCTCTTTCTCTGACACTATCTCTCTCCCTGACACTGTCTCTCTTTCTCTCCCACTGAAACCGTCTGTCTACCCTCTTTCTCCCTGACACTGTCTCTCTCTCTCCCTGACACTGTCTCTCTCCCTCCCTAACATTGTCTCTCCCTGGCACCGTATCTCTCCATGGCACTGTCTCTTTCTCCCTCTTTGTCTCCCTGGGCACTGTTTCCCCCCCTCTCTATGCCTATCACTGTCTCTCACCCTCCCTGATAGTGTGTGTCTTTCTCTGTACCTGACATCCTCTGTCTCTCTCTCTCACTTTCTCTCCCTGTATGTCTCTTCCTGACACTGTCACTCTCTCTTGCTCCCCTTTTCTTTTGCTCTCCTTTTCTCCCTGCACTCTCCCTCCCTCTGACACCCTCTCTCCTTGATGCCCTATCTCTCTCTTCCCCTCTCACCCTTTTTCTCTCTCTCTCTCTCTTTGTCCCCTCTCTCTCCCTCTCTTTCTTGTTCCTCTCTCCCTGTGACACCCTCTCTCCCTGATGCCCTCTCTCTCTCTATTCTTCTCACCCCTTTTTCTCTCCCTCTCTCTCTCTCTCTCTGACGCCTCTCTCTCCCTCCCTTTGTTGATCCTCTCTCTCTTTCTCTCACCCTCGTTGTCTCTCCCTCACTCCCGTCACTCTCTATATCCTGCAGTAGTGACAACGGCGTGGGGGAGGGGGGCCCCTTTCAAGATTTTGCTATGGGGCCCTCAAAGTTCTAGTTACTTCCCTGCCTAAAATTGCAATCTAATAGCCATGGTGTCGTCAGAGACAACTTCTATTTTTTAAATACTATATAAAACAATGATTTTTTTAATGAAGTGCAAATACATGAATGATAAAAATACTCAATAATTTGAGTTAAGTGAGTGTCCCAAATATTCTTGTCCTTGAGTTGAGACTGATCCTCCTTCATAAATATTGCGATTTGATGCAATAGACCATTCACATTCGAGATGCTTATACCGCATTCAGATCGCAAATGCCGGATCCCACCCAGTAAAAGAAACGTGTCCTTACCGAGTGGGATCCGGCATTTGCGCTCCTTTGCTGGCTTTCCGACCCGGCAATATACCGGGTCCATTGCCATAGCAGCGGGGGGCGCAGCAGTAGCAGGGGCGGGGGTGGAGGCGGCGCTGGGAGATGAGCTCATCTCCTGCGCCGCTCCTCTCCCTATGCTGTGAATGGGAACCGTGTCGCATCAACGCGGCTCCCATTCACACTGCACCTGAACCGGTATTCAACCCGGGTATAATCCTTCTTTTATACCGGGTTGAATTACCGGGTCAGACGACCCGCTAATTCTTGGAAAGTGCTTTCACATCGCACACTGACGCGTGTCGACACGGCAATATGCCGTGTCGATACCGGGTTATTTGTGCGATGTGAAAGGGGTATAAGTGAATCTCAAAGAGAGAGATGAGACATAGTGCAATATTACAACAAACAAGGAACAATATTTATTTTAGCATTACACTCACAATGGAAAAAACAATTAAAAGCATGTAACCATAGTAGGTGTCAATCAAGGGTTTTTAAAAGGAACGCTGATGGAAATGGGCATTTGAAAGAGGTCCGGATTACTCCTTCCAGGCACCTGATAACCAAACGTCCAGCAATTCTTCTGTGTAACATTCACCAGCCTTCAACAGAGGCATGGTGATCTATTGCAATGGTCCTCATATTTATACCTATTCTGATTAAAAAATCATATCCAGTTGTGTCCACATTGATCCACTCTGTCCTAGTCCGTTTACTTGTGTAACAGGAAACGGGAGTGACATTTTGCCCTGAAACCGGAAGTGGAAATGTGTTTTGCGTTTCACCTTGCTTTCCAAATCGGCCGCTACCGGAAGTTGATGGCAAATGATTAGAAAAAGTTCCTGTATGCGTTCCAGCATATACTAAGACATTATAACCTCCTTAATTTGTATTATAATCATCCATTCTCAATGAGGGCCGCAGTGAAGTCCATAAATAAAATCCATATTAGTCATAATAAATAAAGAATAGAAAAATAAAATATATAAGTCACGAATTGGATAAGTGCCTTCATTAACCTTAAATTCTTTAATTTTACTCTCACCTTTTGTGGTCCGGCACATAACACACAATCCACATCTGTGGAATCCATGACTTCTAGTATTAGTTCTTTTTGTGTTATCTAAAGCACTATGGGGTATATTTACAAAGATTCGTGTTTTGGCCGTTTTGAAGGGTGTTTGAACTCGAATGGTATCGGGTGCATTTTACTGCAACTTTTTGAATCCTGATATGATCATTCACTAAGCTGCCGAGTTTTACACAATCGTTTTTTCCGATGTCGATGTGATTCGTAATATCAGGCAGTGTTTTACGGGACTGATGAGTAAAACACTGCCTGACAAAACACAAGGAATCCCGTCCGGATCTGTGAGATCCGTGCAGGGCTTCATTGTGTACCTTAAAAAGTTGATTAAAGTCTTTAAAATACTGAAAGAAATTGCGTGGGGTCCCCCCTCCTAAGCACAACCAGCCTCGGGCTCTTTGAGCCGGTCCTGGTTGAAAAAATATGGGGGGGAAATGACAGGGGTCCCCCCATATTTAATCAACCAGCACCGGGCTCTGCGCCTGGTCCTGGTTCCAAAAATACGGGGGACGAAAAGCGTAGGGGTCCCCCGTATTTCTGAAACCAGCACCGGGCTCCACTAGCTGGGGAGATAATGCCACAGCCGGGGGACACTTTGATATCAGTCCCTTCGGCCGTGCCATTAAAACCCCAACTAGTCACCCCTGGCCGGGGAACCCTGGAGGAGTGGGGACCCCTTCAATCAAGGGGTCCCACCCCCTCCAGCCACCCAAGGGCCAAGGGTGAAGCCCGAGGCTGTCCCCCCCATCCAAGGGCGGCGGATGGTGGGCTGATAGCCTTGTGTGAAATTGTGAATATTGTTTTTAGTAGCAGTACTACAAGTCCCAGCAAGCCTCCCCCGCAAGCTGGTACTTGGAGAACCACAAGTACCAGCATGCGGTGGAAAACCGGGCCCGCTGGTACCTGTAGTACTACTACTAAAAAAATACCCCAATAAAAACAGGACACACACACCGTGACAGTACAACTTTATTACATACATGCAACCGCTGACCGCAAAGTTCCCACCATTGGCTACAATGGAGCGCATAGGCGCTACATTGTATCACTGCCGTGTGCTGCCTGACAGACACTACAGGAGCACACAGCCAATCAGGAGGGTGCCACGACGTGGCGCTCCCTGATTGGCTGAAGGAACCCTCTTTGACAGGAGTCAGGGGGGGTCCTGGCAGTCGGGGAAAGGGGTCCCATGTGTAAACATGGGACCCCTTTCAATGCGTGGTCGGGTTTCCGTTTTATTTTTTTGCAAAGTACGTGGTGTCAAAGTCGAAAAATATCATGATGCATACCCCTTGTACTAACCCCTCATGCACATGCACGCTGCTCGTGCACCTGGTCCCCCGTGCGTGCACATATCCGCAATTTGCATAGGAGTCGCTCCAGCGATCCTGTACGTGATACGCAGTTTGCGTAGGAGTCGCTCCGGCGACCCTGCACGTGGTATGGGTATTTACGGTAGAGTTTGTGAGCGTGTAGCGTGTTAGTAGAACATTGCATATCTAACCCAAATAATGCATTTTGTACCCATAGTTCCCCTAGACCATGTCAGCGAGTAATGTTAGTTTAAACAGTTCCTGGACAGAGAGATTCCTCTTTGCATGATAGGAAGGGTTAGATAATGGTTGAAAGGTGATGTCTAGTATCCAGCTGTAGGGTATTTTGAGAGTAACATTCCGGTGTTAGTTAGGAGAAGATTGCATGTTCCTGCGTATAGTTATGTGCAAAAGTAGAATATGAACATTGACTGTGTTTACTGTGTATTGTGTATGCAGAGGATACCACCCACTAGAGCAGTTGGGGAAAGACACAGCCCACCTTTTCAAATCCAACTATGACCTTTGCTATAATGTAGAGACATATCCCTGTGTCCAATGAACAAAGGGATTACAGTGACCATTGTATTGTTTTGGATGAAGTGAATAAATAGAGCTTGCAGCAGGCTTGGTCACACAAGACTCTGAAGGCTTTCTCCCTGATAGCTGAGGACTGAATTCAGGTTGCGCCTGCAAAACATTCTCACGTATGTATATTCTCTGTAGCCATTATTCTCCATTATTCTGTTTAGATTTACTTGTTAGTTTGTAGTGTATGACTTGTATTGTTTTACCTTTTTTAAGAATCAATCCACGGAGGCCTTAGAACCCTGTGGTTTCAAATACAAACGGTGTTGTGTTTCCTCTTTCCTGCCTGGGCTTTTAAAGTAGTTTAACCTGTTTAAAGTGTATAAGCATTGTTAAGGTGTATGCACTGTGGATACTTTGTATCACCAGCGCTACTTAAGGTTTAAAGGTATTAACATCGTTGCAGTGCTTTGCTGTTAAGGTTTAAAGTATAAGCATATCATTACATTGTTTCATTAATAAGGTTGACAGTATTTCAATCAGTGTGCGTACGTGCCGTGTGTACGTTGTACCCATGGCACGGCGTCTGATACGCTAAGTGCGTATCAAATACATTACTCAGTACGCAAATAGCGTACTTAGTCCGTAGTGTGTGTAATAAGTCTAGCGGCCATAGCGGCTCCACGGTAACAGTGTATTGCTTTATGTTTTAAGATAATAATTGACATTATCAATTGGGGGCCACATCCTGGTTTTCCTCATACCCACAGCCTAGCAGGTTAAAGCAGACTCTATCTATCAGCAAAAGGGCGGACAGGTATCCTACGTAAGTTTTTTGGCTGTAGAATACACTGGTAAACCCTATTTCATTGCTGATAAGATGGTGTCTGCTCTGCAAGGTTTGTTGGGATGCTGGTGGGATCCGGAAGATAAGAACGCAAAGCTATTTTAAATCTGTAAATTTCTGTTTTGCGCCAAATGCGCACACAATACAAGCATACACCTGTACTCTGTATATCTGATCATATTGTTGCAAAACAAGGTAAAATAACTTCAGGGGCTCACATGATGTGTGATTTCTTAGTGACAAAGGAAGCTGCATGGTTTGTCCTCCATTTTGGACTAACCACATGGCCTGTCCACCATTTTGTGTAACCCTTATGGATGTGGAAGGGGGAGGAGCAGCGGCCATTTTGGGAAGGTCATTTTTTTCTAAATGGCTGATTTTCACTGCCTGAATAATCAGCCGTCCTTGGTCAAAAAGAAATCACCATTTATGAGTTACCAATGCATTTATTTAACCCATGCCATAGTCAATTACAAATAGATTCAGATGGGGCTTAATAAAAGTTAATAGTAAGATGACTACGTCATGTAAGAACCACATACAGATATAAACAAAGTTTTTTTCTTTACCTCTAGGATTCAGTTAAACTCTGCTTGTTGTAAGATAGCCATTGAAATGCAAATTAACCTGTGTGGCTGCTTTTTCCTGGTAGTGAAAAACCACCTTCACAGACAGTCAAAAGCACATTCATATGCAAATTAGAAGCACTTAATGAGTAAATGAGTCTCAGGAGACCAGTGAATGGTACATAGATATAATATTATAATTATGTGTGTGTGTTTATATCAATGTATGTTCTGCAAGATAGCTATCCAATATGAATCATACTATTGGAAGCATTGATTACTAGATTCATTTAGACCTGTATTTTGTGTATTCTGCATATCTACTTGCTTGTTGCCATTAGCATTGATTATTAGATCTATTTTGACCCGTGCTGAAAAATGTGTTGCTATTTAGCTAAAAATATAGAGTAATATTTAAGGGAGTACGTGTAAAACACACACGCAGCCTGGCCTAGTTATAAAGGTTTATACAGGAGATTCTGTGTGGTGTTTGGTAAGCGATTATAGTTAAATATCGTTCACATTTATAGAAGTGTGGTATTTGTATTACTGCGGACGTATCCGGCCTTTGTACACGTGTCCCGGACATCGTGCGGGACTGCGTATGCAACACAAAGGCCTACACACGTGGCGTATTTTATGCAACGTACGTATAGGTACGCCCACTAAATACAAATCACACAATAGCACTGTTTTAGTTTAGGCGAGACGGTAGCCACGCGATAATAGCACAAATTGATCAGTATCCAATATTTAGTTTAAAAAAACTTATTTTCTGTATTACCTCTGGGGAAAGCTATCAGTTAACAGGAAAGGATTTTTCTGATCAGAAAACTATAGAATGATAGTGTGGGCTGAAAAAGGTATGAGTGTATTGAACCCCGCTTGGTGGTCTTGGTGATCTTGGTGGTCTTGGTGAAGCTTGGTGAAACTTGGTGAAGCTTGGTGAATTATGGTCTAGGTGAATACTTGGTGAGCAAGGTCTAGGTGAATACGTGCGACGGAGTGTGATAAAGTTTTCATAGTATTACGCTCCGGCTGTTTTGGAGCACAGTAGGGAGACTCCAGTGATCCTACCATTTATAGATAACAAGTGTCTATAAGTGGTACGATTGGACCGCACGGTTGTATGGGCAACACGTGACGCAACGTGATACGAGGTTTTGCATATTTGTGCGTAAATCTTGTCATCATACGCGTTGTAGGGAGCACATGCAAGCGTGATTTGTGTAAAGTAAAGGTTTAGGGAATTTTCACTGGTCTCTCAGGAAAATCTCTAGAGGTAGGGCCTGCAACGGCTACACGTGTCTGCTAGAAGGCGGACCGGGGATACTCGGAGCAGAAGAAGTTCAGTGGAAGAGCTTTAAGGATTTCCACCGTAGACTACTGTGTTTGGTGCATTTTAGGAAGTTTTTCTGTGTTAAAAAGGTCCACAATGGAAGCCAAGTGCATAACACAGGGACGTTTAGCAGGACTGCAGAGCTCAGACCCCGGGGGTCTGCTCGGTTAGTAATGTGGGGGAAGTATGGTCCCCACACTGAGACCTTTTGTGATGAATGGACACGAATGACTGTGGGGGATAAAGCACCATTTCCTGGGATAGGTAGTTTTGACTCAGAGGTATTGCATAATCTAAGGCTTAGGATCTGTCTGATAAAATCACAAAAACAGAGGATCAGACACACAAACTGTTTACATTTATGGCAACGAGAGAGTGATATGCAGAGGGAACTAGCTTACACAGCTGGTTCTAACCCTAGCAGGAAACTGATAGCAACTGCACAACCACTGTACATTACAGGAGAGAAAATGGCTACAGAGAATGACATACTGATATATGATAAGAGTGCACTTAATAAATGTATTAATGACAATAAGAGTAAAACTGATAAATGTATAAATTCTAACCCGTGCAAGTTGCACCCCATTTTAAACTTCCCTCAGGATTACAAGCGAGAAAGTGAGCCCAGCACGATGTCGGCACTTTCTCTAGCAGCCACCATACAGGACACCCAGGTGGGCACGGCCCAATCGGTAAGTTGCAGTAGTAAAGCCCCCTAACGGAGGGTCAGGTGAGGTCGTGTCCACAGGTAAGTATGGTATTGTACATTATGCACAGACAATTGCACCTCACATTGTAGAGTCAACACAAGATGGTGTAATTGAACTAAATCCTGTCAGGGTGATCGCAGTCCCCAATGGGAGGACTGACGCTCAGGGAGTCACTCCCGTCAAGGATATTGCTATGCATTGTCCCTGGTCCCGGGCAGAATTGAGAACAATTATGTCAGAATTTCCCGATCCCAGGAAAGATCTAGTTGCATGCCAGAAGTTTATTAAAGAATTAGGTAATGCCACCGAACCCACAAACAAAGATTGACGCTCCCTCTGCTGTTGTACATTATATAGTCTGCTGAAATGGATCTCCTGTACTTTCATCATTCAGTTTTATATTTTCAAGGGATTTCTATGGCAGAGATCCTGAGCAAAATAAGAGGAAGCGATTGAACGTCAACCCAAACAACAGCTGAATCATAGTTGGGTGTGCGGGGGTTGCAATATGGCTGGTGTTTAAAAAAAATATATTTTTTTTTCTTTCTTTTTGTATAACAATAATCCAGCACAGGATGGTTCTCAATTACATCACAGCGGTGACAGGCGGGTATTGTGTCACCCTAGCAACTCAGTATGGTGTGAAGTGCTGTACGTATATCACAAACAGCACCGATGACCCAACCGAGGTCATAGATCAAAAGATGGACGATATCTTGCAATTGAAGTGGGAGTTCCGAAGGAGACACAACCTTACCCTTACTGCTGTGAGTAATGAACTGACCGGCTGGGTTTCATGGTTGAACCCACGCAATTGGTTCTCAGGTTTAGGAGAATGGGCTCAAAATTTTATCGTGAATGTAGGAAAATTTCTCTTGTGTATCCTGGGAGTTGTCATAATGATTGGTGTGATATTTAGATGTGTTCGGATTTTAATGCATTGCAAGCGCAGTACCAGAGTGATGAGTTTGAGGAGCGAGGGCATTGTTACAACAACTGGTTTAATTTATGACCCATCAATCGAGACAATGTTGTGATAAGACGTGATTCCACGGTCCGTTTCTTTCACCCGTTTCTCCTTTGTTTTTCTCCAAGGTAAAAAGACATCCACTCGGAAGAAGACTTTGATGAACAGTTCTACAGACCTTTGATGAACATTTTCACAGACTTTGCGAGACACTTTAGAGACTTTAAAAGACTTCGTATGGACACTTGAAAAACTTTGCTTATCACCCACAGCAAAGATACACCTATCCGGACAAGACTTCAACAGACGCCCAAGGACAATTACACACATTATCATATGAATGTATTTGTGACATATGTTTCTTATCTTCATCTCTATGATCTTCAGGTAGTGACACACATAGTCGACAGGTGATATAGGTACATATATTAGCACTCACATATTTTCCCCCTCCATGTATCATCAACTAATGTGCACCCCATTTGTTGGAACAAGAAGCCGAAAAGAGCTCGGTAGTGTTTGTTAGCCCACTTACAGACCCTTAATACGGGATAAGAAGGATTTAATTTATACTTCGCAATACCTCGAAGCTCATCTAGAACATGTGCGGCACGATGATACATGACCCCTCAGACATGAATTTCATACATAGATGCTTTTACTATCCCACTAGGTCATACATTTCCCACCTTCTCCTCTCCTCCCTCCGCCCAATCATTTATAGGTATTTCCTTGTATTATATATTTTTCCGCTTAATTGTTTGGATAGTGGCAGTTATTGTTGACTGCCAAAGGGTGGACTGTCAAAGTCGAAAAATATCATGATGCATACCCCTTGTACTAACCCCTCATGCACATGCATGCTGCTCGTGCACCTGGTCCCCCGTGCGTGCACATATCCGCAATTTGCGTAGGAGTCGCTCCAGCGATCCTGTACGTGATACGCAGTTTGCGTAGGAGTCGCTCCGGCGACCCTGCACGTGGTATGGGTATTTACGGTAGAGTTTGTGAGCGTGTAGCGTGTTATTAGAACATTGCATATCTAACCCAAATAATGCATTTTGTACCCATAGTTCCCCTAGACCATGTCAGCGAGTAATGTTAGTTTAAACAGTTCCTGGACAGAGAGATTCCTCTTTGCATGATAGGAAGAGTCAGATAATGGTTGAAAGGTGATGTCTAGTATCCAGCTGTAGGGTATTTTGAGAGTAACATTCCGGTGTTAGTTAGGAGAAGATTGCATGTTCCTGCGTATAGTTATGTGCAAAAGTAGAATATTAACATTGACTGTGTTTACTGTGTATTGTGTATGCGGGGGGGGGGATCCAGAGGATACCACCCACTAGAGCAGTTGGGGAAAGACACAGCCCACCTTTTCAAATCCAACTATGACCTTTGCTGTAATGTAGAGACATATCCCTGTGTCCAATGAACAAAGGGATTACAGTGACCAGTGTATTGTTTTGGATGAAGTGAATAAATAGAGCTTGCAGCAGGCTTGGTCACACAAGACTCTGAAGGCTTTCTCCCTGATAGCTGAGGACTGAATTCAGGTTGCGCCTGCAAAACATTCTCACGTATGTATATTCTCTGTAGCCATTATTCTCCATTATTCTGTTTAGATTTACTTGTTAGTTTGTAGTGTATGACTTGTATTGTTTTACCTTTTATTAGAATCAATCCATGGAGGCCTTAGAACCCTGTGGTTTCAAATACAAACGGTGTTGTGTTTCCTCTTTCCTGCCTGAGCTTTTAAAGTAGTTTAACCTGTTTAAAGTGTATAAGCATTGTTAAGGTGTATGCACTGCGGATACTTTGTATCACCAGCGCTACTTAAGGTTTAAAGGTATTAACATCGTTGCAGTGCTTTGCTGTTAAGGTTTAAAGTATAAGCATATCATTACATTGTTTCATTAATAAGGTTTACAGTATTTCAATCAGTGTGCGTACGTGCCGCGTGTACGTTGTACCCACGGCACGGCGTCTGATACGCTAAGTGCGTATCAAATACATTACTCAGTACGCAAATAGCGTACTTAGTCCGTAGTGTGTGTAATAAGTCTAGCGGCCATAGCGGCTCCACGGTAACAGTGTATAGCTTTATGTTTTAAGATAATAATTGACATTATCAGTGGATTATTCAAAGGTCAGATTCTTCACTGGATTATGTGAGTATAATTTTTTTCACAGGTACCCCTAGGATTCTACATGGAGAAGAGGACCGAGCCTCGTGGGACCATAGGTAAGTATGTGTGTATGTTGGTGTGCATGTATGTATTAAAGTTGTACTGTCACGGTGTGTGTGTCCTGTTTTTATTGGGGTATTTTTTTAGTAGTAGTACTACAGGTACCAGCGGGCCCGGTTTTCCACCGCATGCTGGTACTTGTGGTTCTCCAAGTACCAGCTTGCGGGGGAGGCTTGCTGGGACTTGTAGTACTGCTACTAAAAACATTATTCACAATTTCACACAAGGCTATCAGCCCCCCATCCGCCACCCTTGGATGGGGGGGACAGCCTCGGGCTTCACCCCTGGTCCTTGGGTGGCTGGAGGGGGGGGGACCCCTTGATTGAAGGGGTCCCCACTCCTCCAGGGTACCCCGGCCAGGGGTAACTAGTTGGGGTTTTAATGGCACGGCCGCAGGGACCGATATCAAAGTGTCCTCCGGCTGTGGCATTATCTCCCCAGCTAGTGGAGCCCGGTGCTGGTTTCAGAAATACGGGGGACCCCTACGCTTTTTGTCCCCCGTATTTTTGGAACCAGGACCAGGTGCAGAGCCCAGTGCTGGTTGATTAAATATGGGGGAACCCCTGTCATTTTTTTCTCCATATTTTTTCAACCAGGACCGGCTCAAAGAGCCCGAGGTTGGTTATGCTTAGGAGGGGGGACCCCACGCAATTTTTTTTTCAGATTTTACACTAAACAGACCCTTTCCCATAGATAACCATGCACAGATCTCACTGATCCGTGCATGGTTATCCAAACTCGACTGGAAAAAGCAGGTCTATTTTTTTGCTGCTTTTTTTAACGATTCGAAAAAAAACAGACCCGCACTTGAGCACTCAGAAACTAACACCCAAATACGAATGAATAGTGAATGCCCGTATTGTATGAAATATCAGCCGTGTTTGACCGATGGTCTATTCATTCGTATTTCGGAACTTTGCAAATCAAACCATTACGAATAGTCCAAACACTGCCGAGATTGGTGCTTAGTGAATTCCTGGATTGGGACTTAGAAAAAAAAACACAAATCGGACAAACTCGATTTTTTAGTAAATACTGGCCTATGAATCGATTTATCTTTAATATTGGCTGCCCTATGATATATAAAAGAAGGTTTACTGGGTATCTTTTTTCTAATGATTGGATCTTCCTTTAAAATGTTTTTTAAATACTTGCAAAGGCCATAAACCAGTACACAGTCATGAAATTAATATTCACTGGGCAGTATTCAATTGTTTTGCTCCCTCAATCTCCTGTCTAAAGTGACGGGAGATTGTGGGGTGCAATTAAATCGTTTTTTCACACTGATTATGCCCATATTGGTCAGGTTTAGCTGCATAAAGCAGCTAAACCCAACCGAAGTGCTGGGTGCATTCGCGAAAAGTGCCTTCTGGGCACCCAAATGGGTCACTTTTCGCACATACTAGCTCACCACACCTGGGAGGTGCAAGCTGAAAAGCAGGCGCCAGCAGCCATCGCGCCCGAATAGAGATACAATTGAATAGCTCTGTTTGGGTGCCATCTAGTGGCTGCCGGTGGGATAAGAATTGAATCTCGCTCATTATAATAGTGACTATGGGGATCATTCAGATCTCATCGCTGCTGTGCAAAAACAATCAGATCTGAACTGCTCATGCATATGCACCGCAATGCGCCAGCACATCGGATGGCTACAGCAGGCTTTGCCGGTCAGCGACGGAATGGTGCAAAAGATCCATTCGCACGGGCGTTCGCAAGGTGATTGACAAGGAGAGGCCGTTTGTGGGTGGCAACTGACCGTTTTCAGGGAGTGTCCGGAAAAACGCAGGCAGGCTCAAGTGTTTTCAGGGAGGGTGTCTGACGTCAGCTTTGGCCCCGATCAGCAGGATTCTATCATACCGGATAAGTAAGTCCTGGGTAGCGCAGAGACTGCAGAAACTGATTTTTGTGCGGCTCTGCAACACATGTGATCGCACACTTGCACAGCAAATTTACCCTCCCCCTGTAGGCGGCGACTATCTGATCGCAGGGCAGCAAAAACGCAGCACAGCTATTAGATCTGAATGACCCTCTATGTGAACATGACAACGTCAGGGCAGGGATCCGTTGCCTGTGACCATGCTGCTTTACCAGTTTCTATCAATAAGCTGTATGTATCCCCCTAAACCTAATAAAGGCATGACTACTAATCAGAGTCTAATGTTGACCACACAAGCTGCATTTTACCATCGAAATTGACTATGTAACTATGTACCTGATTTAATTTAGTTATAGCAAATGATATATACTTTAACTACAGATAAAATTAAAAATAAAAATTAGCAAAATAAGTCTACAGTGGTAGCCATGCATATTTTAATGTGGTTAATGCAGACCCACCACCAGCTTTAAAGAAGAAAATGGAGTCTCTGTTAACTAGTAACCAAGTGGAGAAATTATTAGGTGCAGTGTAAGATCCTTTAAAGTCATGTTGGTTTTCCTGGATTTCCAACATTGATTCGCAGAAAAAGGTGTTGACATCTGTAGAGGGACAGATTATTACACCAGTCAGAGGGAGAAGAGAGGGCATTCTGTGTATAGTACTATGGGGGAGAGTGTGGTATTCATGTGACCGACGGTCGGGAGACCGACGGTCACATGACCTCCTCCAGCATCCCGACCCCCACTATCCCGATGGTCGGCATGCCGACCAACAGGGACTATTTCCACTCGTGGGTGTCCACGACACCCACAGAGTGGGAATAGAACCCGTGGTGACCGTAGGTCGCCACCGAGCCCGCAAGGGGCTTGGTGCACTCGCCCCTCCCCGCCGGGATCCCGGCGTCGGTATGCTGCCAGGATCCCGGCGTCGGTAAGCTAACCGGCAGTCAGGAGACCGCCGGTCAGCCATACTACACCCGGGGGAGATGTACTAAGCAGTGATAAAAGTGGAGAAGTGAGCCAGTGGAGAAGTTGCCCATGGCAACAAATCAGCATTGATGTAACAGTTATAATTTGCATACTATAAACGTATACAGAGCCATGGGCAACTTCTCCACTGGCTCACTTCTCCACTTTTATCACTGCTTAGTAAATGTCCGCCTATGTGTCACATGTGCATGCAGCATGTGGAGAGAGATAAGCCATGGAGAGATATAAAGTGAAGAGAGAGATAAAGTAACAACCAACCAGCTCCTAACTGCCTTTTTTCAAACACATCCTGCAACACAGCCGTTAGGAGCTGATTGGCTGGTATCTCTCTCCACGGTTTAGCAAATAGACTACTTAATCACCAGCTCATGCCTTGTCTAATGCTATCTGCTATATACAGTACAGTATGGGGGACATTTACTAAGCAGTGATAAGAGCGGAGAAGTAAGCCAGTGGAGAAGTTGCCCATGGCAACCAATCAGCACTGAAGTAACATCTATAATTTGCATACTATAAAATTATACAGAGCTGCTGATTGGTTGATGGGGCAACTTCTCCACTGGTTCACTTCTCCACTCTTATCACTGCTTAGTAAATGTCCCCCTCTGTCCCTTATACATACAGCTCTTTTGGTATTGCATGCATTAGTAAGCATGTAAAATATTTATTATGGTGTTTTATTCACAAGGAAGACTAAATTACCCAAAATAATAATAATTCTTTAGTTTCTACAATGTTTAATGTTTTCATAAAATATAAATAACATTAAGGCTAAATGTATTCATGGCATGTTTCCAAAAATTATATAGTATCATTTCCATATATTTGGTTTTATTATCCTTGTCTGTGCTGAACATTTGAACAGATACAGGGTTATTCAGAGATGAACGCAGATGGATGCATACGCAGCCAGATCTGTGTTCATTTCTGCACATGCTGAGGTCCACCCGGCACAGGGCAAGGCCGCCCAGCATATGTGAGGCTGCGCCTCCCCACCTATGCGTCCACAATGAGATTGCAGACGCATCGCATCTAAGGTTGACCCCTAGCTGCACTGCTAGGCGGTCAGTGGCCATCTTTTTTTTCAGAGCGGCTGCGTGTGACATCATGCAGTCACCCTGAAAATGGTCCTGGCCTGCCTCTGTTCAGCTCACCCCCTCCCCAACATGTGTCAATGCTTCTTTAGGGATGCGGCCGCAATGTGCATGTCCACGCAGCCACACAACTTGCTGCCACCGGTAAACTGCGATGCACACCGCAACAGCAGCGGGGTTTGAATGACCCCTACTGTACATTACTTAATGTAAAGTATAATACATAGATATAAAATTGGACTTCATAGTTGTAAAACCAAACTTGGCTTATAGATCATAGGATGGAAATTACTATAGTACAATTTGAAAAGCAGTGAAATTATACAAGGATTCTTCAGTTTTATCACTGTAATACATAGTAACATGGGGCCTAATTCAGACCTGATCGCTAGGGTGCGTTTTTTGCATCCCTGTGATCAGGTGGTCGCTGCCTACAGGGGGAGGCTATTAGCTGTGTGCAGGTGTACGATCACATGTGTTGCAGAACTGCACAAACATAAGTTTGTGCAGTTTCTGCTCAGCCCAGGACTTACTTAGCCGCTGCGATGATCGGGGCCGGAGCTGCCGTCAGCATCCCTCCATCCAAACGCCTGGTCCCTCCTGCATTTTTCCAGACACCCCTTAAAAACGGTCAGTTGCCACCCACAAACGCACTCTTTCTGTCAGTCTCCATGCGATCGCCGGTGCATTTGGATTTTTCGCACCATCCCGTCGCTGACCGGCACTCCCCGTTGCTGCGGCCCATCGCGCCTGTGCATTGCCTGTGAGAAAACACACAGCAGTGATCAGGTCTGAATTACCCCCATGGTCATGAGGTTGAAGACTGGTAGTCCATCGAGTTCAACCTGAATTATATTGCATTCCCTATTTAGGTTAAAGGCTTAATCCCCGTATATCTTTTTCCGTTAGAAGTTTGTCTAACCCATTTTTAAACGCATTGACTGAGTCCGCCATTACAACCTTCTCTGGCAGTGTATTCCATATTCGGATTGCCCTTACAGTAAAGAATCCCTTCCTGCGCTAAGTACGAAATTTTCTCTCCTCAAGCCTTAGCGGGTGTCCGCGCGTTTTGTGAAGAGGTCTCCTAGTAAACAACTCACATGATAGCTTTGCATATTGCCCCTTTATATATTTGTAAATATTAATCATATCTCCTCTTAGTCATCTCATTTCTAGTGTAAACATATTTAATCTAGAAAGCCTCTCCTCATAGTCCAGTGTCTCCGACCCCTTAATCAATTTGGTAGCTCGCTTCTGAACCTTTTCAAGTTCTAATATGTCTCTTTTATAGTGTGCTGCCCAGAACTGTACACAATACTCAAGATGCAGCTGTACTAATGATTTGTACAGTGGCAGGATTACATTCTCATCCCTTGTCTTAATTCCCCTTTTAATGCATGCTAACACCTTATTTGCCTTTGTTGCTGCACTTTGACATTGTGTGTTGCCACTAAATTTACTATCAATGAACACCCCCAAATCTTTTTCTAATACAGTTTCCCCTATTTTCCCCCATTTAATTGGTAGGTTGCATGTTTATTCTTAGTCCCAAAGTGCATAATTTTACATTTTTCCACATTAAACCTCATACACCATTTCATTGCTCAAACTTCCAGTTTAAATAAATCGTTCTGAAGAGACTCCACATTCACATCTGACTCGATTACCCTACATATTTTAGTATCATCTGCAAAAATTGACACTGTGCTTTCTAGTCCTTCTCCTAAATCATTAATATATTAAACAATAGTGGCCCCAGCACAGAACCCTGCAGTATTCCACTAATTACTTTAGCCCAGGTGGAAAACATCCCATTAATTACCACTCACTTCCCTGTTATCAAGCCAATTACTCACCCGTGTACAAATAGTGTCTCCTATACCGAGCTCTCTTAATTTGAAAATCTTCCTCCTGTGAGGTACTGTGTCGAAAGCTTTTGCAAAATCCAGATAAACCACATCTATTGCGTTACCCTGGTCGAGATTGTCACTTACTATCTCATAGGAGCTAATCAAATTAGTTTGGCATGACCTATTTCACACAAAACCATGCTGGTTCTTATTAATAGCATGGGAATTCTCCAAGTAGTCCTGTATGCTGTCCTTAGTATACTTTCCAATAGTTTCCCCACTATTGATGTTAGACTAACTGGTCTATCGTTACCAGGATGAAGTTTAATACCCTTTTAAATATTGGGACTACATCCGCTATATGCCAGTCCTTTGGTACCATGCCTGATCTAAGTTACTCTGTGAAAATCAGATAGAGAGACCTTGCTATTTCAGCATTTAGCTCCATCAGAACACTAGGATGTAGGCCAGCGGTGGCCAACGTGCAGCTCTTTCGATTCGCTCCTGGCCACTGCTGCCCCACACAGTGCGCGCACACACTGACTACCGAGCCGGGCGCACAGACTTCTAAAGTCTCCGGCGGCGGTGTGTATCTGAAATTCTGCGCCGGCCCGTGAGCCAATCAGAGCTCGCGGACCGGCAGCTGAGGCTCCTGATTGGCTGCCGGACAGCGGGCTCCGATTGGCTCAGAATTTCAGATAGACACCGGAGACGGAGGGGAAGGAGAGGCGCGCACTGCGCTCTCCTCCCCTCACAGCAGCGCAGCAAAGCAGCACTTGAAGGGGGGAGAAGCACACTATGGGGGCATGTGTATCTGCACTGGGGGCATATCTGGCACACTGTAGGGGCATGTGTAACTGCACTGGGGGCATAACTGGCATACTGTGGGGGCATGTGTATCTGCACTGGGGGCATATCTAACACACTGTGGGGAAATGTGTAACTGCACTGGGGGCATATCTGGCGGGATCCGGTCTGAAGATCGACAGTGTCTAGGTCGACAATGTTTAGGTCGACCACTATAGGTCGACAGTCACTAGGTCGACATGGATGGAAGGTCGACAGGGTTTCTAGGTTGACATGTGCTAGGTCGACAGGTCTAAAGGTCGACATGAGTTTTTCACATTTTTTTTCTTTTTTAAAAATTTTTCATACTTAACGATCCACGTGGACTACGATTGGAATGGTAAAGTGTGCCGAGCGAAGCGGTAGCGGAGCGAAGGCACCATGCCCGAAGCATGGCGAGCGAAGCGAGCCATGCGAGGGGACGCGGTGCACTAATTTGGGATCCCGGTCACTCTACAAAGAAAACGACACCAAAAAAAAAAAAATCCTCATGTCGACCTTTAGACCTGTCGACCTAGCACATGTCGACCTAGAAACCCTGTCGACCTTCCATCCATGTCGACCTAGTGACTGCCGACCTATAGTGGTCGACCTAAACATTGTCGACCTAGACACTGTCGATTTGATGAACCACACCCATATCTGGCACACTGAGGGCATGTGTATCTGCACTGGGGGCATATCTGGCATACTGTGGGGGCATGTGTATCTGCACTGGGGGCATATCTGGCACACTGTGGGGGCATGTGTAACTGCACTGGGGGCATATCTGGCACACTGTGGGGGCATGTGTATCTGCACCTGGGGCGCATATCTGGCACACTGTGGAGACATGTGTAACTACACAGGGGGCATATCTGGCACACTGGGGGCATGTGTATCTGCACTGGGGGCATATCTGGCACACTGTGGGGGCATATGTATCTGCACTGGGGACATATCTGGCACACTGTGGGGACATGTGTAACTGCACTGGGAGCATATCTGGCACACTGGGGGCATCGGTATCTGCACTGGGGGCATATCTGACACACTATGTGGGGGCATGTGTATCTGCACTGGGGACATATCTGGCACTGTGGGGGCATGTGTATCTGGCACTGGGGGCAAGTGTATTTGGCACTGTGGGGGCATATGTGTATTTGGCACTGTGGGGGCATATATGTATTTGGCACTGTGAGGCATATATGTATCTGCCACTGTGGTGCATATATGTATCTGGCACTGTGGGGACATATGTGTATCTGGCACTGTGGAGGCATTTTTATATGTATGTGGTACTGTACTGGGGAATTATATGTATGTGGCACTGTACAACATGACTAAAAACAGGGTTATGACACAAGGTCATACTCCAACAAACGTCGTACTGAAAAGTGTGCGCACAAAAAGGGGCGTGGCTTTGTGACAACTAGGCCCCGTACCCATTTTTTGTGCACGCGCCGAAGGCTCTTGTCCCTTCACTACGAAACTTTTCTGGCTCTTTGCCTCTGATTGGTTGGCCACCCCTGATGTAGGCCATCTGGACCAGGAGATTTATTAGCCTTAATTTTTTTTAATCGTTCACGGACTACTTCCTCAGACAGATAATAATTAAGCAATAGGCCTTTATCAATACTATTTTTATTGTTACTCACTAATCCCACAATCTGGTCCTCTCTAGTAAACACTGATAAGAAAAATTTGTGCAATCTTTCAGCTTTTTCTTTGTTGTCATTTATCAGGAATCCCAGTTCGCTTTTTAATGGTCTTATATTCTCTTTTTTTAGCCACTTACCATTTATGTACTTAAATAATTTTTTTTAGTTTTACTCTCTTTAGCGATTTGCTTTTCGCTTTCTATTTTAGCTGCTCTGATTTCCTTTTTGCATTTTTTGTTACAGTCCTTGTAGTACTGTAAAGACTCCACATTCCCGTCTGATTTGAAAGCTTTGAATGCTTGCCTCATTTTATCCATTTGTTCCTTATCTTTTTTGTTTAACCACATTGGTTTGAATTTATGCACTTATGTGTAAATTTGTCACGCATCATTTTAAAAACATTTCAGCCATGTTTTTTCCCTGAAACAAAGTTCCCCAATCTATGTCCTTTAGTGCGTGTTTCAGCATATTAAAATTAGCTTTTTTAAAGTTAAGAGCCTTAGTTGTACCCTTAGAGTGTTGCTTTTGAATGCTAATGTCAAATGTGATCATATTATGATACTGTTACCAAGGGTCTCGCCTACTGCGGTATTCACTATTAATGATCTTTAATAATTTGCTATTAATGATCTTAAATAATTTTTAAAAAAACTTTTTTTATCATTGTTTTTGAACCTTGATTTATATGGAGTATGGGCCTGATTTAGGTTTGTAAGTAAATAAAAAAAGCAAGTAACGTTGGGGCAGATGTATGATACCGGCACATATTGCAGCGGTATGGCTCTTTCCACTTTGTCTCTTTACCGAGGAGAAGCGTGAAGCGCTGAGATGTATTAACTCCCACCTCCGGCAATGCCTGTGAGCACACAAAGCACATCAGCCTTGTGCTGATGCGCTGTATCACACTCCCAGTCAGCTTCACCAGCGCAAGATCTCACTATTCTTTCAAGATCTCCTGTGCAGCCCAGAGCCGGTAGCAGCTGCAGCCAGGGACAGAGCTGTCCCTGCTGTGATGAATGGTCAACAACATCTGCCGCTGTCATAAGCTATAGCTGCAGGTGTAGGAATAGTCAGTGGAGTCGGGAGGCATTCAAGTTGCCAGCTGCCAGGATCCCAGCGATCAGGATACTGACTCTGGAATCCCGACATCCAATTAAATACCTGCAGTCACAATCTCGACCACCGCCAGGAAACCCAACTTGGGTGGTGGCCGATGCCACCACCCGAGTAGGAAAATATAGCCCTGTAGCATACAAAGGTCGCCACCAGGTCCAAAGCGTGGAGAAAGCAGCATGCTCACGAGGGGTCATGCTGCGATCGCCGCTGGGATCCCAACAGCTGGGATATCATACTAAATCCCAACTTACTGATCTGCATAGCGGCGTGCTATCTTGTAAATAGCAGTGCCAATATAGACAGGCCAGAGTCATACATGGGGAGAAGCAGTATCGGTGCACATAACATATGGCTGATACCACTTCTCCTCCATAAAGGAGGATCATACATCGGGGCCTTTGTGTCTTAAACAAACTATGTTGCCATGCAAGGGAAACAAATACATTCATATTTTTCCTGTGCAGGGTAAATACTGGCTGCTTTTCACAAATGTTAGCTTTATTTTAACACTGAAATTTAGATTTCAGTTTGAACACACCCCACCCAATCTTACTCTCTCTACACATATTACATCTGCCCCACCTGCAGTGCAACATGGTTTTGCCCAGTTGCTTGCTTTTTTGCTTTTTACAAACATGAATAAGGCCCTATATTTGTGTGTGTGGGGGGATACCAGGGGGGGGGGGAAGCACCCCCTTTCTGTGACCCCTCCCTTTCATGCACCTGATAAGTGCTGCCAGACAAGTTAACCCTCCTAGACAAGTTAACCCTCAATTAGGATGTACTGTATTTCTGTATGGTCCATTTCATGGGGCCGTACAATAAACAATTACATGGCCCTAAGTGGATACTGTTATCATGCAGTGTAGGGACTGTCAATAATCAGAAAAGTTGTGAAGGTGCTAGGCAGGTGCATTATGTGTATCTGGCACTATATTGGGGCATGACATGTAACTGGCACTACTGGAAGCATTATGTGTATCTGGCACTACTGGGGGAATTATGTGTGTCTGGCACTACTGGGGACACTACGTGTATTTGGCACTGCTGGGGTATTACTTATATCTGGCACTAAAGGGGCATTATGTGTATATGGCATTATACTGGGGGCATTACATGTATCTGGCACTACTGGGAGCTTTACATGCATCTGACACTACTGGAGCCATTATGTGTAACTGGCACTATACTGCTCATTACATGTATCTGACACTATACTGGGGGCATTACATGTAACTTGCCCTATACTTGGGGCTTCATGTGTATCTGGCATTACACTGGGGAATTACATGTATATAGCACTATACTGGGGCATTACATGTATCTGGCATGATACTTGGGGCATAACGTGTAACTGGCACTATACTGGTTCATTAGGTGTAACTGTCACAATACTTGTGGCATTACGTGTAACTGGCACTATACTGGGGACATTACATGTATCTTTATTATTATTATTATTATTATTATTATTATTATTATTATTATTGTTATTATCCTTTAATTATATGGCGCCACAAGGGTTCCGCAGCGCCCAATTACAGAGTACATAAACAAATAATCAAAACAGGAAAACAGCACCTTACAGTTGACGACAATATAGGACAAGTACAGGGTAAATAAACATAGCTACATCAGCAGATGACACTGGAATAAGTATCAGGTGGCAGAAGACTGCTGGATTTGGTGAAGTTGAAGATTATTTAAGTAAGAAAAAGGATAAGCACATGAGGGAAGAGGGCCCTACTCGTGAGAGCTTACATTCTAAAAGGGAGGAGTAGACAGACAGGGGTGACACAGATGGGGTACATAGAGAGCGTGGAACAGAGGGTATCTGACACTATACTGGGGGCGTCACATCTAAGGAGCACTGCCGTGGGCATAGTGTAAGGCTGCCAATTGTTTGTAGAGGGGGGGGTGATAGTACGGTATATATACACATGTATATATATATATATATATATATATATATACACACACACACACACTGCTGTACATATATGTAGCTATATATATATATATATATATATATAGAAAAAAGAGGCGGCACTCCCAGCGTTTTTAAAGTGCAAAAAATATCTTTAGTCAAGAACAACGTTTCGGGGGGTCTCACCCCGTCATCAGGATAACATGTGCATCTAACAAAAACAAACATTTATACTTACATGCCGCCCGTACCCCGCCCGCCGCCGGCCGTAGTCCACGGACGTCATCATCTGCTTCCGGGTTCAGGACCCTGACGTCACCGGAAACAGTGAAACCACGTGAGTCTGCGCCGGGAGGTCTAAGGGAAACGAGCAGCACGCATTACGTGTCACCATAGTAACCATCAACAAACACATAAAAACACAAATACAATGTGAGGAAAAAGCCCCACAATAAAAATAAGTGCAAAACAACATTATAGTGACAACAACCATTAAAAGCAGCAGAAGTGGACTGAAATACATATATAAAGTTTAAAACTGAAAATAACTATACTTAATAGCAACAGGTCCGGCACATAGCAACCCTAACTTCATCTAACCTGCACTGTTAATCTGGTTGTATTAACTTATCTCGTAGTTAACTGACTACACTAACCAGTGTACACTAACTCTAATACCATGACAGCCATAGAGTCAGTGGGTTAAATGTATGACGAACTGGACTCTGATCCTCCCACTAATATACATTTGACCATTAATAAACTACAGTCCGGGATCTACACATGGTTAGAAATGTTTAAAAAGATCTTAGAAAAAACATTGGAATTTAAATAAACGCAGACAAGCTTAGAGACTCATTAAGCCCCTTGGGGTTCACGGTGTCAAGGGTAAAAATCCACCACGCCTCTAGTTGTAGCAGCTTCTTTCCCCGGTCACCTCCTCACAATGACTTGGGCACCTGAGCTATCATTCTGTATCTCAATGCCGCTAAACTATGTCTAGCCTGCGCAAAATGCCTGGCAACAGCTTGATCACTAGTACCAGACAACAATGCTGCCCTAATGGCAGTCCTGTGTTGGGCAATCCTATCTTTGAATTGCTTTTCTGTCTTGCCCACGTAATGTAAGCCACAGGGGCAAGACAAAAGATAAACAACGAACCTCGAGGTACAAGACAAAGCTGGCTTAATAAAAAACACCTTCCCAGAAAATGGATGGTTGAACCTGTTGCCTGTGATCAACGCACTACAGGTCGTACACCCCGTACATTTAAAATAACCTCCCCTTCTAGAAAGAAAGTGCTGTTTAGGTGGCCCCATCCCAGTGATGTCTGTACGGACTAACCGATCTTTAATATTGGGACCCCTAGTGAAGCTAGGCAAGAGACGTGAATTGTGCAGGGATGGTAATTCAGGCTCTGAGTTGATGATGGGCCAAAGCTGTTTGGCCCTTTTACACGTGTGTTTACTTTTACTAGTGTATCGATTAACCCATGGGACTGACTGTGTTAGTGCTGTTCTTGGCTCTTTTTCCTTCAATAATGTGTGTCGATCAAATGACAAAGCCCTATTTTTCGCCTGCGTAAGCAGCTTCTGCGGGTATCCTCGCTCAAGGAATTTAGAGGTCATTTTATCAATTTGAACCTCTCTGTCCTTAGCGTCACTGGATATCCGACGAGCTCTAATAAATTGGGAAAAAGGCAAACTTTCAATGGTCGCACGAGGGTGAAAGCTATTGTGTTTTAAAAGGGTGTTTCGGTCAGTGGGCTTTATATACAGACTGGTCCGTAGATGTCCCTCAATAATGCTAATATCCACATCAAGAAACTGCACCCTCTCAGTGCTGATATTAGCTGTAAGCTTGGCTGGACAGGAAGACGCATTATGTGCTGATATAATTTCCTGTAACAACTCAATGCTACCTGTCCAAAACAGTAAAATATCATCTATGTATCTAAAATATTTAAATACATAGCCTTGAATCTTGGACACTGAAAAAAACAATTTATCTTCCACCACATGCATGAATGAATTTGCATACGAGGGGGCTACCCGGCTCCCCATCGCACACCCTGCTTGTTGCAGGAAGAAACTGCCATCATATAGGAAAAAATTGTGTCTTAATGTAAATTCCAGCAGCTTCATAAAGAAGCCTACTTCTGGTCCCATGTATAGTGGGTTGTCACAAATCAATTTATATTCAGCGGCCAAGCCCAGATCGTGAGGAATACAAGTGTATAAACTTGTAACATCAATACTTGCCATTATCATATCTGGGGGTAATTGGCCAATTTCCTCAAACTCTCTTAATAGTGACGAGGTGTCTTTAAGGTGCGTTCTAGTGCCCTGGATTACTGGTTGCAGAAAAAAATCCAAAAAACTAGCTACAGGTTCACACAGCGACCCCCTGGCTGATATAATCGGTCTACCAGGAGGGCGCTGTGGATCCTTGTGTAGCTTAGGGATAATGTAAAAGATCGGAACAACAGGAAATGCTTTACATAAAAATGCCTTAGAATCTATCACACCATCCTGAAATCCATCCTGCACTAAACACAACAGCTCCTTCTTGAATCTCTCCGTAGGATCTGCAGCCAGTTTACAATACGTGTTAGCATCCTCCAACAGTCTAAGACATTCCTGTTTATAGAAACTGAGGTCCCCCCTTATCGGCTTCCCTAATGATAATGTCTTGACGTTTACTTAAATCATTCAAGGCGGACCTCTCATCCCTTGAAAGATTATGATGAATATATGGGGCATTCGCAGGGGGTTCCTGGCTACATGTGTCCAACAATCTGTGGAATGTCCGGACTGAAGGATTGAATGACTGTGGGTCAAACGTTGAGGCAGGTTTAAATTTCTTACCAACCTGCGTACCGTCTAAGACATCTTCACAACTCACATCAGTCATTCCGCAGAGTTCTTTATTCTTAGTTTTGCTTTTATCAAAAAACTCTCTAATTTTAAGCTTTCTGTGAAACCTAAAATTGTCCACCTTCCACTGTCACCTATTCTAGCACTTCAGCCAGCGACAGTGACCAAGCACAAGCACCGAAAAACGTCCCTTTAGGTGTGGATACCCGAGCCTACAAGGCCGGGTCAAGAACAAACGCACGAGAAGGGGGAGGCAGGCGGAGAGGCAGAGGCACAAGCAAGCCACCGAGGGGTCGAAGGACCTAATCTTTAATTTATCTAGCCACCCTTTGACTGAAGCTGAGACACAGGTGTTGGCGAAGGGTCTCAGTTTTGTTCCCACACATTTCCATCAAGACTTCCAGTGGAAGGTGGACAATTTTAGGTTTCACAGAAAGCTTAAAATTAGAGAGTTTTTTGATAAAAGCAAAAATAAGAATAAAGAACTCTGCGGAATGACTAATGTGAGTTGTGAAGATGTCTTAGACGGTACGCAGGTTGGGAAGAAATTTAAACCTGCCTCAACGTTTGACCCACAGTCATTCAATTTTAGATACATAGATGATATTTTGCTGTTTTGGACAGGTAGCATTGAGTTGTTACAGGAAATTATATCAGCACATAATGCGTCTTCCTGTCCAGCCAAGCTTACAGCTAATATCAGCACTGAGAGGGTGCAGTTTCTTGATGTGGATATTAGCATTATTGAGGGACATCTACGGACCAGTCTGTATGTAAAGCCCACTGACCGAAACACCCTTTTAAAACACAATAGCTTTCACCCTCGTGCGACCATTGAAAGTTTGCCTTTTTCCCAATTTATTAGAGCTTATCGGATATCCAGTGACGCTAAGGACAGAGAGGTTCAAATTGATAAAATGACCTCTAAATTCCTTGAGCGAGGATACCCGCAGAAGCTGCTTACGCAGGCGAAAAATAGGGCTTTGTCATTTGATCGACACACATTATTGAAGGAAAAAGAGCCAAGAACAGCACTAACACAGTCAGTCCCATGGGTTAATCGATACACTAGTAAAAGTAAACACACGTGTAAAAGGGCCAAACAGCTTTGGCCCATCATCAACTCAGAGCCTGAATTACCATCCCTGCACAATTCACGTCTCTTGCCTAGCTTCACTAGGGGTCCCAATATTAAAGATCGGTTAGTCCGTACAGACATCACTGGGATGGGGCCACCTAAACAGCACTTTCTTTCTAGAAGGGGAGGTTGTTTTAAATGTACGGGGTGTACGACCTGTAGTGCGTTGATCACAGGCAACAGGTTCAACCATCCATTTTCTGGGAAGGTGTTTTTTATTAAGCCAGCTTTGTCTTGTACCTCGATGTTCGTTGTTTATCTTTTGTCTTGCCCCTGTGGCTTACATTACGTGGGCAAGACAGAAAGGCAATTGAAAGAAAGGATTGCCCAACACAGGACTGCCATTAGGGCAGCATTGTTGTCTGGTACTAGTGATCAAGCTGTTGCCAGGCATTTTGCGCAGGCTAGACATAGTTTAGCGGCATTGAGATACAGAATGATAGCACAGGTGCCCAAGTCATTGCGAGGAGGTGACCGGGGAAAGAAGCTGCTACAACTAGAGGCGTGGTGGATTTTTACCCTTGACACCGTGAACCCCAAGGGGCTTAATGAGTCTCTAAGCTTGTCTGCGTTTATTTAAATTCCAATGTTTTTTCTAAGATCTTTTTAAACATTTCTAACCATGTGTAGATCCCGGACTGTAGTTTATTAATGGTCAAATGTATATTAGTGGGAGGATCAGAGTCCAGTTCGTCATACATTTAACCCACTGACTCTATGGCTGTCATGGTATTAGAGTTAGTGTACACTGTTTAGTGTAGTCAGTTAACTACGAGATAAGTTAATACAACCAGATTAACAGTGCAGGTTAGATGAAGTTAGGGTTGCTATGTACCGGACCTGTTGCTATTAAGTATAGTTATTTTCAGTTTTAAACTTTATATATGTATTTCAGTCCACTTCTGCTGCTTTTAATGGTTGTTGTCACTATAATGTTGTTTTGCACTTATTTTTATTGTGGGGCTTTTTCCTCACATCGTATTTGTGTTTTTATGTGTTTGTTGATGGTTACTATGGTGACATGTAATGTGTGCTGCTCGTTTCCCTTAGACCTCCCGGCGCAGACTCACGTGGTTTCACTGTTTCCGGTGACGTCAGGGTCCTGAACCCGGAAGCAGATGATGGCGTCCGTGGACTGCGGCCGGCGGGGTACTGGCGGCATGTAAGTATAAATGTTTGTTTTTGTTAGATGCACATGTTATCCTGATGACAGGGTGAGACCCCCCGAAACGTCGTTCTTGACTAAAGATATTTTTTGCACTTTAAAAACGCTGGGAGTGCCGCCTCTTTTTTCTATATACATTGGGGATTGATTTTCTCATGGAGGGCACCCCAGTAAGGTATTTGTGGGTGACGCTGTCCCTTTGAGTGCCAGGTTGTATCGCTATATATATATATATATATATATATATATATATATACACACACACACACACACACTGCTCAAAAAAATAAAGGGAACACTAAAATAACACATCCTAGATCTGAATGAATGAAATATTCTTATTAAATACTTTGTTCTTTACATAGTTGAATGTGCTGACAACAAAATCACACACAAATTATCAATGGAAATCAAATTTATTAACCCATGGAGGTCTGGATTTGGAGTCACACTCAAAATTAAAGTGGAAAAACACATTACAGGCTGATCCAACTTTGATGTAATGTCCTTAAAACAAGTCAAAATGAGGCTCAGTAGTGTGTGTGGCCTCCACGTGCCTGTATGACCTCCCTACAATGCCTGGGCATGCTCCTGATGAGGTGGCGGATGGTCTCCTGAGGGATCTCCTCCCAGACCTGGACTAAAGCATCCGCCAACTCCTGGACAGTCTGTGGTGCAACGTGGCGTTGGTGGATAGAGCGAGACATAATGTCCCAGATGTGCTCAATTGGATTCAGGTCAGGGGAACGGGCGGGCCAGTCCATAGCATCAATGCCTTCGTCTTGCAAGAACTGCTGACACACTCCAGCCACATGAGGTCTAGCATTGTCTTGCATTAGGAGGAACCCATGGGCAACCGCACCAGCATATGGTCTCACAAGGGGTCTGAGGATCTCATCTCGGTACCTAATGGCAGTCAGGCTACCTCTGGTAAGCACATGGAGGGCTGTGCGGCCCCCAAAGAAATGCCACCCCACACCATTACTGACCCACTGCCAAACTGGTCATGCTGGAGGATGTTGCAGGCAGCAGAACGTTCTCCTTGGCGTCTCCAGACTCTGTCACATCTGTCACATGTGCTCAGTGAGAACCTGCTTTCATCTGTGAAGAGCACAGGGCGCCAGTGGCGAATTGGCCAATCTTGGTGTTCTCTGGTGTCACCCGCCAGAGGCGGCGTTCGCCGCACTTACCCCTGCGTGTCTGCTGGTCTGTGTCGCGGCCTCTGCCTTCGGTGGGCCACGGGCTCCGGCGTCTGGCTGGCGTGGGCGCCGCCATGACACCCGGCATCACGTGGGCGGGGAGCAGGTGACATCATCAGACTGTTCCGCCAATCCAGCGGAGGCGGGAGATTTAAAGGCAGACGCGGGCAGCGCCTCGGCGCCTTAGTATCGTCTTTCCCTGACGTAGATGCCAGCGCTCTTTTTCCCGGCAAGGATCTCTGAAGCTTGTACTCCAGTGTCTCCGGCATTTCCAGGTGCCAACTCCCTGCACCGGTTCCAGCATACACAGCAGTCGGTGTAGCTCTCTGCGACACAGTCATCGGTGCTCCTAGGAATCAGCGTGGGCTGCGGGCCCTCAGTCACCGTTCTCAAGTTCTACAAACTAACAGCGTCTCAAACCCCTGCACTTCAGTTCTTCACATCATCAGCGTCTCAGCCACCGTTCTCAAGTTCTACAAATTAACAGCGTCTTAAACCCCTGCACTTCAGTTCTTCACATCATCAGCGTCTCAGCCACCGTTCTCAAGTTCTACAAATTAACAGCGTCTTAAACCCCTGCACTTCAGTTCTTCACATCATCAGCGTCTCAGTCACCGTTCACAAGTTCTACAAATTAACAGCGTCCTAAACCTCTGCACTTAAGTTCTTCAAATTACCAGTGTCTTAACCACCGCTCACAAGTTCTACAAGGTATCAGTGACTTTTAGACATCACCCACGGTTCCCACAGTCACCAGCATTTCTAATATTGCTCACTAACCCTTCAATGGGTCTGGACATTCTCCTCATAAGTTCCTTTATGATTTATGACTTTAAGTTGTTCTTTCCCTACAATAAAGTTCTTCGATATTTCATCAAACCTTACTGTCAGCGTCCTGTATGAGGTAATCCTATATTAGGCCACCCCAGTTCCAGCTCAGTTGTCGTTCCTCTTCCCGACCATCGGAAGAATCCCCGAGTCCACAACATCCTCAGTCTAGGCCAGTGACATCTGGCATATGCCAAACGTCCTGCACGGTGTTGGGCTGTAAGCACAACCCCCACCTGTGGATGTTGGGCCCTCATACCACCATCATGGAGTCTGTTTCTGATCGTTTGAATAGACACATGCACATTTGTGGCTTGCTGGAGGTAATTTTGCAGGGCTCTGGCAGTGCTCCTCCTGTTCCTCCTTGCACAAAGGCGGAGGTAGTGGTCCTGCTGCTGGGTTGTTGCCCTCCTACGGCCTCCTCCACATCTCCTGATGTACTGGCCTATCTCCTGGTAGCGCCTCCATGCTCTGGACACTACGCTGACAGACACAGCAAACCTTCTTGCCACAGCTCGCATTGATGTGCCATCCTGGATGAGCTGCACTACCTGAGCCACTTGTGTGGGTTGTAGACTCCGTCTCATGCTACCACTAGAGTGAAAGCACCACCAGCTTTCGAAAGTGACCAAAACATCAGCCAGAAAGCATAGGAGCTGAAAAGTGGTCTGTGGTCACCACCTGCAGAATAACTCCTTTATTGGGGGTGTCTTGCTAATTGCCTATAATTTCCACCTGTTGTCTATTCCATTTGCACAACAGCATGTGAAATTGATTGTCAATCAGTGTTGCTTCCTAAGTGGACAGTTTGATTTCACAGAAGTGTGATTGACTTGGAGTTACATTGTGTTGTTTAAGTGTTCCCTTTATTTTTTTGAGCAGTGTATATATAAAAAATATTTTTTTAATTTAATAACATAATATTTATTTGCAAGGTCATGCCCACTTTCTCAGGTCCACATTGGGGCAGGAAGGGGGGCACTTCAAAAAATCTTGCTTGTGGTGCTAGTAGGCCTGGAGCCAGTCCTGCCTCTGAAGCAGGAAGGGTTGGCATTGAAGCTGAAGGTATTTGGGGCATTTGGGTTTGATGACTGGGTAGATATTCACTTTGTGGTATCCAGATTCCTCCAGAGCTCCTACATCTGATTTACCACTCACAAATTGTAGTCTTCCAATCCTCAGACTCCAACTGCAAGTGACAGACAGAGAATTGCCTAGTGGCACTACCTCTCTTATATGGAGGAGGGAGAGTGTCACTATACCTGTCACTTGTCAGCTTTTCTCTCACATCTGATCCTTGCGCCCTCATGGCTGACATGAACACTAGTAAGATGACCATGCCAGGGACATCTGAAACTTGGTGTGACTCAGGACTTCATTTTGGTTTTTAGGATGGTTTGAAGTAGCGTAGGATGCCAGAGAGAGGACTAATCAAACAGTGATACTGTTTATGGTGAGCGAGATAAGGGAGGAAGTCCATCTGCACCAATAGACGATAAGCTCTGTTTTAGAGCTTTTAGTAGTGTTGAGGCATGCTTGTGCGGTGCTAACAGAGAGAACTGAGGCTGAGGGCTTAATTCAGACCAGATCGCAAAAGCAAAATCTTGCTCTAATGCGCAAAACCATGTGCACTTCAGGTGGGGCAGATATAACGTGCACAGAGGAGTTAGATTTGGATGGGTTATATTGTTTCTGTGCAGGGTAAATACTGGCTGCTTTATTTTTACACTGCAATTTAGATTTCAGTTTGAACACACCAAACCCAAATCTAACTCTCTCTGCACGTTATATCTGCCCCTCCTGCACTGCACATGGTTTTGCCCATTAGATAAACATTTTGCTATTGCAATCAGGTGTGAATTGGGCCCTAAATGAGATAGTAGCAAAGGTAATAGAAGGAAATATAGATTTATCTAATTTAAGAAACAACTCTTAGTTTTATTAGTTGCAGAAGGTCATTGATTTTATCATTAACTCTGAAAAGAACATTGTAGATGTCTTATTAATATTTTTTTATGTAACTGTAGGAAAATATTGGAAAGGCCACAGTTGCTCCATGCAGTTATACATGTAATTTTGCATGACTTTCATCTGAAAAGTAATTTCGTCTGAAGGACATTGTAATGATGATCCTTACCATCAGGCTGAAACAAGAGACATTAAGCATTTTCAATCAGTAATTTGCTTTGAACATATCTTAACTTCACCTTGAGCAAATACATAAACACAATGATACCTGGAGAGACCATAAAACACTGTAGCCCTACTGTACGTATCAAGTACTTTACAGACAGTATTTATTTACATCAGTCCCTGCCTAGTGGAGCTTACAAACTGTATACCTGTTTACACTGAGAGCAGGGGCATAAATCCTATAGTCAATGGAGACACCTGCTTTCCGGACTCCAAGCCCTGAAGGGGCACTTGCATGTACAGCAGCACCTGTGTTGTTCACAGCAGGATCCAATTATGACAGCTGCTCTTCCAATGGAGCTCTGCGGTACACCTGCTGCTGAATAGTTCATTGGTTCGATCCCTGGAGCCTTGCTAACACCAGCAGTAGGAGACAGAACGGCTCCCACCTGGTACCACTCACCCTGTGCTCCAAAGAGTTATGGTGCAACCACTGCTTCTGCTGGATTGTGATATTGGACCCGCAGTTGAACGTTGATTCTGCATGCTGCAGATGGCTGAATCTCGCGAGTCTGACCCTAATCCACCGGCCACTGTCACACAGTGTCACTGGAGTCCTACCAATACAGTGCGGGCTCCGTTACATGTGTGTGTGTGTGTGTGTGTGTGTGTGTGTGTGTGTGTGTGTGTGTGTGTGTGTGTGTGTGTGTGTATATAAATGTATATACAGTGTACATATATGTGTGTGTGTGTTTGTGTGTGTGCTTGTGTGTAATAACTTTGCCTGATGAATGCAACTATAAATATTGGTAAAGTATGTACCACTACTGTAAACAGTAGGTAAAGAACAAGTAAGATTTCATCTAAAGAGGAGGTAGATAGCATCTTAGACTTGCTCATATAATCTTTTTAATGAACATACTGTACCTATTATTTATTCACAATATTGTTTTTATTTTGTTTTTTATTTAGATTTTTATTTTATTTTTTTGTGCAATAGGACTTAAATTAGCAAAATCCTTTAAGGTGTTACATATTGCCTTACAGGTAACTAATGAATACTACTTCTAATAACCATTAATAAATGAGATTTAAAAGAAGGAAAAGTGCCCAGTGCTGCAGAGGAACATCTGATTAGTTTTATACTGATCACAGTCATTTAAGCCCTTCAGTATGGGATAATGTGAATAAGAAAAAGTGTTTGAGCCATTTGTTTTATGGATGTTTTACTGAAATGTTCAGTGTGGATGATATGGCTGAACAGTTCATCCTTTTCTCAGAGGAGAAACCAGACAGACATTTTTCATCACTCAGACCATTACCTGACAGGTCCAATGTCCGTGCATTGATCATAGTCAATTACATCATTTATCTGCCTGCTGCTAACTTGCACACATTTCTCTGTCACTCCTCTATCCCCTCATATCTAAGGTTTAAAATATGATCCAGAACCAATTCTTGTAATTCAAGGATACAGTATGGCAGAAACCTAGTTAATGGATTCATACTGCCTTGTGCCAACAATGAATGTTAGTTGCTGTGGGGGGTGTAGTATGGTATGCCGGCGGACGGGCTCCCGGCGACCAGCATACCGGCGCCGGGAGCCCGACCGCCGGCATAACGACAGCGTGGCGAACGCAAATGAGCCCCTTGCTGGCTCGCTGCGGACACGGCGGCGCGCTACGTGCGCCACGCTATTTTATTCTCCCTCCAAGGGGGTCGTGGACCCCCACGAGGGAGAAAAAGTGTTGGTATGCCGGCTGTCGGGATTCCTGCGCGCCGGGATCCTGACAGTCGGCATACTGAAGACCACCCGCTGTGGGGGTGTAAGTGGAAAGAAAGGTTTGGCATTGTACATTGGGTAGAATGCTATTGAAATGTAACAAAATATTAAATATTGTTGATTTCAGGTGAATTCTGTCATGCCAGCAGTGCACTAATTGAAAACAGGCTGTAATGCTCTCTACCACAAGGCTCGCAAAGTCCTTCCCAGTAAGCAAAACTCAATCCAATTAAGCACCTGACGCAGAAAATATAATTAGGCATTTGGGCTAGAAACCAATTGGCTGCTATGTGGAACAGCTAGGGGGTGCATTTGAGTGAACACAACTGAGCAATTGCTGCATTTCTCAACACCTGGGCCTGATTTAGGTTCCAATGTTAGTGGGATACATACCATAAAGTGCTAATGTTCAGTACACTGCACATGCATCAGACTCATACTGACAGTCTGCTGCCTTGGATAGGAGTAATGAGGCCAGAATACCTGTCAGATGACGGAGATTTCCTGGCCTCTTGGTCAGAGCTGCATCAGCCAACTTGCGTAACCACATGGTGTCTCAGGTGATCTCATGCTGCATCCTAGGATCACTAATGTACGCAGGAGGCATGACGCCTCCTGCTTCATTAACATATTAGTGCTATCGCAGCTTTTTCCATGTAAGCAGCACAATAGCTACTCCAACCACATCTGAATCAGGACCTCTGTTCAGTTCAGGCCATGACAAGTCAGGTTGTTAATAAAGTTTTTGGTTTTCCAGAGACTCATCTACTGCATACCTCCCAACTTCACCCTCTCCGGGAGGGACAAAATGCTCTGCTTCTGGACTTTTCTCTTAATTTATGATTGCCGGTACCTGTGTTGAACAGGTTAATGGATAAGAAAGGTGTTTCAGCACAGGTGATGGCAATCATAGATTAAGAGGGAAGTCCAGAAGCAGAGCATTCTGTCCCTCCTGGAGAGGGTCATGTTGGGAGGAATGCTACTGTACTATGCGCATACCTCCCAACATGACCCTCCCCAGGAGGGACACAATGCTCTGCTTCTGGACTTTTCTCTCAATGTATGATTGCTGGCAGGCTGTGTTGAACAGGTTAATGGATAAGAAAGGTGTTTCAGCACAGGTGATGGCAATCATACAGTAACAGGGAATTCCAGGAGCAGAGCATTCTGTCCCTCCTGGAGAGGGTCATGTTGGGAGGTATGCTACTGTACTATGCGCATATCTGCAATATTACAGGTGATTATTCAGATATCATATCTTTGAGTAGTAATAATAATTTGATTAATTTATTAGTAGGAAGAGTGCTATTTTGCACTCTGGCTCTTAAGTTGCAAAAAAAGATAATTGCTATATCAGTATAACAACACCTTCAGCAGCCTCTCTCCCCGGAGAGGTGATCGCACCTGTCCCCCGCTGCCCACCAAATCTAACATAGGCACACCCCTCCCCTGCCTGCACGCGAGGCCACATACTGTATAAAAAAAAAAACAATTCTTATTTTGTAAGGAGGGAGCCATGCCACACATCCCCATTAGCCATGCCCCCTCCCACTACCAGGGACAGGCAGCTCTAGTGTTCAACAGGCTTAAAGTGTAATGTCTTTAACAAATCTTATTAAAGCTATGCATAATTATTTTTAGTTTTAATAGGCTACTTAGCATAAAATGCAACTTATGTCTGAAGTAATTGCCTCCAAATGTACATTTGTGTTATGCACACCAGTGCCAGCAGGAATGTACTGGTGTCTGAACGGTGAGGGATGCAAAACAAATGAACTCACAGACAGACTGGGGAATATGACATTATATACACAGAAGGTGATAGGGTAACAAAATAAACACAAAGTGAACAGAGAAGCCCAAAGGCTAAGAAACTGGGTGTCTCCCTAGTATTAGGAATGCTCAGATGGAAAGAAGCGAGATGTAGTGATTTAATACGTAGAGAACCCGAAATGCTGTTGCTAAGGGCAACAGCAAAACCCTAAAGGGTTACCAACGGGTGTGGCAGTAAACTCCTTGGTCAGAGATGGAATAATAGACCCAAGGAGAGTCTCCACAATCCTAGTCCTCACTTGCAGTGCACTGGTTCAGCTTACTGCCACTAAACTGACACCTGAACACCTTGCACAGTGAGAGAGGATTTTGGCAGGCAAGTCTGAGAATACAGCCGCAAACTTGCTAGGTTCACAGAGTAGCAAAAGAACCCCAGCAGGTTAAACGACTGACTCCAGTCTTACTGCTAGGTCTGGATTGGCAGAGTGTAATACCAAATCCCAAGGCCTATTTGCAGTAAGCAACAAACAAATACAAAGTTTACACAGTACTAGCTAGCTTTCAGGAACTGACTAACCAACAAAGATTCAGCAGCATCTG
Source organism: Pseudophryne corroboree (assembly GCF_028390025.1). Taxonomy (NCBI): domain Eukaryota; kingdom Metazoa; phylum Chordata; class Amphibia; order Anura; family Myobatrachidae; genus Pseudophryne; species Pseudophryne corroboree. The sequence goes on from NC_086445.1 coordinate 467,873,686, forward strand.
CCTAACCTGAGAAGAGGGTTTATATAGCAGGTGCTGTCCACGCCCCACTCAGACCTCACAGACTGTGAGCACAAAAACCAGCACCGGATCCCCTGCCGTGCACAGAGCCTGTAACCACTGCACAGCAAAAGACCCGAACCGGAGTATCAGCTACGCTCAGGTTACTCCGCTAGCACTTGTCTCCCGGTTGCCATGACGACGTGGCAGCACAGAGCAGGAGACCCTACCAATTTGCCCCCAGGGCCGGTGCTAAGGTGTTCGGCACCCCCCTGTAAACTATAAATTTGCGCCCTCCCATATTTTACAAAGGGACAGTGCGCAGCAAAAAAGGGGTGTGGTCTCACAAGGAAAAGGCATGGCCACACAATAGTACCCCCATTTCAAATTTAGCCACACAGCAGCACAATCTTATTCACATTACACCGCACGTAGCAGCAACGCTTATGCACACAATGTCCCCAGATGTGACGCCGGTTATACACATAATAGCCCCTATAGTAGCGCCGCTTATTCACATTATATCCCCTGTATTAGAGCAGCTTATACACATAGTAGCCCCTGTAGTAGCGCTACTTTTACACATAATAGCCCATGTAGTAGAGCCGCTTATACACATAATAGCCTCTGTAGTAGTGCAGCTTATACACATAATAATCCCTGTACGAGCGCCGCTTATACACATAATACACATAATAGCCCCTGTAGTAGCGCCGCTTATACACATAATAGCCCCTGTAGTAGCTGCTTATAAACATAATAGCGCCTGTAGTAGCGCCGCTTATATACATAATAGCCCCTGTAGTAGCCAGTTATACAAATAATAGCCCCTGTAGTAGCTGCTTATACACATAATAGCCCCTGTAGTAGCTGTTTATACACATAATAGCCCCTGTAGTAGCTGCTTATACACATAATAGCCTATGTAGTAGAGCTGCTTATACACATAATAGCCCCTGTAGTAGCTGTTTATACACATAATAGCCCCTGTAGTAGTGCCAGTTATACACATAATAGCACCTGTAGTAGCGTCACTTATGTACATAATAGCCCCTGTGGTATCGCCGCTTATACACATAATAGCCCCTGTAGTAGCCTCTTATACAGATAATAGCCCTTGTAGTAGCTGGTTATACACATAATATCCCCTGTAGCAGCTGGTTATACACATAATGTCCCCAGTAGTGGCGCCGGTTATACACATAATGTCCCCAGTAGTGGCACCGTTTATACACATAATACCCCCTGTAGTAGCGCTGCTTATACACATAATAGCCCCTGTATTAGAGCCGCTTATACACATAATAGCCCCTGTAGTAGTGCCGCTTATACACGTAATAGCCCCTGTAGTAGCGCCACTTATACACACAATAACCCCTGTAGTAGAGCCACTTATACAAATAATAGCCCATGTAGTAGAGCCGCTTATACACATAATAGCCTCTGTAGTAGTGCAGCTTATACACATAATAATCCCTGTACTAGCGCCGCTTATACACATAATACACATAATAGCCCTTGTAGTAGCTGGTTATACACATAATATCCCCTGTAGCAGCTGGTTATACACATAATGTCCCCAGTAGTGGCGCCGGTTATACACATAATGTCCCCAGTAGTGGCACCGTTTATACACATAATACCCCCTGTAGTAGCGCTGCTTATACACATAATAGCCCCTGTATTAGAGCCGCTTATACACATAATAGCCCCTGTAGTAGCTGCTTATACACATAATAGCCCTTGTAGTAGAGCCACTTATATACATAATAGTTCCTGTAGTATTGCCACTTATACACATAATAGCGCCTGTAGTAGCACTGCTTATACACATAATAGCCCCTGTAGTAGCCGGTTATATACATAATAGCCCCTGTAGTAGCCGGTTATACACATAATAGGCCCTGTAGTAACCAGTTATACACATAATAGCACCTGTAGTAGCTGCTTATACACATAATAGCCCCTGTAGTAGCTGTTTATACACATAATAGCTCCTGTAGTAGCTGCTTATACACATAATAACCCCTGTAGTGCCGCTTATACACATAATAGCCCCTGTAGTAGCTGCTTATACACATAACAGCCCCTGTAGTAGCTGCTTATACACATAACAGCCCCTGTAGTAGTGCCGGTTATACACATAATAGCACCTGTAGTAGCCGGTTATACACATAATAGCCCCTGTAGTAGCACAGCTTATACACATAATAGCCCCTGTAGTAGCCGGTTATACACATAATAGCCCCTGTAGTAGCACCGCTTATACACATAATAGTCTCCCTGTGGCACCAAATAAATAAAGGATAATATTAATAATAATAATAGTAGCTGCTTATACACATAATAGTCCCTGTAGTAGGTACTTATACACATAATAGCCCCTGTAGTTGTGCAGGTTACATATAAAGCCCTCAGAAGTGCCATTTATACAAATGATGCCCCCTCCTACACACATACACCTAGATATGTACACACACACATACAGTATAGACACATACATACACACATAGATACTCACACGTACTGTAGATACACACACATACATACATACATACATACATACATACACACACATAGATACACTCACAAAGATACACACACACACTTTCTCATTCACTCTACCTCTACTTACCATCTGGCTGGCCATAGCAGTTTCTTTCCTCCAGTCCACGGCAGCCTGGTCCTGTGTAACTCCGCCTCTCAGCGCTGTGTAGCTCTGCCCCTCAGCGCCATGTAGCTCTGCCCCCTTTTTGGACTGGACACAGACTAGGGATGGCCATCGGTGTGGTTGCCATCGATGGTTACTATCGATGGCAATATGAAAGTAACCATCAATGGCTGCCAACAATGCAGTGGTTAAACTATCGATGGGCATTCCTGGTTTTTCACTGACTGGCTGATGTGCCAATCAGAAGACAGGGGTGGGGATTTGCATGTGTCAGGGCAGAGCTATGCTCGGTGTCCTGGTACCACATTAAAAACAATTTTTATAAAATTTGGTTATACCTTTCCATCGATGGAGGGAAACCATTTGGTTCTCCCCCACCGATGGCAAAAGTATTCTACATCGGCCATAAACCATCAATGATTTTGAATCATCGATGGTCGATGACCATCCCTAACATGGACACTGCAGAGGGGTAGGGGGAAGCTTTAATCAGTGTGACAGGCACAGCAGCCGGCAGCAGCAGGGGGTCCAGGCGCAGCACAGGGATGCAGAGCAGGGAGAGCGATTCTCCAGCCTGGCGCCTACCTGCTTTGCTGAGCAGGTAGTGCAGGGCCTGTTTGCCGCACTGTCTATAACTGGGGTGGGCAATAAGTGGACACAGCAGCTGGAGGGCCGCTTATTGCCCACCCCAGGTCAATCAAGTACATGTATATACAGTAAATATAAAAATCCCCTCAGTGTATAGACAAGGCCAGTGGTTCCTAAACTGTGTGCTGTGGCACCCTGGGTGCCTTTGGGTTCTTGCAGGGGAGCCCTGGGTTGGTGGTCGAGGATGAATTAAAATTATGTATGTTAAATGTAATAGGAAAAACCAGTGCTTGTGGCTTCACATCATAAAATATGTGGAGAAATAGAAGTGAATCCTATCCTTCTCCAAATAACTGAACCTAAGTATGACATATAAAATACAGTTTGCTTAATTTAATATTTTTTTCTGAATTTCTTAATAAAAAGCTTTTGGGGGGCGTGGCCTGGCTGGCAATGGGAGAGGAAGCACTCCCTAGGAGCTCCTGCAAACTGGCCAACATAAATAAAAAAAACAACTCTATTTAGTATCCTGGTGCCCCCTGCACTTACCCCACTGCCTCTGCCTACATCAACCCGACCAGGGGAAGCGTGCTGCGGAGTCGGAGGGCGGCCTTGGCTGCCCTTGCGGATTGTGGCCTTCCCCCTCCTGTGAAACCGGGGCCTCGATTTCGCCGCCTCGCGGGGCCGGGCTCCGGAGCTACTCGCGGGACTTGGGACCCTCATCTCCTCCCCTCCGGACCGTTGGCAGCGGCTTGTGGTGGCCTCATCCCTCCTGCGGACCCCTCCGGCGGAGCTGTGCAGCAGCTGAAGCGGGCCTGCGGCCCCCCTGCTACCTCCGGCCGCCGCGGCCTAACACGCGCCCAGAAGCCGGGACCTCGAGTTCGGGGAAGACCCGGCCGTGAGCTCCGGGATCGGAACGCGGCCGCGACGGGCTCCCCGACACCCCGGATCACCCCCACATGCGAGGCTGGACACTCTTAAGCACCTCCAAAGAGCCTCTGTGCCACAAGCAGCCCCACAAGGGATAAAAGAGGGGAAAGGAGCAGCCCTATAAGTGCTGCGGTGGCCATCTTGGATTCCTGGAGATTTAGCTGGAGAAGGCTGAGCACACCTGCAGCTCTAGGAATCTCTACAGCACATCCAAAAAGGCTGCATTACCTTTAGCACCCAACCATCCTGGAATATTGTGAGTGCCTGCTGCTGCCACAGCACTCATTTCTCATTTGCACCCCTGCTCCATAGAAGCCCACGACAGGAACCCAGAGTCACCATTTTACTTTCTGGCACTCAGCCAGGGTAAAGATAACCCGCACTATACCACACACTCCTCACCCCCGCAGGAGTACAGATTCTATTTACACTACCGCCAGTATCGGCGAAGGCTATGGAAGTGCTTTAATACCACCCAAGTGCGCCCGGGCCACTGAATAGGGGATCGAACCGCGATCTGCCCCGACGTCGGAGTTGGCGCCTGGAAGAGTCATGGCCTCAGCGTTATGATATTCGGATCCGCACATCCCAGACCTATCCTTAAGATGACTCTCAAGATGATTTAACGCAAAATAATAAAATACTACATGTGCCATAGCCAAATGATCAGACCCCATATATAATACTCTGGCACCCTACCCCCCCAGCTCCGCGGTTGGAGGATCGGATCTGACCGGATTACCTGTTCATTAAACGGACTCGGGCCTGTGTCCCCCCAGCAATAATTTTTCCTTCCTTTTTCTTTTTTACCCCCACTCCTACCCTACCTCTTATGGATATAAGCCACTATGTCCAAAAACAAAAAAGCATCGCAAGCTCCGACTAACTTCTTTGGCTCAAAGTCCAAGGGCTCACAGAACCCCACCATGGCCGCAAGCTCCCCCCCCTCTCCATGTTCGTCGGAAGTGGGTATCGATCCCCAGATACAGGCGGTTATGTCGAGCCTATTGGAGGGAGTGCAGTCCGCGTTCAAGCAAGAACTCTCGAACGCTATAGCCGAATTTAAATCGGACCTTACAGATCTCGGTAACCGGACGGATGCACTGGAAACAAAGACGGACGATCTCTGCCGCTCCCAACACCGCATTGACAGTGAACTCGCTAGATTGCACGAGGAAATGGAGTCCCTCAAGGAGCGACAAGAGGACCAAGAAAATCGCTCGCGTAGAAATAATCTGCGCATACGTGGCGTTCCAGAAACGGTCCTCGGCCCATCACTACCAACATTCTTGAGAGCATTCTTCATACACTTGGTACCAGACCTCACAGTCGAAGAATGCCTTTGCGACAGGGCACATAGAGCACTCCGGGCAAAACCATCTCCCGCCCAACCGCCCAGGGATGTTATTGTCCGTTTCCATTATTTCCGTTCGAAGGAGAAAATCATGTCCTCCGTTCGAGACACATCGGAGATCCTGTTTAAAGGCACACAGCTGCAGATCTTTCAGGATCTTGCACCCTCCACCATCCAAAAACGGCGAGACCTCCAACCGGTCACCCGGATCCTACGACAACACCAGATCAGATACAGATGGGGATTCCCCTTCCACTTACATGTTTCGGTCAATAACTCTGTTCACTCGGTCAAGACCTTACCCCAAGGACAGGAACTGCTGGCAAAGCTAGATCTCCTCCCAACATCAGCAGTAGAAGACATGGCGGCCTCATCATCCCAACCGCCACATCCTCAGTCCCCTCTTCCCGACTGGACACGGGTGACCCGACAGCGCAATGTGGACAAGGACCCTCCCTGACCTGGGGAAACCCCCCGATGTGTATAGTGCATGAACTGTCGGTGCAACTTCTCCACGACTCGAAACGAGTGTGAACAGTGGAAGATTCGACCTCAGTTCAACTACCAGTATCGTAACTATCCTTGGTTAATGCTGTTATAAACAAGTTATAACTGTTTGAATCCCCCCCCCCTCCTCCCTCCCTTTCTTCCAACCCCCCTCCTCCCCTTCCCTTCTTTCTCCCTCCCCAATTTTTATTTTTTTCTCTCTCTTTTTTGTTTTCATGCTTGCATTTTTGTTGTATGGACACAGTTCTCAATGTCCTATATTATATTATGTTTGCTATAAATGTAAAAAGGTCATAGCCATTCCCAGCCTTCATGGCCCGGGTGACGCTCACCCTCCCACATGGTAGCTCAGTTACCCCCCTACAATCCCTTACTGTTGTTTATAATGTTACTAACTCGATGCTTTTTCCTAGCGGCCCCTAAATGGGACCCACAACCTCAGGGATGTTTCCCCGTTTGGGGTACTTCTTCTTCTTCTTTTCTATGTTCTTTCTTTTCTCTCTTTTCTTGTGGCCTCTGCTTGACTTTCCTGCTCCTTCTCTTGCTTGGCCTGGAGGGGTGGCCTTTGCCTGGCACAAATTGTACCTCGCTGGACCATACCTGGCAATATGCCGTACTCCCCCACGTAAATAATCATGTCTCTTAAAATATTCTCGGTCAATGTAAATGGCCTGAATTCCCCTAGGAAGCGTACCGTGTTCCTGAGTGCTTGCAGACGTGAGAAAGTTGACATAGCATTCCTGCAGGAAACACATCTCACCGGTCCCCACACTCGGCTTACGGGCAAATGGTTCTCCCAGTCCTACTTTGCCTCAGCAGACTGCAAAAAATGGGGTGTGGCCATCTTAGTTCACCGTAATATCCCGTTTATTCACTCCAGGACGGTGACAGACCCAGACGGACGGTTCCTCATGGTAATGGGTACCCTCCGCTCTAAGGCTTTCACCCTGGTCTCCGTCTACGCCCCCAACCAAGACCAATCTTTGTTTTTTGATTCTCTCTCCAAACGCCTATCACGAGAAGCACAGGGAAGCATTATCATGGGTGGTGACTTTAATACCATAATAGACCCCTTGCTGGATAGATCTGGTCCTCCGCCTCATGCTTCCATGACGACCCTCCCTCGGGCTTCCCGCACACTTACCGCCACCATGAAACTCCACGGTCTCTGTGACACTTGGCGTTCCCAACACCCCCACACCAAAGATTTTACGCACTTCTCAGCTCCACATCAACACTATTCCAGGATTGACATGATCCACATCACCACTGCCCTAGTGCCACTGATCTCGGACACGGGCATTACACCACTGACTTGGACGGACCACGCTGGGGTCTACCTCCTCATAGATATATACCGCTCGCCTCATAGGAAATTTAAATGGCGTCTTGATGACTCGCTTCTACAACACCCCTCTGCACTAGAGGAAACTAGACTAGCGATTACACAATACTTCACTGAAAATATATCTCCCGATATTCCACTTAATATCCTTTGGGAAGCCCACAAAGCCACGATTCGCGGTACCTTATTAGCAAAATCGTCGGCAATCAAGAAAAAAGCCGCACAGGAAATAGCCTCCCTCGAATCAGAAATAGCCACCTTACTACTCAAACACAAAGCATCCCCCGACCCCTCTTTACTCACCCAGATAGACTCCCTCCGAGGACAACTCAACACTCTCCTATCCACCCGCGCGGCAACAATTCTTCGGAAGTTGCAACAACGCTTTTACGACAAAATGGATAAAATAGATACCCTACTAGCCAACAAACTACGTCGTAAGCAAGCGTTGGGTGCAATAGATAAACTGTACTCGCCACAAAGGGGAACCTATACATATGACCCTGAATTGATGGCTGAAGATTTCCGCCTGTTTTATAGCTCCCTCTATAACTTACCTGACTCGCCCCTGCTGTCTCCTGACGGATCCGGGGGAGTGCGCTCATATTTATCCGATACCCCCCTCCCAACCCTATCCGACAATCAATTGGAAGCCCTAAATAGTCGAATCTCGGAGGAGGAGACAATAGCTGCCATACGATCGATGCGCTCGTCGGCTGCCCCGGGTCCGGACGGTTTCACAGCCCAATATTATAAACTCTTCGCGAAGGAACTGGCCCCACACCTAGCCTCCCTATTTAACGGTATCCTCGAGGGAGCCTCCTTCCTGCCGGAGACGACTCGGGCCGATATAGTGGTAATACCAAAGCCTGACAAAGATCCGACTAGCTGCTTAAATTACAGACCAATCTCATTATTGAATGTTGACTTGAAAATATACGCGAAAATACTAGCTAACCGTCTGGGTCCCCTGATGCCCGGCCTGGTCCACCCGGATCAGGTCGGCTTCATTCCTGGACGCCAGGCGTCCGACAACACTAGAAGGGCAATAGATCTAATATACTCAATCCAAAAACGGAAACCTCCCTCTCTCATTTTGGCTCTTGACGCGGAGAAGGCCTTCGACCGCATATCGTGGTCTTTTGCCTTTGCAGTCCTTGACAAAATGGGATTCTCCGGAAACTTTCTAGAGGGAATTAAAGCACTCTACCACTCTCCGTCGGCCCAGGTTATGGTTAACGGTGTCTCCTCCTCCAGTTTCGGGATCACCAATGGTACCAGGCAGGGATGCCCCCTCTCCCCTTTAATCTTTGCCCTAGTCATGGAGCCCCTAGCAGCAAGGATCCGTAATAACAGTGCTATCCATGGAATATCCACAGGCCTATCTGAACACAAGATAGCGCTATATGCCGACGACGTCCTGATCTCCCTCACTGACCCAGCCCAATCTCTCCCCGCGCTTTTATCTGAGATTAGCTCATACTCACAGCTCTCAGGTTATAAAATAAACGTGAGCAAAACAGAGGTCCTTAACTTTTATATCCCGGCAGCTCTCAAACAAGAACTTCAAACTATTCTCCCCTGTAACTGGCAAACCAAGAAAATTAAATACCTTGGTGTGTACTTGACCCACCATCACCACCAACTTTTCCAAGCAAATTATCCCCGTTTATTACAGACAATTAAGGAGGACTTGGTGGACTGGTCCAGTTATTTTATATCATGGATAGGCAGAATTAACTCTGTCAAGATGAGCGTGCTCCCCCGACTCCTGTACTTATTTCAGACCCTCCCGATCTACGTCCCTACCTACGTCTTCAAGACCCTACAACGCCAATCTTCCCTCTTTATTTGGAATCACAAACGCCCTCGAGTCAGACTTAAACTGCTTCAACGCCCCTCCAGAGGCGGCGGTCTGGGTATCCCGGATTTTAAGAAATACTTTTATGCCGCGCAACTCGCTCAATGTGCACAATGGTGCAACGAAGGCGGGACGCGGAAGGTCTGGGTGGGGATAGAGGCGGAGGAGACGGGCCTAGCTACACTATCCTCCCTACTGTGGCTTCACCGGAACCAGCGTCCCCGTGCGGCCCTATTGCACCCTGTAGTAAGTCGCTCCCTGGCAACATGGGACCTGACAAATAGACGGTTCAGTTTGGCCCCATACCCGTCCCCGCTAATTCCGTTATTTAACAACCCAGCCTTCCCACCAGGTATGAGCAGAGCCACGCACACATCTTGGCGCATGAGTGGTATTTTCTATGTTAATGATATCACCTCCACAGCTACGTTCCCACAATTCGCAGATATCCGTGAAGGAACAGTAATCCCCTCATCGGACTTCTTCCGCTATCTACAAATTAGACATTTCCACTCCACCATCACCACCACCCTTCTCCACAGACATTTATCCCCCTTTGAACACATTAGCTGGAAACGCACCAACACTAAAGGCCTCATATCAGACATCTACACCCTCCTGGACGACCTCCCCACAACATCCCGGGCCCCTCATGAAGTGGCATGGGAAAAGGAATTGGGATTCACTATAGACAATGAGGACTGGGTAGATATATGGGACAATGCGGCTTCCAGCTCCATATGTGTAAGAATTAAAGAAAATATTTATAAATTACTCTACCGATGGTACTATGTCCCTTCCCGTCTACATACTATGTTCCCCGATACTCCAGATAGATGCTGGAGGGGCTGTACGGACATCGGTTCATTCTTACACATATGGTGGGCCTGCCCTAAAATCTACACAATATGGGGTGAACTCATCACCATGCTTTCGCGTTTATTCGACACCTCCATCCCCTCCGACCCCCAATACTTTTTGCTCCCCATGACTCTTCCTACCCTCAACAGACATCAAAACAAACTATTCCGACATATAGTCTCGGCAATGACATGCCAAATTGCCACAGACTGGAAGAGCCCGACCCCCTCACCAATACAGGGGATAATTTCTCGGATATGGTATGTCCACAAAATGGAATACATGACCGCAGTTATTCGCAATACTGCGAAGCAATTCGATAAAGTATGGTCCCCATGGCTAAACCTACAACAGGCTTCCTCCCCATTCATAATCTGACACGGCATGCCAAGGTCCTATCCACCTCTTGCCCCCGAAGGCTACCCCTCCACCTCTTTGCCCTCTCTCTACTCCCCCCCCCCCTCTTTTCTTCAACCGGAGGTGCCCAGCCTCCTATGCTTTTCTGTCCCCTTCTGATCGCTCTCCGAGCACTCTCTTTTTTTCATTTCCTTTGCTGACTCTCTTGACGGAAGGCCACTCCGTTGCCGAGAGTTTCCCACTTTTTATGCTCTAACTTGAATCTCTAAACACGGGAAAACACAAAAACAAAAAAAAAAGGATCCATGCTGTTGTAGCAACAATTTACTGTACCTACATTTGTATTTTAAGCACCCAAAATGTTCGGGTGCTCTGTTATGTTATCATTGTACCTATTTCATGATCCACTCAATAAAATGTGTTTAAAAAAATAAAATAAAAAAATAAAAAGCTTTTGGCCTAGGGACGCCATGAAAAAAAATATATATTGTAGGGTGCCATGATTCAAAAAAGTTTGGGAGCCACTGGACTAAACCATACTTGCCTACTTTTGAAAATGTATTTCAGGGAGATTGTGAAAGTGACACCTATCAGCACGGACATGTACTTCTACATCTATGAGGTGTGTCATAAAAATGACTTATATCCAAATGTAAAGAGCCCCAAAGTTAGTAAGGTCTATTTGTTGAAGAAAACACACTGATATTTTGCAGGATTTGTTTGTGTATTGTATTTTGCAAGAGGTTCCATATACAGTAAGTGGCAAGGAAAAACCTTATTTAAAATGCATGTAGCCATAGGGATCATTGTGTCACACTCGGCGTAAGTTGGGGTTCCGACAACCGAGTTTTGGCTGAAGGGACAGCTACCTGTGAGGAGAGTAAACGAGGTGGCTGAATGTAATTCCTCCTCATGTTGTGGAAGCCAAACTAATTGTTAACCTTGGCCGGAGGGCATAAAGAAAAGGAGGACTTCGTAGGAAGATAACTGTAGTTTTAATGAATAATCAGGCTGTACACGAATATTGGAGAAATTGAAGAAACTGGAAGAATTAGAGTCTATGGTTAAATGACTTGAAGAGTGAAGCTGAAGAACTCCGGTAAAGAAGAACTGAAGACTGTGTTTTATGATTGAAAGACGAGGCTGAAGAACTTGGACTTTGAAGAAATGAAGACGTCTGCGGGAACCACCGTTAGCACCTGGAGCTCCTCTACGACCATGAGTGGCAACGGACTTAGACAGCAGGACTGCAGCAGCATTTAGGTAACCGATGGATGAGAGCAACCAGGACCAGGGAACCAGAAGTAACCTGGGAGCACAGAGCTGGAGAACCTTCCACAAGGAGGTAACTTGAAGCACTGGCACTCTCCCTCTGAGCCAGCCCCCTTTTGTAAGATGCAGGATTGGCTGGACACAGATTGGGAATTTCATTAGTAATGCTCTGGTCTCCAACATGGCTGCCCCCAGCACAGGAGACCTACTTAGCTGTTAGCATGCAGTTTAAGCCAGCTTCTGTCTCTGACACATTATACTGTGTCACCACCAGAGGACCTTACCGCAGCGTTCCCCCAGACCCTCGGCTTCCAGCCCTTGGCAGCCACAGATCCGTCCAGGAGGACCCGCCGCCAGCAGTTCCCTGCCGCCGCAGCCACACCAACCAGCGTAACGGTAAGCCGCAGGAGCACCCGCCGGAGGTAAGGCTCCGAAGCCTGACACATTGTGCCTTATAACCAAAGCAGGGAAATGGCATTGATAAGCCCATTTTAATGTATGTATCCCCCCCCCCCCCCCCCTACCCCCAAGAATGTAACAGCTGCACAGTGGGGATAAGGTGCAATCAGGGAGATTGTTGGTTCATTCAGGGAGTGAGGGAGATTGCTACTATTTCAGGGAGTCTCCTGCAGAATGAGGGAGGGTAGGTAACTATGGACTAGGCTATACATCAGGGGTGGGGAACCTTTTTTCTACCGAGGGCCATTTGGATTTTTATAAAATCCTTCGGGGGCCATACAAAAATTCTCAACTTAAAAAATTACCCTGCCCCCCAGTAGGTCTGCCCCTTAGAGGTACTGTGTGTGCGCGCCGGAGGCGCGCACACGCCCAAAAAATGGGTGTGGCCAGTTAAAATGGGACGTGATACACATATGCCCCAATAGTGCGGTGCCAGATCCAGAATTGCCCCCACAGTGCCAGGTATACAAATGCCCCTCACAGTGCCAGGTATACAAATGCCCCTCACAGTGCCAGGTATACAGATGTCCCCACAGTGCCAGGTATACAGATGCCCCCACAGTGCCAGGTATACAGATGCCCCCACAGTGCCAGGTATACAAATGCCCCTCACAGTGTCAGTTATACAGATGCCCCCACAGTGTCAGTTATACAGATGCCCCCACAGTGCCAGGTATACAAATGCCCCCCACAGTGCCAGGTATACAAATGCCCTCCCCCCTCCGTGCTGCTTACCGTGGGACACGGAGGAGAGCGCGGCTGTCGGGTGGGAGCGGCTGGCGTGTAGTACTTCAAACCAGCCGCCGGTTCGAGAGCCAATCAGAGCTCGCGGAACGGCAGCCGCGGCTCCTGATTGGCTGCCGGTCCGTGAGCTCTGATTGGCTCACGGACCGGCGGCTGGTTTGAAGTACTACACGCCGCCGCTGCCACCCGACAGCCGCGCTCTCCTCTCTATCCTGACAGCTGTGTGAAAGTGTGTGAAAAGATATCTAATTTCAATGCATGCATCACAATAGAGGTCTAGTACTCTTAATAAAAGACAGCAACAGTCTTTGAGCAGCTAGTACATGTTCTTTGTGATGATGAGAAGAAATTACTGTAGAACACTCCCTAATGCAACTATAGTACGTTTGAATACTGTTTCTATTTTCATTACACAATTGCAATATGTTTGTATTCTAAATGCAATGACTGCCAACCTTTGGATTTTATTGACAGTGAAAACCTATGAATGTGTAATATAAGGCCTTATTTAATCCAAGCTACCTGAAATTATGTTATTGTTCCAGGCTTTCCTTATTATTTTTATAGTGACACTGCATTTACTAAAAAGTTCGAAGCAAATGTTACCTTATTACAATGCACTGTATCCTTTTTTATTTTATTTTTTTAATATCTAAATATTGTTCTGTGAGTCAGTTGAGACATACAAACTGTAAACGTTTTCTTGCATTGCCATCTACTGATAGAAAGATGCACTGCAGCAGACGCTAATTTGTGTTGGAAAATACTATTTTAGGACTCAAAATGTATTATAAAGCTGCAGTAGAACAGTGCTTAGATAATTTACTTAAATCTATAGAGCAGATTTATCAAACCGTGGAGGGTGATAAAGTACCAACCAATC